>NC_092817.1:29599825-29914825 GCF_023375885.2 Dermacentor andersoni
TTTCACAATGAGGGGGCGCTTCCCCATCACCATCTCGACGTTGGACGATGTTTTGCCAGCCACTAGGCCCTCGGAAGCCACTTTCCCACATCTAGAGAACCATGCGTGTTCTGAGTTACTTCCCTGAACAACACTTGCCAGTCACTGGCGCTCTTCCAGGAACGGCTGGATGTTGATTTTGCAGAAGAATTTTGTGCAAGGATCGTTGGCCAAGCAACTGGTCCAAGCTCTCCTGCTCCCAGTGACATCCATGCATAACGTGACTGCCGCATGGATCTTACTTTCACAATGGAGGAACTTGAGCCGGCTCTTGCTCTATGTATGCATCCATCCCCGGGACCAGACGGAATATCATACCGTGTCTTGTGCGACCTGAGTGAATGCGTCCGGAGAGAACTGTTAGATCTCCACAACATATTGTGGCAAGACGGCATTGCTCCCAAAAAGTGGAAGATAAGCCGCTTGGTCCCTCTCCTCAAGCAAGGCAAGTCTCCCCTTGAATATACCTCATACCGCCCAGTAGCGGTTGCCAGCTGTGAGGGAAAAATGATGAAAAAAATAATCCTTGCCCGCTTGGAGTGGTACTTGGAACACTACAACATGTTCCCAAATTGCATGGCTGGTTTTCATTGAGATCGCTCATTATCAGACAGTGTTTCCGATCCCACTGCGTTTGTCCAGCATCAAAAGTCAAGTAAAACAAGTATTTGTAGCTTTGTTCTTGTATGTCAAGGATGCATACGATAACGTATCTGACGAGGCTATTCTCGCATGCACTTGAGATGGTTGGCCTTGGGTGTTGAGTTTTTCAATGGATATCTAATTACCTAATTATGAGATCACCAAACCACACGACACGACAACTACCGAGGCGTTCCTCTAGGCCGAATGCTAAGCCCCACCCTATTCAACCTGACACTAATTGGTCTCGTTGTACATCTGCCACCAGCGATCAGGTACCTATGTACGCACACGACAGGTGTCTGGACTTCTGGTGTGACACTTCCTCAGGTACGTGCAAGACTTCAAAAAGCTGCTACTCTGACAGCTGTATGCCTTTGCAACAAAGGTCTTGAATCTCGTCATATAAATGTGCACTGGTGGCATTCACTCGCAAACCAATGACACCCTATGCCATTTCTATATATGGTATAAATCACTTCTTATGAGAAGACTCACAGATCTCTGGACATACTCATTGACAGAGATCTCTCAAGGAGCCCGCACCTTACCTACTTGAAACAGCGCCTGACAGCAATCTCCCAGCTTTTCATGTTTCTGGGCAGAAGGGCTTGGGGAATGTCAGTGCATGCAACATTGGAATTGTACAGGGCTCTCTTTCTGTGTTTTTTGAGATACTAGCCCGTACTGACCAACACTTGCAGGACAAATCTCGGTGCTCTACAGGCTTTTCAAGTTCGATCTTTTAGAGTTTGTTTTGGTTTGCCTAAATGCGCATCAACAGTGGCGGCTGTTGCAATCACCCGAGACCAACCCATACAGACACACATTGCGGTGAAAGTGCCGAGAGTGCACTGGCCGAGCCCGTTCCCATCATCTTGCAACACTACCGTCAGAAAGGCCGCATGCATCAATTTGTATTACGACTTCGGATGATCACATCCACCTTCCATTAGGCTTCAACCCCGCAATTAAGCCATCGATTACTCAATGGTGTTTGGTTTGACCTGCAGTGCACCTCACCATACCAGGAATTGTAAAAAAATTTGAGCTATCATCGCCCTGCTGTTAAACAACTAACTCTGCTCCTTTTACGCAAGAAGTACGCCGACCACGTACATAATTATACAGGTGAATCAGCAACTCTCCAGTGTTTCTCCTGAGCCATGGTTTTCCCAGCAAGAGCCTTCACCATCAGTTTCAGTACGTGCTACCTAACGACATAGACAGCTGTGGAACTTGCAACTCTTGGCGCTGCACTTTGTCTCGTCAACCAAGAACAACCTCGAAGATGGTCCATATTCGTGGCTCGAAGGCAGCACTGCAGTCTTTACTATCATCCCAGCTCCCCTACCTCCTTCCTTTCTTCTTAATGCGGCCTCACTCCTTCTATAATTTGCACATCAAGCCAAGTGTTGAGGCCGGATGGGTTTCTGGACGAATTTCGGAGCGGCTGCTTTCCACCATAATGGAAGTTAGTTTGTCGTTGATGCACTCTTCGGTGTTTACAGTGTGTTTTAAACGTGTATGCGCCAGAGAAAGAACGAAATGTATGTGCAGGTTCAGCTGGATAGAGATTGTGATGATCGGACTCGGAAACTGACCAGGGGAAGTGTTTTTCGGCCATTTTGGAACAGTAGCATTGTTGTTTGAGTAGCTTGTGTGCCGCTATCTGGTGGACGACACAAAGCTAGAAAAGAATTCGGGAGAGAAATGTGAGACAATGAAAGATGGGCTACGGGAAGCAATATAAGAAATGAGCGCATGAATGTTAGGACCGTGTTGGAAAGCAGTGAGACGTTGAGAAGCTAACTTTGGTGAGAGTGATGAACAGGAACGTTTATTTGTGTGATGTTAAGGAAGAGGGCGAGAAATCGAGTGATACGAAGAGCAAGCTAAAGGCAAGGCTAACGAAGCCGTTAAAGCTCGTTTTCACTTCAATTACAGCGCACAGCATTGTAGAACCTACGCATAGCTGTCGTCAGCTTTTGATAACTTCAGTTTCAGTAAACTCGCAAGTCTGCTAACCCGTAAGAACGCCTTGCAATTAGCCGGACTCCATTAAATTGTTTTTTCATCGATTGTTGTCGGATAGTCTGTGGGTTCTGATCAATCTGAAGCCGTCCTAACGTGGTATAAGTTTCATGAACTTGGCCCACAATTAGCTCAAGCCAGCTCTTCTATCCTCCGCAATGTTGGAAGTCTTTTTTTTCTTACCTGTTTTGTGAGACGGAGTGTAACGGTCGCTATCTATTGTTACGTCTTTCCTTTTTTTCTCTGGGTGCAGAAATGCTCGCTTCCACGGTTGGCGTCACATTAAATACGCTCGCGAAACGTAGACACGGTGGCGCAGCGCGCGCTCTGCTGTGAAATGTGCGTGGCGGGAAAGCACCCCTTCCTTCTTTCTCTCTGTCAGGAGCGAGCAAACGCTGAAAACACGAAAAGAAAGGGTGGTCGCGCTTGTCACACCGCCATCGACTATGAACGCAACGGAAAGTAATCACAAACAGCGGCTCCGTTAGAGGGTCATGAACGTGACGACCATGAACGTGACAACATGGGTGCTTAGGGCTGCTGCCTATTTGAGTGTTGTCGGCAGTAAGCTTCCATGAACCGTGATTTCTACATTTTAGTTTATGCTTTCAACGCCACGTCTTTTCCTTCATTGGTCCTTCCTCTGCCACCCACGTTAAAAAAAAAAAAGGAAAACATCACTTGATTCGTAACAGTCTGGCTCAGAGCTTACAAACATAAAGTTCATTGTGATATATTGCACACGTGTTTTGGGGCTGAAGTCGGCTTACATTTAAACAGCTCACCCTTTCTGGCCTCTGCATACGTTACGGTACCACTGAAGCAGGTTTATTTGTTCTCTTAAAATATTTTTGTGACGCTTCTTTTTCACCGCCATGCAGCATTGGCGCCCTAGGTTCCGAAGGTTACATCCTGTAAATTAGGCGCACTTTGCATCAGCTTCTGCGGCATCTAAATCAAGTAATTCCGCGCGGAGTGAGCACCTCTCAAATGATGAAGCATTCGTCAACTGTGCAGATTCGTGGAAGACAAGTTTGACTGGAAAAGAACAAAGAGGCATGTTTTTATTATTTACCATGTCTCCTGTACTTGCACATATGATAGCTGTGCTCCGCTTTTAGCATTTAATCATCAATAAAGCTTTCATTTTAAAACGCAAGCTGTACAGAGTATTCTACACGATAAAAAAATCACCATGAAATAAATACGCGATTAATCAATCGTCACGCAAGATGCAACTGAAATTTTACGTTTCGAGGGTTCTATCCCGCGCATATTTTGCCGCTGAAATTACAGAAAAATATTGTGGTAGCTGATTGTAATATGAGCCGCAGGAAGGAATGTGCAATCACACGTTGTCTTTATTTCTGGCTTACACGTACACTAGGGGAAGTTCAGCGCGTAACGTTTCAAAAAGGAAGCTCCTTCAGAACTGGCTTAATGGGATCCCCTCGATTGTTTCCTATATGCATGCTGTCTTACAATATATCTTCTCTGAAAATAAATGAACTGCTCAGGAAGCGATACTTTCACTTCAGGTAAGCAGTCTGCACTGCTTGCACAAAAGAGAAAAGCTTGTAATCGCATTCTGCATAGTGTAATCAGTATAACTCTTCCGCGTGTATGCTACATCTGTGAAAGCGCATGATAATCATACAAAGGTTGGAGCTACCGTACTTATGACAGCGAGCACTATGTGTCCAAGAAAAAAATCAAGTTGGCTTTCATAGTGGTTGCTGATGCCGAGTTTGGAAATAGCCTTTAATGAACGTCACCTGTGGCGTACAGCACAGGCTTCCAAAGAGATGCACCAAATTTTGCGTTCGCGTTTTTTTAATTATATGATACTCAGGGTCACCTTTAATTGCCAGCGGCTACTCCTGTCCATGTAGAGGTGTGAAAAAAAAACGCATTAAAAGTAAAGGTCCGCTCCAAATCACAATAACACAAAGTCCAGTCACAAAAGTACACCAATGCCACAATAAACCTGAAAGTCAACCCAGAAACACATCAACACAAAGTCCTATCTCTCATTTTGCCTCAGGAAGCAAGTTCATACATAGGGACTTAAGGACGTCTTTCTTCCATGTGGTGTAGACAGAAATGATTTCATAATAACGCGTTTGTAGCATGAGTTTTCGATATTACATGGAAAAATGTTGAAAAGAATATTCGTTTCTTTCGGTCACCAGGAGATAGATAGATAGATAGATAGATAGATAGATAGATAGATAGATAGATAGATAGATAGATAGATAGATAGATAGATAGATAGATAGATAGATAGATAGATAGATAGATAGATAGATAGATAGATAGATAGATAGATAGATAGATAGATAGATAGATAGATAGATAGATAGATAGATAGATAGATAGATAGATAGATAGATCCAGAATATACCTCTGGACATAGCTCACGTGTGCAATGATTGCTGTCCATTACAGTTTCTGACTTCAATAATTCCTGCTCAAGTACACATACAATATTTGTTTTATTAAATAGTACCTCCTCAATTTTTGCCTGTCACGTGTGAGTGATGTTGAAAGAAATTTCATAAAGTAAATGAATAAGGAATAATGAAGAAAATCAGTGCTTCTTCGTGCTCTAACTTTAATGGGCTCAATTTTTACGAAACACTTAGGCTCAGGTACAGAATTTGCTAGTTTCCTGCTCCTTTGTTGTTATCTAAGCTCTTGATTTTCACTTCACCTTATTTGTGCTAAGACAGGCACTGCACGTTCGTTTTGCCTTTATTGTGTGCAAAGTGTTGAACAAGCCATGAAAAAAAGGGATGTTGCTGAATACGGCTTTTCCTGTGAATTTGTTTCCGACACATTTTCTTTCTGTATTTCAGAAATTGTTCACTGTTTCTATAAGGAACTCTTTGAGGATTCATGTCAATAATAAAAACTCGTTTTCTAATAAAAGAAGGTGTTTCTTTCGCATGCAGTGTTAAGAGCTTCAAACCCCTTTACCAACACTTGATCTAACGGAACTTCTTCCTGCTTCTATACTATCGCGTGCCTTTGGTGCAAACCGAATAAATTTGAAATAATTTAACATGGTTTCGCTTGGGCGACCTAAACTCTTCCAAAGAAACAGATAGCGCGTTGAATGTAATGCCCCCGTCTTCGCGTTCTTCCAACAGACTTAATTAAACCCGCGCCGGCAATAGCTAGCCACCAGACAAGCTGCGCCGCAGAAACGAACACTGCCCCAGCGAGAGCTGCAAGAGTCCGCGCGCACGGCTGCTCGCGGATGTACACTCACCTCCGAATTCTCGACGGAGCAGAGCCCGGCTCGTGGTTCCGACACAGCCGCCGCAACCGCCACGACGCTGCATAAGGCTTGGTGACCGTTTCCGGCTCCCGGAACACCGTCTCCCGAGACGGGAAGCTCGCCGTCGCGCGGACTTCGCGCCGTTGCAGGATCACGGCGGGCGACGTAGGCCGGTGGAAGGCGTCGTCACTCCGGAGTGCGGGCCAGCATGCCTGAGCGAGGCAGCCCTGACCCAGGCTCTGGCTGCGTTTGCGGTGCGGCCCGCCGCGCCGACGGAAGACCGACGCGCCGAAAGAAGCCAGCTTTCGGGCCGAGCGGGGCACGACCTGCTTTTCCCCCGGCTGCTTCGCATCCCAGTCGCGCTGCGGCGTGCCGGAACCGCCGAGCTGTGGCGCTGCCATCGCCAAAAGGGGTCGACTGGTCTCCATGGGGATAAGGGAGCCTCTCTCCCCCCCGTTTTCTTCCCCCTTTAAACGGTTGCGCATCACCAATGTGGGCTCGCTTGGCGCGCAGCTTTGATCGTAGACGCTGTTATGACGTTATCCAGTTTGTTTATTTGTTTGTAGATTATGCACGCCAAGAACCGTACATTTGATCTGCAGAGTTCTGTAACGCGAAGTTCTGCGGACGCTGCTGACGCTTCTGCTGCCGCGCTTCGCGGCTTCCCGGAGCTTTCCAGATTTTTTGCTTGTTGCTCATGGCGACATTTTGGCCGATGTACATTGCGTGACATGTCTTTGCGACAATCGACCAATATTGATCACATTTAGCGGTGACACATAATGCTTGTGCTGAACAGAAAAATATGTAGGGGGATTTCTAAAGAGAAAGCTCTCATAACTGCTAACCGAGATGCATTGCTCCAATCAGCAACGAAGTTTCGCGACTAGTAATGGACATGCGTTGCAACGTGACGCGAAGGCAGGACTTGTCGGGCTGTGTGGCAGTGTTTGAAGGGTACGCTGGGGAATCGTACGTCAGCGGGATGATCTCAAGGAGCCCACGCTTAATCACTGCCAGATGCAAAACTACAGAAAGAACTATGAGCACTGGAGGTACATATTGAGCGCACCACCCGACCTTTTCAACGCTTGAAGTTACGAGAGCGTGCTATGGCGTGTGTATGCATGTATCATGTTGTGCATGCCGGAGTAGTAAAGCTTAAGTTCGCGAATATTGGGATACTGAAGTGGAGATGCGTTTGGTGCCACACGGGTGGGGTGCCGCCGTTATAAAAGATGACATTGGCGAGCATAATCGTTGGGTCCCACCTATTATTAACACTGGCGTGTTCATAGAGCTTGATCCACTCGTCAACGTCCTATCCCTCTAGGCCAAAGAACACACCAGGGTCGCGATGTTGCGCAACCGTGACGATTGGAGCAGTCGGACAAGCCGAAGCCCTTGCAGAGGCGATCTCGTCACCGGAAGGCATGGTGACAAACTCGATGTACCGACCACTTCGGAGTTCCGTGGCGAGGACGGGAATCACTCACCTCCACCAGAATGTTACGTGTTGAAAGACACAGACGAAAGAGGCTATTTACAGGCTATTTACACTGGAGCTGACCAGCCAGACCGACACTCGCTCGCGCCAAGGCACAGACCAACTTCATCGTCGTTTTCGCGGCGGCTCGTCTCTTGAGCATCTCTCGATAATATCGTAACACTGTTGACGGCAGCACTCCGTGCCCTGCGTGCTACAAGGGCCCTTAGCCAGGGCTACCTCGGGTGACCGACGTCACGTATGATTTACAGTAACCGTTATAAGAACAAGCTGGCTTCTGGAAGGAACATTCGACAATGGATCACATGCATGTCGTCAGTCAGGTAATCGAGAAATCCGCCGAGTACAATCAATCTCTCTGATTCAGTTGAGATATCAGCAGTCATATAGGCATTGTGTAATCAAGGAGTACAGGAGGCATACACGAATATCTTGGGAAACAGCTACAAATATTCCACAGCTAACTAGGTTCTTCACAAGAAAAGTAGAGAGAGAGAGAGAAAGCAAGGACTGGAAAGGCAGGGAGGTCAACCAGAAGAGTATCCGGTTTGCTACCCTACACTGGGGGTGGAGGAAAGGGGAATAGAAAAAGGAGAAAGGGAGAGAGTGAGCATTGAGTACGTGTGGGTGGGACACTATGCACAGGGACACTATAAACGGTCTCTTAAACCGGTGTTCCTCAAGTATTGCAGTAATGCACGATTCGCTTTTCGTGCCAGTGACGGGTGGGGCCACGGTCCGAGTACCTTTGACTCGGTGAAAGGTCGTAAGTCTAGTCGGTGCAAAGTTTCCCGCAGAGGGAGGCGTTGTACATCGTAGCGGGGGCAGGTACACAATAGGTGCTCGATGGTCTCCTCGCACCCACAGGAATCGCACATCGGGCTCGCGGCCATTCCCAAACGAAAAGAATATGAGTTTGTGAACGCTACTCCCAGCCACAAGCGGTACAGCAAGGTTGCTTCACCGCGGGAAAGGCTAGATGGCACTTGTAGCCGTAGCGTGGGGTCCAGTTTATATAATCGGCAGTTGAAGGCACCTGAACTCCAGAGATCTTGCGACTTTTTGCGTGCATGTAGGCGAAGTTCCCTGGCAGCGTCCGACCTCGCCAAAGGTATTGAACGCGTCTGGGTATCTTCGTGGGCAGAC
The DNA here is from genome assembly GCF_023375885.2 of Dermacentor andersoni. Classification (NCBI taxonomy): domain Eukaryota; kingdom Metazoa; phylum Arthropoda; class Arachnida; order Ixodida; family Ixodidae; genus Dermacentor; species Dermacentor andersoni. Next base: position 29,608,477 of record NC_092817.1, read on the forward strand.
CGGGCAGCCTTGTCTGCTAGGTTGTTGCCGACAATGCCACAGTGAGCAGGAATCCATTGAAATGTAATGGTGTGCCCTCTTTCCAGAGCATGGTGGTGCACTTCCCTGATGTTAGATATCATCTGCTCGTATATTCTGTGACGTAATGCAGACTTGATGCTGTGAAGGGCTGCCTTAGAGTCACAAAATACGACCCATTTCTCTGTTGGCTCTTCGGTGACGTACATCATAGCGGCATGGAGAGCTGCAAGTTCTGCCGATGTCGATGTAGTCGTGTGCGACAATTTGAATTTAACTGTAACGTTCTTGGCTGGAACGACGAATGCGGCAGTTGAGCTGGCACGTGAGGTCGAACCATCGGTATATATATGTATGTGGTCATGATACGTCTGGTGTAGTAATAGGAGCGTAAGTTGCTTCAGAGCCGGCGATGGATGATTGGACTTTTTTGTAATTCCAGGAATATCAAAATTCACTTGAGGCTGTCGTAGGCACCACAGGGGAGATGAAGGCTTTGTCGCCGGTGTAAAAGATGACGGTATGCACTCTTGATGAGCGCTAATCACTCGTGAAAAGGTCGCTTGAGGTCATTCATCTGGTAGGGAGGTCAAATGATGGGCGAGGATCCTTGACAGATGGCGAATGTGCGCTCTGAGAGAGTCGAACACTACGTGCGTCTGGATCATATAGTCCCCAGCGATGGCAATTGTTGCTGCTGTTGACGTGCACCGAGGCAGCCCTAAACACGTGCGTAGGGCTTGACCTTGTATGCACTCCAAGGCGCGGAAGTTCGTCTTGCATGCATTTGACAACACTGGTAGACTGTAACGTAGTAGTCCGAGAAACAGTACCCTGTAGAGCTGCATCATAGAACGGACTGGTGTACCCCAGTTTTTGCCGCAGAGAAATTTAAGGACCTGAGCAATGGCAACCTATTTCTTCTTTAGATAGACGCAGTGAGGGCTCCACGAGAGGTTGCGGTCAATGATTACACCCAGAAAGCGATGTGTCTTAGAATAGGATACCGCTTGACCATTGATTGAAACAGGATACGATGACATTTGTTTGCGCGTAAAGCCAACCAATGCGCACTTTTCAGTAGACACGCTGAGGCCTTGTTCTCGTAGATATGACGCCGTCATGTTTGCCGCCCGCTGAAGCCTGGCTCGTACCTGAGGTCGAGTCACCGCAGAAGCCCAGATGCAAATGTCGTCGGCGTATATTGAGACGTGAACTGACCGCGGTAGGTACTCCGCTAGTCCTACCAAGACGAGGTTGAACAGAATGGGGCTCAACACTCCACCTTGCGGCACACCACGCCTGATGTAATGTTCCGAAGTTGGGCCGTCTTCAGTCTGTAAAGTAGAAATTAGAAAGTAGAAAAGTAGAAATTTACCTATCAAGAAAGGGGTCAGGCGAGGAAACACAATCTCTCCAATGCTATTCACCGCCTGCTTGGCAGAAGTATTCATGTTATTAGACTGGGAAGGCTAATGAGTCAGGATCAACGGCGAATATCTCTGCAACCTTCAGTTTGTAGATGACATTGTCCAGTTCAGCAATACTGGGGACGAATTACAGCGAATAATTTAGAACGTTACCCAAGAAAGTGTAAGAGTAGGGTTGAAGATTAATATGCAGAACACAAAGATAATGTTCGATAGCCTGGCAAGGGCACAAGAATTCAGGATCGTCAATGAACCGCTGGAGTCTGTGCATGAGTACGTTTATCTAGGAGAATTACTTTGAGGGGACCCTGATCATGAGAAGGACATTTACAGAAGAATAAAAATGGGCTGGAGTGCATACAGCAGGCATTACCAAATCCTGAATGGGAGCTTACCAGTGTCGTTGAAAAGAAAAAGTGTACGTTCATTGCATTCTACTCGTGTTAACATATGGGGCAGAAACTTGGGGGCTAACAAAGAATCTCGAGAACAAGTTAAGGACCGCGCCAAAAGCGACGGAACGAAAAATGTTAGACGTATTGTTAAGAGGCAAGAAGAGAGCGGTGTGGATCAGAGAGCAAACGTAGATAGCCGATATTCTAGTTGACATTATTGAGAAAAAAAATGGAGCTGGATGGGCCAGGCCATGTAATACGTAAGATAACTGGTGGACTATTGTAGTTACAGAATGGGTGCCACGGAAAGGGAAGCGCAGTCGAGGAGGGCAGAAAACTAAGTGGAGTGATGAAACTAGGAAATAGGCGCAAGTTGGAATCAGCTAGCGCAAGACAAGGTAATCAGAGATCGCAGGTAGAGGCCTTCGTCCTGCAGTGGACATAACAATAGGTGGATTATTATTATTATTATTAATATTATTGTTATTATTATTATTATTATTATTATTATTATTATTATTATTATTATTATTATTATTATTATTATTATTATTATTATTATAAGCTCTACTACGCCATCTGTGCTGTCAGCGACAAGTCTGACGTCGCACAACTGAAGCCCTATCGCGCTTTTCTCAATGTCCCTGTTTGATTCTGATTTTCTCTCCCTCTCTCTTTCTCCCTCTTTGATGCATTGGTGCGGTGCTTCTTTTCGTCTGTGGCGGTTACATTGAAAGGAACGATTACTTTCGCGCCCCTGAAGAAGATGAGACACAACACAGCTGGCTTTGGGCTGTTTTTCAGTTTTGTCAGCGCTGTGTCTCTATCAAAGACATCGCGTGAATAGTCTCCGTGTATATACTGTCTTATCCGCGTAACGATGTGATAACCACGCATGTTCATAAATGTTCTTTTTTCTTCACAATCCTGGTCGTGTAACGTGCACTCTTCAGGGACGGAATATTAACTGATTTTATGCTTAGGATATCCACCGCTTCAGGGCACTGCGCGTAGTCACGTGTTCCTTCTTTTTTTGTTTCACGGCATTTCTTTATGACGAGAGAGAGAGAGAGAGAGAGAGAAAAGGATTGTGCTTTAAGTAGCAAGTTTAATATTGCTACATTGTAAGTTTCCTAGAATCTTGCCTAACGGGGACACCCACGTATGTCAGCGACGTCTAATGCCACTAGAATTGGTATCACTTTGGTCCTGTCGTCTTGAGGAGTGACTGCGTCGCGGAAAGTTTTAGGAATCCACATCGGTGATGTAGATAATGGCTTTCTAATTTCGCGCTGAACCGATAACGGGCATGCAGTTAGTTGTAGAAATGTCAGTATGACTAACGTCTGTGTAAAGGCTGCATTCGCGTTTATTCAAGCTACAGAGTGTTAAAGTTCCTTAAATTTCTATTGCCATTTGTATTGGCAAATGCAATTGGAAACTTGCTGTTGTAGTGCTCCTCATGTGTCTGCATCGACAGTGAGGTTCCAATTTTTTAATTTTTGCACGGCACCGCTCGCCACCACCCGCCGTTTGCTGATGGCCACAGTTCCTTGCAAAGCGAAGGCATGGATATGCGATATCTACCTTAGTGAGCCGATGGGTCCAGCTGTTGGCAGTACCACTCATGATGTAGGTCCCCAGTTCACGAAACTCACATTTCTGTCTGCATGCCTACATCAATGTAGACATATGACTACAGTCATATGTCTGCATTGTAGACATATGACTGTAGTGTTGCTACAAGCCTTGACTTAACTGACGGCCTGCAATCGTGCTGCGCATTGTCATGCACGTGCACAGTGTGTCCTATTACATGTGTGCCCTCTTACCCTTTAACCCACGCATGACAGCAACCCTGGCACCTGCTTATTTCACCGCCATACATTTTTGCCTAATATTTATCTGTCTCTTGAAGTACGCCGGATTGAGAGATCGCTTGTAGTGCGCCTGTGCATTCTGCACTGAGTGCAGGATGCACAGGAGCATTTGCACTCAGTGCTCCTTCCCTCCTTATTTTCTTCATTCTATTCCCCATACCACAGTGTAGGGTAGCAAACCAGACGCTCGTCTTGCGGGCTTCCCTGCCTTTCGTATCGTTGATTTTTTTCCCTCACTTTCTCACTATAACTATTGGGTGCATGTTATGTAACCCCAGGTGCTTAAAGTTAATCGGGAGTCTCGCACTAAAGATCGTCTCGTAATCTTATCATCCTTTTGGCACTTAAAACTTATGAATTTAATTTTAATTTAGGCTACCGGGCCGTCAATTCTTAAACGAGTAACGTTTTCCTGTTTGTGGTGATACACGCGGATGTCAGCGCTGCTTCCTTCAGTACAATCTATCGAAACCTCGCGCCTTTTCGGGTTTGTCTTGTTCCTGAACAATAACAACAACATTAATAACGCAGCAATAATGTTTACCTGCAGAAGGGTGAACAGCTGGGCTAGTTGGTAAACATCGTCGTGTCTCGTTCTTAGGGTATCTTTGTTTGCGCTTCAATATCATGATTAATCGTAATCTGTTTAGCGTGCGTTTTGTATCCTTAGGACTTTGCGGTTCCTACTTTCCTGTCAAGAGTGCTATGCTTCGGTTTTACGCGCGTGACGTTCGTGATCAGAAAGTACCGGGCGCGCAGCGTTAAAGAAGGCAAATGTGCACAAGATAGATGTCGATTAGTATTGGGGGACAAGCTCTAAAATAGTGCAATCTTTTCTTGAAGTGTAGTCTTAAGCAAAGTCGCGGGCGCGTTGCCCTTTAACCCTGGCTTAACCGCCATGGTTGTTGACCGAAAGAGTGACGACAATTTGCGGAAACGATTCAGCCGGCTCGAAATAAACAAGGTGGAAAGTGTGGCACTCAGAAAACTGCTCGCTACGAGGCCACTGCAAGTACGGTACTGAGTGTTCCAACCAGAAAAAAGTAGAAGTCTTGTCTCGGATATCCGTGAATTCAAAAATAAGTATAGCGGTCGCAACTACGCCAAGGATGGAATTGCGGGATACTTTTCCTATGTACCTCTAATGCCGAAGAATAGCATAAAAGATGGAACCTTCACGGATTTTTTCTGCTTGACGGGGTGAGGGTGATTGAAGATTTTGTTTATTGACGTATGACAAGCTTCGTAAATCGTGCATGGCGTCAATATGGACGTTGTAGTCTTCAAAGTGCCATCAAAATCAAGTTTTCTCCTTATATACACCCAGAAAGGCATAGGATCTCAGTGCACGAAAAACCTGACAGAGGCCCCTTTGCCTATATCTATCAATATAATCTAATTTTGAACCAATATTGAACTGCTACATTGAGACATATTGTTGCAGTAGTAAAAAATCAACCACTTCACTTAAGCTTCACAGTCACAGAAAACTACAACTGCAATGGTAACTAAATGCGCCCTCTTTGTATCAAAGGTAACTGCTCGGCAGATATTTGCCTTGTTGGGGACAACTGAATTAAAGAGACGGGAACTCAAGCCATAATTTATTTTGGTTGTAATACAGTTTAAAAGTTTATTAACGATAACAGCATTTCAAGTTAATGAGCGAACGAATGCCGCCAAATCAGTTGCGCTTTGTCTACTCTTCCTTCTAACCATAATAATTTATTGTTTTGATCTTTAAGCTATTGCTGATGCTCTTGATCAAGCGTACGATGCGAAATGAGCAAATACAACTGTCACGCGGTATTGAAGCTGTTCGCTTTGGGCCTAGCAAAGGCAGCACTTGTACGACGAGATATGGGCATTAGCCACGACCCAATGCCACGTGGAACGACACTTGGACAACAGCAATTTTCAAGCGCTAAAAAGATCCATTCAATGCGGCGCCGGAGTTATTTAGCAGTTAAGGAATATGCTCGACTTACTGTGAAGTGTTCATGGACTGTGATTAGCCTTTGAAAATATTGGCATACCCTTCTACTGTTCATAATTATGTTGTTTTTCTCTTTTTATTTGCAGTATAGTGCGATAATGCTTGCAAGCATAATGCCTTTTCATCGCTTTCTTTTCAATCATTTAATGAGAGTTTTATTTATTGCGCAGTTCTTTTTTTCTAGATGCGGAAGGAAGCAGCCGCCACCACGCAATTACTTCTCATCTCTTACTTATGAACACTACGCAAGGATACCTGCCAATCGCTTCCATTTCTTTCTCTCTGTTCTTACAGTAGTGCGATTAGAATTTAGTGCTTTCTCAAACCGCCCTTTACACAGGATTTGTGATTGGTCCAACGCAGTCATAGTCAAATGCAGACGCATGTATTTACAGCAAGAATATTTATTTCGATATATTTAGGACCATGACTGTACTGAATATAATGCAAAAAAGATGGATAACTAATATCAGGAACGAAGAAGCAGTTTCACCTACAAGATTACTAATTGTCATTAAGAAAACTGCGTGAATATCTTCTCAACAAGTTTAGAGCCCAAGGTTACAAATAAGCTTTCTAAGAAAGAATGGCTACTGTACGATTAGCTTTTCAAGAACGCTAAATAAATGGTTGTAGAAAAGAGAGGTGAAGTTGTGAAACGAAAAAAAAAAAAAGTTACCGCTGTACAATTTGTTTGTCATAAAGGTATGTAACAAGGTCCGTTGGACACAATACATGCCAGGTCGTAGCGCAAAACGTAAAACTGCTAAATGTCTAGACTGCCAAAAACACTAAATGACAAACTCACAGATTGTCATGCACGCTTCTGCCGCGAAAGTGAAGAGAGAGCTCGCATAACTCATTTTGTTTCTACACTGCTTCAAAAGCTTTTGTCGCTGTTAAACTCCTGATAATCTGCGATACTTTGCTTAGCAGACGGAAAAAATTAACAATATTTTAACATTCAGTTGTTGCGAGCTCTTTGGTTCGTTTCGAGCATTCGAAACTACCGAATAGGTCTTTCTCGAATACCAATGCGAATAATTAGCGTGTAGTATTCGACTCGTGTTCGGAACTTCGAATACTCATGCAATGTTAGCATAAAAAGATTGCACTTTTGCATTCCGGAGTGAAAGCTGTAGCTCGGCTTATGTACCTCAGGGTTCGCGCGCCACCTTAGATCCTTCAAACGAATGAAATCTCGCTCGACTCTTCGAATGACCGCTAGGTGGAGTCATAATATCAATGTGGGCGCGTTTGACTTGGTAACCTGCTGTCAAAGCGAAAGCACGTCTATGTATAGAAGAGACGCCTCGATAGGCAATGATGTCGCTAGTACTGTACTTAATGAACGCCGAGTCTTTTCCCTTCACACTCGTTATATTGTCACGTATACCATGTTGAAGTATACGCTGACTCTCCGGACGTTACTGAGCGTAAGTGTCTACGCGTTGTTCCAAGAACTTCGATCTGTTCTTCATACTCCTAGTCTGATACACCATGTGTCAGTACTTCCTCCAACCTCCCCCCACCCATCCCAAAAAATGAGAGAGAAGGAAAAAAAGAAAGAAGAGCTGAGGCTTGATGTGAGAAAGTCGAGAGCGCCTAGGCTGAGAACGAATGGTATAGGCATAATCACTGTGGTGTGTGGTCGGGCACTAATATGACAACTCCTAAAAGCAATTGCTTTTATCACCAAGTGATTTCGTCCACACTATCATCAAATTTCTCTGCAGCTCGCGATCGTCACTGTTGGCGCGAGGGTTGTGTTCGGGAGTTTGCATTCATTTGCATCATTACACCTTTCTCTTGCTCCTTTATCATATACTGGGCTAATTATTTGTTTATATCTTGTGTTCGAGAAAAGCGGTCAACATTTTCCGACTATATACGGCGCTCCTGCGCCTCTTTGCTTTCGTGTGCCTGTAGACGTAGCTTCGCCATCATTATTTATTTAATGTGGCGGAGCTTACTTGAAAGGAGAAATAGTCAGAAAGAGCACTTATGAAAGTAGCGGTCATTTTCTGCTACATAAAACTTAAGTGTCACACTACTACATATTCTATGTGGCGTGTTTTAGTTTTCTTAGACTATTGATGAGGCAGTTTCAGAAATGAAGAGAACGTTATGCTATGTCCAAATTATTTCTTAATTTTTTATATGTGAATGAGAGAATTCTCAAAAGAAAAGAAAGAAAGAAAGAAAGACCAAAGAAAGAAAAACAATTGCCCAGTATGTGCAATCTGACGCTCGCGATTACACGGCCTGGAACTTTGAACAACTAAGTAGTTCTTGCAAGCGTAAACCAGTCGTCATGCCATTGAATTCGTCGTCATAATGTCATTGGCACCGCCGTCGTCCCTTTACTGCTAAGTTAGTTACATCTATTCCAGCAGTACGGGGGATTTGAATAATTTTGGGGTTCTCAATGAATTCAAGAATTCGGTTAACTTAGCGAAAAAAATTTGACGAAAGGCCAGAAAACGCAAGGACTTTGACTGAGGTCATCAGTTTTGACTGGATTAAATGGTGAGTTAAAATAACTGAAGCAGCGCTAAAAGAATTATACGGAGTTAATTTGTTTTTCATTCGTCCCCATAGATGTGCAGAATATTTCAAGCATTGGAACGTAGTAGCCGGTGCAAAAAGTTAAACAATAATTCATCAGTTATGATTTTATTTATTTCTACATACTGTTGAACCGAAAGGGCTATTGTAGATTAGAAGGGTGATGGTTTGGGCTAGTCGGTTTTCCATTTTAGACTGTGTGGTACAGTCCGGAGAGCGCGCGATTTCACGTGCCCTGCTGTCACGGGTAGCCAGGCTTGGAACGAGGTCGAGATCCACAAAGATCTATTATGTACTTTCCACGAAATTGTTTCCCATTATCGACTGGACAGGAGGACATTTCCACCCCCTCACCCCAAACTGAACAAACCTCAGGCTAGCACACTTGGACTTCTGCAAACCCGTTCGTATCCCACTGCTCGGTCCCTTAACAAGATAGATCCTGACCACTAACAATCGTGCCCCAAATGTGGTCATGACTCATGCTCTTTTGAACACGTGCTCTGGCTGTGCCCAGCCCTTAACGCCTCTCCACGCATCACGAAAGAACAATGGCAGGTATTTCTCAAGAGCAGCAATCTCCACATTCAACTCCAGGCTGTCCAGAGGGCCCACAGCATTGCGACGGGACTTCGTCTCCCGGTCCCATCGTGGGCGGAGCCACCGACTTGATCTTCGGGAGGCTTCGGCTTTGGCTCCCCAAGATTTCAGTCCCTCAGCAGTCAAATAAAGTTCTTGTCATGTCATGTCATGTGTGGTACAGCGCGAAGTGGGACAGGGGACACAGGAAGAAACGAGGACAAGCGAATTTCCAAACAGAGGGGTACATCCGCATACGCTTGCAGCGCATTGCAGCGCATGCGGATGTACTCCTCTGTTTGGAAAAAACAAAAGTAATGTTCACGCACAGGGATGATTGAACGCGCATCATCGTTGAATCGGCTAGCATCGTACATGAAGTATGCCTGTGCATAAGTAAGCTATCCCTGGCCTTATCACGACGGGAGATGGCATTCTTAAACAATGGCAGTGCCAACAGCGAGCGGTGATGGCATCTTTATATTGTTTTGCATCTTTATTGTTTGTTTTTTACAGATATATTTTACTGTCGTTTTCCCTCTGCTTTTCTATATAGCACCTTGTACCACGCAATAAATTTTCAGTCGGCAAGCGCTTGTCCTCGTTTCTTCCTCGGTCCCCTGTCCTACTTCGGGCTGTACCACACAGGCTATTGTAGAACCACGTACAGGGTACAAGGTTATAAAAGTGTCTCTAAAAATGCTGTAATCATGTTAGAATTAACAAAAACGGAAAATATACAAAAGAAATAAAAAAAGGTTACCAAGTCACCTTGCCAACAAGTGCTCTGCAAAATTCACCTTATGAAAATGAACGATTATCGCCAAGTGAAACATTCCAAAGAACAATAGCACACGGGAAAAACAGTATATAGTGGTCTTGCTACAAGCGAAGAATGGTTTCAGATTATGTTCACGGAAATTGCAGGTCGACGGCTGTTAATAAAAATCTAAGAATTTGTTTTTGAAAGCCGCTATGAAGAGTTAGTAATGCTGTACATAAACTTTAAAGAAACAATTTTACGATGGGTAGAGAGCTGTGGTAAGTTTGCAGATTGAGGAACACACGACGGTGAAAAGGATATGTCGCCCTTTACAAATAGAGCGCGGAACTTTCTTCAGTACTGCCTCAATTTATCGGATATTACACACATGGTAAGAACAAGAAACACCGAGTTCTCAACATTAGCTTGATGCTGTGTGGTTCTTGTTTTCGAATTTAGATCTGATACGCTGTATACAACATTAAATTCGTGCAAATAGTCAACTAGCCTTATTCCTTAGATATGGCGTTATATGGAATAGCTCGTTTGCACTGCATATGTGTGCGTTCTGAGGCTATTTGTTTTTTTCGTGCTTGTTTTCGCTCTAAAAACGTATTTTCTTTCATGGGCTATTGGAACACCTTTCCTTTTTTATGTTGAGCATACAGTTGAGTCATCATTCTTTGTCTTGAGTCCTTCGAAATTCCCACATGGGGTGATGAGCGCCTGGAGTTAGCTCCCTCATTGCCTTAAGGCGATGACGTTGTCTGTCATGTCTGTCATGGTGTGCTGTTCTCTAACCTTTACAGATTTATTCCTACAAAAAACAAAACAAGAAAAAAGAAACAGAAGGGCAACACTTTCAATGAAGAACGCCACCAAACACACACACACACACACACACACACACAAAAAAAAAAAAAAAAAAAAAAAAAAAAAAAACCCTTCTGCTCTTGACGCTGGTTTCTGAGGTTTAGCTGCTCGGCTTTAATTTTAAACTTGCCCAACAATATTTCTGCGAAGATTGGGCTCTGTACAGAGTGATGGAAAAAATATACACAGCACTATGCTCAAATGCACCAAATGTTGCTTTGCAAGTTTTATAAAGTTAAATATACGCTTGTTATGTCACATCAGATTTAAGTAGATGTCTGCAGCCACGGTGTGTTTCACCGCGTCTCACACTTCTACTTTGTTATAGTACGCCGTCGCGAACATATCAGGAGGACAAAAAAGTTTTCGTGGTTACGCCGTTGCGTAGACCATGACCGCATCATTCGCCATGGGCAGGTGCCCTGCACAGAAGCTCTTCCCCCTGCTTGAGACCTCACTCAACTGAATGGAGAATCAATTTCAGTGCGCTCATCTGCCTCGCGGCTTTTATACGACTTACAGACGTTATGAAAGGCTTCAGAGTTACATTTAGAAGCAAAAGAAATTCAGTGCCACAAGGAACGTTCTGTGAGACGTGCAGGTGTTTTTGAGAGCTGTGAAATTCTACGTAGAGCGCTTTATAAATGCTGTGACAGTTGCGGAGCTTAGGCGGTGCGAGCGTGTTATCGAGCAAGTAATAAGCGCACAAAAAATTATCCTCTGTCCTGTTACGCTAAATAGCTGGCGGCTTGAAGAAAAAAAAAAGAAAATGAAAAACGGCAGGAACGGAAATACGTGCAGCGGAGACAAGTAGTCCCCATGAAAGTTACATAAACAATATTATATCGAAGCACTAGCACGACTTTGTCCGGCAATTGTAGTTTTTAGATGTTGGCAGTTTGCTTCATTCCTTTGAATACCCCGCTTTTAAACCAGCCTACCTCCACATTTTATTATCGATTTGTAAACACAATAGCTTTCCTTGCAAGAGCTGCTAGTCTGCGCCGCAGGTTTTTTATTGTATCGGCTGTTGGTGCTTTCTTGCGATGCGTCTGCCTGATATGGTAATTCAGAATCACGCGCTGTAGGTTTTTCGTCGAATATCGCATTGAAGTTTAGATACGCACTTTCAATTAAAAAAAGGAAATTGTGACAGAAGATTGAAGGTGTACTTTTAGGAAGAAGCTTCTTCTGGGGCCATTTCCATTAAAATGCGCACCAAAATGCAGGAATGCTTTATTGTAGACACCAACGAATTGATTTGAATATGTGCATGCGGCTTAAAGGAAGCTAATTCGTACTGGATTTCAAGCAGCTTTTTTTCTTCAGGTTCTTAATGAAAGCAGATGCAGAACTTCTACTGTATGTATCTACCTTTCCCTCTGAGGTGGACAAAGCTCAGATATTTTACACTGCTTTGAACTACGCCTGTACTATGCCCCTTCCCCCCCCTTCCCCCCCTCCTCCAGAAAAAAAAAAGAAAAAGAAAGGAACTTGGTACTACAGCTCACAAAAATCATATTACAGCCTCACATAACCTCCTAATGAGTGCACCATCTTCTTTCTTTATGGACGCTTTATTGAATTCCGTTGACATAATGAGAATAGCGGGTCTCGCTTTTGTGGGAAGTTTCAAACTTGGTGTTTCAGTTACTTTTAAAAGTTTCAGAATTTATCTACTATCGGAATTTTTTGTGAGGGTCTAAATAAAAAAATTGGCTTGGTATACAGTAACTATAACACACAATTTTTTTTCACATAACGAAGTTCATTGGCCTTATTTCAACCAATTTGTAGTGACATCGAGATTATACTTCAGCGACTGCGCAATAAAACCCTTGCTGTGTTTCGCAAGAATTTGAACGGTAGTGCTGAATGGTTTGGCAACATAAAGGAACAAAATTAGCACTGTCTTGCTCCTGTGAGTCTACATTTAGTCGGAAACAATAGCGGCATTGAGCGGCGACACGCAGTGATACGTTGTTCTTTGCCGTTTAGCCCTCTTTCTACATTTGTTATGGAGGCATTCTTCGGTGTCGCATACAAAGCTGTCATCGTAACATACTTCGGGCGCAAGCTAGACAGGTGCATTGTTGAAGGGGACAATGGACGCATGAAATCATGCATTAATACTTCTGAATAAGTAAAAGCATTCGGGATCGTATAAGAGATGTATCTTTTCCCGAAGAAAGAAAGGCGGCTGCGTCATTCCTTGCGCTTTATATTAAGCTATATAAAACAATAGGGACAACAGAATAGGAGGCGCAAACCTGGAAGCCAGACGCGCAGGCGGAATGTAAGTTAATAAAAACGCAAGGAACAGTGAAAGTGGCGCGCTGAAGCAAAGAATTAAAGAGAATAGTCAAGCAGCCGACAAGGGTGCGGTGATGTGGGCTTGTTGGTAGATCTTGGCTAAAGGTGATTGAGGGCTGGTATGATGATAACAGCATTTGAAGAATGCGGTGCGCAACCGCATCAGCGACAATGGCTCGATAAATGGTCGCGAAGTGTGCCTTTTGGCGAGTTGTGTTGTTAAGGCGGACAACGATGCAAAGAAAGCCCAGTCTGGCCAACGTAGAATCTTCCACAAGTAAAGTGGAACGTTGCAAATAACGACCGTTGGTTGCCGCCCGTCAATGAGCCCCAGTGCAGTGACGTCATCTGCAGCGTGCCGAGAGCTGGTTGAAACCTCATTTCAATGGCAATATCATACACAGGTAGCGTGCACAAATACTAGAAAGAAATGTTAATTTCGATTAGCACATGCTCATGTGTTCCGCAGGACAGTGAACTCAGAATGACAAAGTATAAAGAGATTTGAAAAAGCGCGAGCACAGCGGATGGGCCAAAGCAAGCTAGAAGAGAATATTACGCCAGAAATTGATACCACTAAAAACACTGAAAGCAGCGCGAGCAATCTTGAGTCCTTGCTTGCTTCTAAATGGCGGCACTTACTCAGTGTAGGGCAGTGGCGTAGAAGCCGACGGTAAAGGAGAAAAAAAAAACGCTAAGGAAATGTGATAGTAACACATATGATAGCGAAAAGGTGTTTATTCTAATCAAGCCGGTCATTGAAAGGCCAAAGTATATTCGATAATGTCAACAGACGGGTACTGTGAACAGAAGCAGTGTTATTGACACAAGGGAGGCCTGAGCTGCAGGCGGAGTCCAAAGCCCACAGATCCACCTGCAATCTTCAGTTTTTTTATCGTTCGAGAAGCATCCGTGATTGTTTCATTTTTCTGTTGACCGGGCTGACGTGAGCGTAGTCCGGTTGTTTGCGACCCGCATAATCGTAGCCTGATGAATTCTAAAGCACAGTGAAGAGTTACTTCTCGTTTGTTTATAACTTTCAGTATTTACCAGGCTTCATTTATCTGATTCAAGGAACATTGAAAAAGAGCGGAATATTCGGAATAGAAACAGATTTAATGGACCTCACCCTAAGAAAAAGAAATTGACTCGCCATCCCGGCTCTGCGAAAATGGATGTCCAGCGAAGCTGTTGAAAACCACCACTATAACTGTTGAGGGGCGTATGCAATGCTTTATGGCTTTAGAGCAATGGTAGCAATGGGAGTAACATTGATTTTGGCAGCACGCCGCCGCCCATGATGCTGCTGCGACAACATTGAAATCATTTGCGAAGCTGGCTATTTTTTATGCGAAAGGCTAGGGACGTCACTCCCGATGTCGCAAGCTCCCGTTGCCGCGGCAGCTTGAAGAAAGTAATCTTTATCGGGAAACGTATGCGGGGAGCGATACCTTCTTCGTATTGTTATCAGAAGCGCCTTATCGTTCATTATGTGGCTCGGATTATAGAGTTTCATGCAATAATTACCATAGGGAGCTCTGGCGCTAGTGTCTACGGGAGCTGCTATTGGGGCAGTTCAGCCAGTAGGATAATTATGGGAAGTACATGAATTTGCCTGAACTTTGCCCTTCTGGCTTCAAACGGCTCCACGACATTGTAAATTAGTGATTTTCAACAAAGTACTGCGCAATAAACAATTAAATAAAAACTATTAAAATTGTCCCATGACATTATGCGAACACATGACCTCTAGCACAGAAGCCCGATATTAAAAGCATTACGCCATGGGCGCATGTATCGAGAAGCGGCATGGAACGCCCTTATGAATTTCTTGCGCGCTAGCAAGCGTGTTGAGACGCTTGGCGCATTTAAATTTGGCCACCTCGACAGGTTGAGCCGCGGCACTTAGAAATGATTGTGCGTGTTCGCAGAGTATTCTGCACTTATAAACGTATAGATCGCTTTGAAATTTACATGGAGGAATGAAAAAGTTAGGAGGTAGCATCGCGCAACGAGATTGAAGCCAAACCTGTCAGCCCAACACGTGATTGCATGTCGATGTGCGCGGTTGGTTTTAGTGTTGCCGCTCGGCAGGCAAAGCAACGGCAGGGTAGCCGAACAAGGCGCACCGAAGAAAAACTACTGGCATAGCTACTTGGAGTCAAACGTATAAGCAAACCTCGATTCTTGCTCTGTGATCCCGATGCAAAAGGTCACGTGTTGGGTCGCCACTGAGCAAACGGACTGGCTTCACGGAGCGTTCGCTTGCCAAGGCTGGCTGCGTGACGTAAGGCTTTTTCTTCAAATTTTCCTTCCTCCATGAAAATTTAGGACAATGAAGACAGATGAAGCGTAATAAACAATTCCACAAGAACGTCTGAACCCACAAGTACGAAGGTCACACAAATCCATGTACTTCCCATCATTTCCATGGCGGCTGAACGATCGGAGCGCCAGAGTTTCCTCTAGTAATTATTTTATGAAACTGTATGGTTCGGGTGCTTGTTTTGAGCTTGTTCTTTATTGAAACGCAGGCTGTTTTGTATGTTGTATGCGTGATTCCAAATAATGCGTGCACTGTTCGCTTCACTTTGCATAGGGCTTGTAGCCTCTGGCTTACGGGGTTATGAGCCGTGGCATTTTTGCTTGCTTACGGGGGTAGGAGCCATCGATGAGTCACTGCTTCTAGCGTTCTGCCTTACGGGGCTATGAGTCATTGCTCTGTCTGCACGGCCGCCGGGATCGGCCCACCATTGTTTTCCGTTGACATTACATAACGGAGAAATCCCAGGATCCCAGCCATAGAGAACTTTGCTGTAAAAATGCATTCAGAGCCCACGTAGTGTGAATCGATGTTTAAGCTTAGCTGTTGTGGCCGATCAAGCGCCGGTGCATCACCGTGCCCCAGGCGTGCATGTAGTGTATAAAGGAGCTTTAACTGTCTGTACTTCACATCGAGGATCTGATGGCGTCATCGCTTGAACAAATGAATGTGCGATGTGCAGTTCCCTTTCCCCACGCTTTAGCCGCGTTTACATAGATGCGACAGTGGTTCATCGCATCGCATCTGCGTAAACGACGGTAATACGCTAGGAAGGCGAATCGCTTCAATTCGTCATGAGAGGGTAGCCCCTGCAAGCGTGTTGCCTTGGTTGACAAAACTTGGAAGGGCAGCCAAGGCAGCACTTATAAGATTAGTTATTTAAAACACACGCACGACTCCAAATGTCACTGCACCTACAGCTGGTTATGCAGGACGGCTAAGACAAATTATATTATTCAGCATTTTCCCGAATGACTTTGGCCCCGTCGTTTTGGCGGGAGACATGATGTTACCTGTACTCGTCAGGATAGTATCGCAGTATGAGAGATCCTTCCCCACCTCCTTCAATTATAACGTCCATCGCAATCATCTTTGCTTGCTGCCAGAAATTGAAGGTACAGGTGTATGATACAAAACAACATAATAATGCCCCATGACAGTTCAACCACGTTTTCTTGTTTTACATCAGACTGAGTACGCGCACAGCCTTTTTGCCGATTTCGTTTTTACGTGAAGTCAGCATGTGCCTAGTGAGAGGGCGTTAAAATGTGCCAGCTTATTAAAACGCGAGGTACAGTGCGAGGCAGCGCATGTACTTTGTAATAAAACAATAAATCACAACTTTTATATATACAGTTGGCCCTTAGGTATGTCTAAAGCTCACAGACCTGATAATGTAAGAGTGAATGACATTCAAAGGTTTCATCATTGAGGCGTAACGTTTGAGTTGTTTCTGAAAAATAGGAACTACATAGGAACTCGTCAAGCTCTCAGAAGGGCATCCAAATAAGCGCTTGCGCGCTTAAGAAAACAATCGTCATGTTGTCGCTCTCATACTATCGCAGTCGCCATGTTATTGCTACTTTTCCTGTCATTACGCACATGCTGACGGCGCACGCACAATTGTTCGTCTTACACTAACACGTTGGTACATCTGCTAACGCTTCGCAAAACCCCATACAATGTTGCGTAGCTTGGAACATGCTGCACGTAACATCGATTGCCGCAGTGCGCCGAAACTGCATAACCGGTTTCATTGATTTGAAATTTTTTACGACGAAATGATGATCGTCATTAGCTCGGCACTCCTTCAGCTACGTTGATGACGGTGCTGCGAATGCAGTTCTTTGCAAGGTGTCTGTCTTCAACGATTACTTGCAGAAAATAAATAACATTAGAGCGCATTAAGTTTCGAAATGGTAACCGAGCAACGTCGTAGACTCCAAATCAACCTTGATTTTTCTTGGTTTTTTTACAGATCCCTCAAAACTCGTTACGCGAACACACTTTTGGCACTTTTTATGACACTGTTCGATTCATAAATGTCATTCCTGACGACCTACGTGTGTTCGAGTTGAGGAAGACAGATTGCCGTGTAAAACAAGCGGAAAGGTGCAGGAGAATTGCATCCTCTTGACAGTCTGCAAACAGAGCGGAGAGAACGCATACTCCGCATTGCAACGCGGTATTTACTGTGAGCAGAAATGTGTAAGGTTGTATCAAGAGCACACCGAGATAATTGAGCTCCCATACTTTGCACAATGGTACAGAATCTACGCAATAAAACAAACAAACTACTATCTGTTGTTTGGCGAAGTTTTAGTGAGCAGAATTCCAGGTAAGTTTATTATTATTGTGCTCTTCAACGAAAGTGAAGTCAGACTGTGGGACGGGACAGCCAGAACCAGTATGGATTTCCTTAGAAATCGGGATGTCATCGGCATATATGAGAAGTGAAAAATTCTGAAGAGCGGATGAAACGTGATTAAAAAAGTTAAAGAGAGTGGTTCTAATACTAATTCTTGAGAGACGCCTTTACTTACCTTCTACAAAGAAGTCGTTTGGCCCTTACGCTAACATAAATGATCTGTCACAAAGGTAACTGCGCAAGAGTTGACAACTGACGAGTCAACACTAGAGTCAAAAGCGTGGCAGTTTGGGCGAGTTGGTATGTCATAACTGTTTAAGGCTAGTAGCGCCGCTCAGGACGAGCAAAAAAGGACAGAGGTAGGGGTAATCAAGGGAGCGGAAAACAGGGTGAGCGCTAACTTCCAACTTGAGTTGGAAGTTAGCGCTCACCCTGTTTTCCGCTCCCTTGATTACCCCTACCTCTGTCCTTTTTTGCTCGTCCTGAGCGGCGCTACTAGCCTTAAACAGTTACAACACTAGAGTGCATAAGCTTAGCCAGAAGCTGTGAGTCGCTGACAATCAATCAATCAATCAATCAATCAATCAATCAATCAATCAATCAATCAATCAATCAATCAATCAATCAATCAATCAATCAATCAATCAATCAATCAATCAATCAATCAATCAATCAATCAATCAATCAATCAATCAATCGAGCAATTAATTAATTAATTAATTAATTAATTATTTAAGTCGTTCCTTACTTACTTACTTAGTTAATTAATTAATGACAAAATTGCCCGTTAACTGCTACGGGGCATTTGAGCTACTGCACTTAAGTAATACGAAAGACAAAATCAACAAAGAAGACAAAATGTGGTGACGATACAATGTGAGGTATAGAAACAGAAAAGGAAACAGAAAACGAGCAGGCGGGCGTTTAAAGGGAGTAAATAATACCACATGATTATCTACGTATTGAGTAATTATTATGCAATTAAGTAATTAATTATTTTGTGTTACCCTCAGGGCCAGTAACATTATAGAGGGGAGTGGTACATTACAGGCATTGATCGATTGCTTTTAATAAAGTATTAGCTAAGGTCATACAAAGGAAAAAAATACTAAAAAGGATGACGTAAACAAGTGAACAAGGGAACATAATTACAGACTTCTTTTTTCATTCCCCTGTTAGTACTGTATCTAGGGCAACACGAAACTGGAAGTGATTAACAATAGACGTCAATGATTCACAAAGGCTGTTCCAATCCCGTGAGGTCCGGGTAATAATGAATTGAGCGCATGTTTGCGTTAGGCACTACATCATTTCCACCTTTTGTGCGTGATAAAAACGAGGTGAAATGTACGTCGGAGGAAGAATGAGGCCATTGTGCAAAATGTGGCTGTATTATATTTTTTGAAAGAAGCACGGACGAGCGTATTTGTGAGGGAAGAGGAGGAGGGAAGTAAGCTTCAAAGGTTATTTCATTAAATTTATGCAGGTGGTGCGATTGTAGAGTCAAAAAATAAAGCGAACATAATTATTTCAGACTAGCTCGAGGGCAGAAGTTATTATATTGTTGCTGGGGTGCCAAATCGGGGCAGCATATTCCAGTTCACTGCGGACTAAAAGTTTTGTACCGATTGATTTCTAAAAAAATACAGGATAAGTTACGACAAAGCTATCTTTTTTGGTACTTTTTAGGAATTTGATAGTGATTAAGTCAATTTCTGGAATTTTGGGCGTTTCCAAATAGTCAATTACTTTTCGATTCCACAGGGTTGAATAATGACAGAATCCATAATTGAGCAATGGAAACACATCATGTTTGGGAACGTTACACACGATAAGGGAACAAAAATTACTGCAAAATTCTTGATTTGGTAATACAAGGCAATCAGCAACAGGTATTCATACCCTAGCAGAATCCAGTAAGGTGATTTCCCTATACAGTCGGGGTTAACAGTGTGCTAGAACTTGGTTGGATTCTTACTGAGCATAGATAGCAGTTTGTTTTAGAGGAAGTTAGTGCGTGGGATTTTGAGTGCTGGGGAGGTATTCTGTAAGAGTCCACCTAGTGGATATGTCCATTTCGTCTGCTGCTGAGAGAGAGAGAAATAGAAGAGAGGAAAGGCAGAGAGGTTAACCAGACGCACGTACGGTTTGCTACTTTGCGCTAGGGGAAGGGGTATAGGGGCGAAGATAGAGAGAGAGAGTACAGTTTCGCGCACATTTGAAGTTCACACCGAGTGTACACATGGTTGCCAAGACCTGTCGACTTGAGGTACTTCAACAACGCTTTTGTGGCTTTCTGTGCCATCGACACGTACGGCCATGGCCCAAGGATCCTCATTTCCGAAAATGGTCTAGAGTCCAGCTGGTTCAATGCTGTCCGTAGAGCTTCACGCTGGTGGTGGTGGTGGTGGTAATAAACTTTATTGAAAGGGGGAAGGGTAAAGAGGGACGTGGCTGAGGGTTAGGGCTCAAGTAAGGCCCTGGGCCTGCTTGGCCTTTTCCGCCCAGTCCACCAGCTCAAGTTGTCGGTCGACGTCCCCGGAACTGAGCCAGGCTGTCCAGTCAGTCTCGCTGCTGACGGGGGGATGAGAGAACGGGAGCGAGGTGCATTCCCACATTATGTGTGTTAGTGTTCCTGTTTCTGAACATAGCCTACATTTGTCGCTTTCCCTGCCCCCCGTGATTTTGTTAATGTATTTTGGGTGTGGGTATGTATTTGTCTGAAGTCGCCGAAACGCGACCGCTTGCGTTTTGTCGAGTTGCTTGGCCGGTGGTGGAAGCGCGCGACGCCTCAAGCGATACCGATGAGCTATTTCATAATAGGTCTCGCAGGGTTCCTCGTGTCTCTCCTCCTCATTCACGCCGTCCGCATCCGCGGACGAGGCTCGGCGCGCGAGATCTCGAGCCAGACTGTGAGCCGACGCGTTGCCGGGCACAGCCGCGTGAGCGGGGGTCCACACGAGGGTTTTCAAGCCGCTTAGGGGGCGTCGTGTGAGGACATGGTACGCCTGTTTGCAAATTCTACCACGGACGAAATTGCCGATGGCCTGCTTGCTGTCGCTGATGACGGTATTCGCTTCCGCATGCATGGCCATGGCAATCGCGGTTTCCTCCGCTTCCACCACTCGGCCAGCCGTGATTGTTGTATATTCTAACAGTCCTCCGTTGTGATCCGCTACCACCGCGGTCATGAGGTCACCCCGAGGGTGTCTGGCTGCGTCTGTGTAAAGCACTCCATCTTGCGAGCCGTAGCGTCGCCAAATGGCTTCACTGCGTGCCTGCCGACGGCCCTGATGGAACTCGGGGTCCATGTTGCGGGGTAGAGGTGGGGCATAAATATGCCCCCTGACCTTTCGCGGAATCGTAATGTACTCTGTCCCCTCGGGGATAGCCTCGAGACTGAGCTTCCGGAGGACTGTGCGGCCAGCCGGGGTTAGCGAGAGACGACGGATTTGGGCTGTGTGGTGAGCGTCTAAGAGCTCCTCGATCGTGTTATGCATGCCTAAGGCCTCTAGCCTTGCGGTGGCCGCGTGGTCCGGAAGGCCCAAGGCTGCCTTTGTGCTTCGTCGGATCATGGTGTTTAATTTGGCTAAGTCCGTGGCTGCGAGTTTGACATATGGTGTCGAGTACATGGTTCTGCTGGTTATGTATGCCTGCACAAGCCGAAGCAGATCGCCCTCGCCCATGCCGTGGTGCCGATTAGCCACCCGGCGAATGAGCTGTAATGTGTAGTTGGTCGCCCTCTGGAGTTTCTTTAACATGAGCCCGCAGCGCAGCGTGTTCTGAAAGTCTAGCCCCAATATTTTGATACTGGGGCGCTCCGGGATGGTAAGTTCTCCGACCTTAAGTTCAAGGAAGCACCTTCTCCGTGGTAATCCCCTGGGACATCTGCTTCTGCCGGGCTTGATCAGTAGGTATTCGGATTTTTCCGGTGAGCACGTCAGGCCTCTCGACTCCGCATAAGCTTGTACGACGTCGATGCCGCGTTGCATGATCTCTTGAAGAGTTTGTGGATCATCCGCCGCTGCCCATAACGTCACGTCGTCAGCGTAGAGGCTGTGGTGAAGCCCAGGGATAGAGCACAGCAATTCCGGGAGCCCGCGCATCGCCGCGTTAAAGAGAAAAGGGGAGATGACTGATCCCTGCGGCGTGCCTCGGCTCCCCAGCTCTATAAATTCAGTTTCATGTTCGCCGACTTTGATCCGGCACTTCCGGTCGGTGAGAAAGTTTCGGACGTATTGGTATGCTCGGTTTCCGACACCCAGTTGGGTCAGGCCCTCGAGCACCGCTGCGTGGGCGACATTGTCGAAGGCCTTCTTCAGGTCGAGGCCCAGGAGGCACCGGAATCGGCGAGCGTCGACCGGACTTTCGGGTTGCATCACCTGCCTTTTTAACTGAAGGAGCACATCTTGCGAGGACAGGTGTGGCCTGAAACCAAACATAGAGTGGGGGAACTCGTCCCCATCTTCTACGTGTTCATTGAGACGGTCTAGGACCACGTGCTCCATCAGTTTGCCGACGCATGATGTGAGTGAAATCGGCCTGAGGTTGTCCGCATTGAGTGGTTTGCCTGGTTTTGGTATAAAGACGATCGTTGACGTCTTCCACTCTTCCGGGATGGCGCCCGTCTTCCAGCATTCGTTAATGAACTCGGTGAGCTGCTCCATTGCGGCCTCGTCCAGGTTGCGTAGGATCTTGTTGGTAACGCGGTCCGAACCCGGCGCCGAATTCGTCCGCAGCTTGTAGGCGGCTGCCGACACCTCAGCGAACGTAATGTCTTCGTCTATGTGCGCGTTCGGCCGGCCCTGGTAGGCCGCAGGTAACGGTGTCTTGAGTTGCGGGCCGATGTACTTGTCTCGCATCTCGGCCAGGAACGCCCCCGGGTCCTGAGCATGCCTGTGGATTAACTTGGCCATGTTTCTTCTGCCTTCGGCCCTGGTGGTGTCCGGGTCCAGGAGGTGGCGTAGGAGGTGCCACGTCCGGGCTGCGCTGAGGCGTCCCCTCATGCGATCACATATTTGGTACCATTGCTGCCGGGTGACCTCGGTCGCGTGATCGGAGATCTCTGCGTCGAGTCTAGTGATTCTTTCTTTTAGGGCTTGGTTATCTTTCCCCTGCTGTTGCCAACGCCGGAGCATGCTCGATCTTGCCTGCCACATGTGAAGCAGCCTGCTGTCGACGTTGGAGGCTTCCGGGGCGTCTTCCGGGTCAAGATGTTCCGTATGCTCTTCCACGTCGGCCAGGAGTTGGCTCGTCCAGGATGAGATATTGGCGATGGATCCCTCACTGGCTCGCATTCTTCTGGACTCGCGGAATTTGTCCCAGTTTGTAACCGAGAAGCGATGCTTCCGCCGACGCTTGCCGCGTGCATAGATTTCCGTGTGAAGGATGCAGTGATCGCTTCCGAGAGTTTCGCCCGTGTTCGTCCAGGCGTAGTCTTGCGAGTGGACGACGAACGTCAGGTCCGGGTTAGTGTCTACCTGACCTCGGCTGCCGATTCTGGTGCGGGTGGTAGTATCGTTGATTAGCGTGAGGCCCAACTCTTGCGCGGCTTCTGCTAGATGTCTACCCTTGCGGGTGTCGCCCAGGTATCCCCACAGAGTATGACCGGCGTTGAAGTCCCCAACGATGAGCAGGGGGCAGTCGCGGCTGACTTTGAGAGCCGAGCGAAAAAGCGCATCGAGCTTCGGGTCTGAATGCGGGGCGACGTATACGTTGAGGATGAATAAGCTGGGATCTGACGTGCGCGTCGGGATGATCTCCACGAAAACATGGGGGATGCCGGAGGGGGGAGAAGTTTCGATGTCGTGGATCGCCGTCACCTGTTCTCGGCGAACCAGCGTAGTGACTTTCTTGGAGTTGTTACGGCAATGGAAAGCCCGGTAAAAGGAGAGGCCGGCTTCCACGTTGACTTCTTGTAGCGCTATGATATCAGGTTTGTAGGATTCTTGCTGTGCCGTGTTATTAAGATGCTGGTGAAGGTTGGCCTTCTTCTTTTTGAATCCGCGGCAGTTCCATTGCCAAACGTGATAGGTGTTATTGGTTGTTACAGCCATGTTGATTGTTGGGGAGTGTGTGGACGGCCAGGTCCAGGCGGGAAGGGCGGAGGACCGCCGCTGCGCTGACGGGTGCCACCTGAGGAACGACCGCGGGGTGAGGGAGAGTCTGCTCCGGCGGGACGGGCGCTAATTTTGGGATGTATTGCGCGATTTGTGCGACTTGTGCGGCTAGCGTGTTGTGGTTCTGTTCGAGTGCCGTCATGCGGTTCTCTAACTGCTGGAAGCGTTCAAAAATCGCAGGGAGGATGGCGTCCATGGCCGCCTTGACCGCGCGTTCAACGTGTTGCTCTACGCGTTTCATTAGGTCTGCGTCCTCAATTGGGGCTGTAGTGGGAGTCCTGTGAATGAGACTGGCTTTTCGTTTGTTCGGTGGACCCTGGGAGTCCATATCGGATTCTTCACTTTCGGTAGTTGTTGATATGCTAATAGGCACCGAAGTCGGTGAGGGAACTGATAGCGCGCTGGTTGCCGTGCTAGGGTGTCGGTCCCTGTCCATTGGTTGTGGGAAGCAACCGCTCTCGTAGGCGCGGATCTTTGTATCCTGTTGTGCGATCTTTGTCTGCATGTTTTGGATGGTTTGCTGTAGAGTCTTAACTGTGTCAAGTGTAACTGTTTCGGGATGCACCTCGCTCCCCCTCCCTGCCACTATGCTGGCCCAGTTTCTTTGGGACGTCACCTGTGATTGGGCTCCTTGTTGGTTTCGTTGCTGATGCTGCTGTTGGCCCCGGCCTCCACGGTTGGCTTGGCCCCCCGGCTGCTGCCTCGGGGCGTTCCGCGATCTCGACCGGCCGCAGCGGCTCCGGCTCCGACCTCGGCTCCGGCTCCGACCCCGGCTGGTAGATCGACGTCTCCCGGCCGTGGCGCCGCCGTCACCGGTCGACTCCCCGTCCGCGAAGGAGACTGACGACGAACGCCTCTCCCTAGACCGGCTGCGGTGGTCGTCGCCCCGTGGCTGCGGTGATTGAAGCTGCTCTTCCCGCTCTCGAGCCTGCCGATCGCGGCGCTGGCGTCGGCGCTGGCGGATGATGAAAGGGGTCTCAAACTTCTTCCGGCACTCCCGGCTTCCCGTGACGTGGCTCTTGCCGCACAATAGACAATGTGGCGTGCACTCGTGCCCGTCGGTCGTGTCGGGTGCTCCGCATTCTCTACACTTTTTGGTCGTGCCTCGATTCGGACAGACGTCTTCTCGATGCCCGGTCTGGTAGCAAATCAAGCAGGCTTGTACTCTGCGCCGGAATAAATTGCATCGGTGCCATGCCCCGCCGTACATGACGTAATGAGGAACTTCCTGCCTCCTGAAGACCAGCAGGACGGTTTCGGACTCGCCTAGACGGCGGAACCCCACTATGTCGGGATTCATGCCGCTCTCGGACAGATTCTCCTGAATTTGCTGTTGGGTGTGGTGCGGAGGAATTTGGCGAATAATGCCTTTCCCTTGATCTTCAGTTGGGAAGTAAGCATTAATCGGATAGGTTTGACTTCCCACCTTTAGCGTCGATAGCGTCGCGTAACTGTCGGCTCGGTCCCCATCCTCGGTACCCACGACAACGAAGTTGCCGACGGCGTCCAAACGTACCATGTCCTTGCCGCAAGCTTGCTTTGACAGTCCCGTGGAAACACACAATGCCTCCATGATGGCTGATGGGCGTTGTCCGGACACATTAAAGCCACCGCTGATTCGCAACACCACCTTGAAGTAGTGCGGAGGGATAGGGGGCTCCCTCGGGTGCTTGGGACGTCGCGCCGGGTTAGGCCTAACAACGACTCCGGCCGTGCTCGCCTTCTCGCGGGGCGAACTTATCGCTGACTTGCATTGGGTACGTTTGTCGCGCTGCAGCGTGCGCCATCCTTTATCTGCGAGGTCTTCGGGGGTGATTGGCGTCCCCTCCACGACGACTTCCATGTTGGCGTGGCGTCGTGGGCCGGTCCGGCCCCGACCACTTCAGACAGGAGCTATGCCTAACGGCGGTTTTCAGGCGAGAAAGCGGTCAAAATTCGACGTACCGAGGTGGGAGCGGTGTCCGTCGATGCCGCTTGACTTGTTGAACGTGAGGATGCAATCGGTTCCTTCCTAGGACCAAGGGAACCTGGCGAAACAACACAAGATAGCGGACCCCGTTTCGATAGATACATATAGCATGTGTTTATTCGTTTCAATGAATACGGAACGAGTAGGCCTTCGTAAATACCACCCCAAGCCAGAGGCGGCACAATACTGTCGCCTCAGAGCGGGAAACTTTTGATGGCACTTGTAGCTTTAAGGATGGAATATCAAGCTTATGCAGGTGACAATTCAGGAGGTTGGGAGAAGACCAGTATTTGCGTGTCCTCGTTTTAGCGTGAATATGAAGCTTTCTTGCAGCGTCCGTTCTGGATAAGGAGATTGAAACTGGTCGGGCTTCCAGATGGGCAGACCGAGCGGCTTCGTCGGCGAGGTCATTACCCACAATGTCGGTATGTCCAGGTAGCCACTGGAATATAATTTCATGCCCTTTAGCGATAGCTTGATGGTGATCCTCTGTTATTTCATATGTCAGCTGCTCATGAGTCCTATGATATAGGGCAAAATGCAGACTCTGAAGTGCTGTCTTAGAGTCGCAAATGATGACCCATTTCTGAGGTGTCTCTAGCAGGAGGTATTTGTCAGCAGCACGCAGGGCAGCAAGCTCTGTCGCCGTTGATGTTGTCATGTGTGACAGTTGAATTTTATTGTGGTTTTCGTAGCCGGAATGACAACGGCACTTGAAGAGCTGGTAGGTGAGGCTAAACCATTGGTATAGATGTGTATTTGGTCCCCGTATGTCTCATTGATTGATAGCAGCGTCATCTGTTTCATAGCTATTGTTGGCTGATTGGCCTTCTTCTTTACACACGGAATACTTAGGCGAACCTGAGGCTGTTGGAGACGCCACAAGGGCAATCAACGCCTTGCTGCTGGTATGTATCCCAGTGGAAGACAATCTATATGGCTAATAATAACTTCAGAAAGCGTTGCACGCGGCCTTTGCGATGGCAAGAACGCCAAGTGATGATCGGGGACGCGGGAAAGATAACGGATACGCGTCCTGAAACAATCCGTAACAACGTATGTTTGGATGGGATGGTCATTGGCGAGCACAATTGTTGCAGCTGTTGACGCACAGCGAGGAAGTCCTAAACACGTGCGCAATGCTTGGCTTTGTAAGTTCTCCAATGAGTGAATATTTGACTTGCACGTACTGGACAACACTGGAAGGCTGTAGCGTAGATACCCTAGGAATAGAGCACCGTACAGCTGAAGCATGGTGTGTACAGATGTGCCCCATATTTTCCCGAACATGAATTTCAGTACCTGGGCAATAGATAACAGTTTTTTCTTCAGGCGCATGCAATGAGGACTCCAGGAAAGATTTCGGTCGATTATTACACCCAAGAATCGATCGGTCTTTCCATAGGTTATAGTGTGTCCATTAATGGAGACTGGGTATGGTGTCATAGGTTTACGTGTGAATGCAATCAATGCACACTTCTCGGTCGATACTGTCAACACTCGTGTTTGAAGGTATGCTGATGTCAAAGTTGCTGCCCGCTGCAATCGCGAGCGAACCCGAAGGCGAGTTACCGAGAAGTGCAAAGGTAGATCTCATCTGTGTATATCGAAAGGCAGATTGTTCTAGGTAAAACTTCAGCTAGTCCAATGAGTATCACATCGAACAACGTGGGACTCAATACTCCTTCGTGAGGCACGCCGAAGTAGGTGAAATATTCAGCGGTGGGACCATTTTCTGTTTGTACAAAAATGACCGGCGAGTTACGTAGTCGGATAACTAGCGAAGCATGCGGCCACCGATTCCAATAGTCTCCAGGGAGTTGGTGACGGCGTCGTGTGAAACGTTCGCATACGCGCCTTTGACGCCGAGAAGGAGCGCAACTGATACGCGCGTATGATTTTTCTCCTGTCGTACAAACGTGGTCAGGTCAATGACGCTATCAATTGAGGAACGAGCCCGATGAAAGCCTGCCATGGAAGTGGGGTAGATATTGTAACATTTGAGATACCATTCTAGACATGTAAGGACCATTCTTTCCAACACCTTCCCGATGCAGCTGGCCAGAGCGATAGGGCGATATGCCGCCAAGTACAAAGGACATTTTCCTCGCTTTAGCAAAGCTACCAGCCGACTTAACTTCCATTGTCGGGAAACTGTACCTCCATGCCATGAGTTGTTGAAACTGCTCAGAGGCGCTCTTCTTGCCTCTCGCCCAAGGTGTGTCAGGGAAGCAAAGGTGGCGCTGTCAGGGCCTGGAGAGGATGATCGTTTCGAAACGGCCAGTGCAGATTTAGTTAGTTAATTCGGGTTTAATGGCGCAAAAACGACTAAGGCCATGCTGCACCAGTCACAGCTTTGAGTTCTTCCATGGTAAAGGACACGTACATTGCTGGTACCCGAGCCGCAGGGCGGTCACTTACGTTAACGTTGGTGTTGACAGGCTTGCTAGTGACTCTCACACTGAATTCCTCCGCAATACCATGCTCAGTTTGGCCAAGATGGAGGGCCAAAGCTGCGAATGGGTGTCGTTGTTGTGGGAATGAACGAAGACCACGGACTGTCCTCCAGATATGCAAAAGTGGCTTGCGAGGGTCCAGTGATTCACAGAGTATCGTCCATTACTCACTATCTAGTTTGTCTATGCGACGCTGAACTTTCTTCTGAATGCGTTGTGCGTCTCTTAATTTATTTTGTGCGTCTGTATAGTCGCTCTGCACGCCATCGAATCGCACGAAGTCTCTCAAGTTCAATGTGAAAATCCGTTCGGTTTGACGACAGCGATAATAAACACTTGGATGCTTTCATTGCTTCTGTGATGGTGTTGTCGACGTTGCCGGCGAAATCTCCCTGACACGCTTCTTCCATAAGCGACGTAAACATAAACCAGTCAGTGCTCTTAAAGATACCGCAAGAGAAAGACCAAGTGAGTCCATTATTCTCTAGGTAGGTGGGAATGGCATCACTTCCATGAGTCTCGATGTCGCAAAACCATTTAATATGTGACGTGAAGCTCCGTGACACTAAGGCCAAGTCGAGGCAGCTGCTATACGGAGGGCTCCGCAGATACATCGAGCTACCATCGTTTATGATGCAGAGGTCTTAATCAGACACACAACATTCCTTCCCATGGAGTTGATCTCGTGCTTCCCCAAAGCAAGTGGTGCGCATTGAAGTCTCCAGTGATGACCCAGGGGCCATGAGCTTCTTTTAATATATATTTCAGTCTTTCACAGTCAAACTGCCTTGATGGGGAGATGTAACAACCAATAAGAGTAAAAGACACTTTGTTCTTTCTGACGCGGAGGCATACCCATTAGTTGTAGTCATGAGGCTGAACAGTATGCGAAACATAGGTCAAGTCCGTGCAGATGTAAATAAGAACGTTGCTTTGTTCCTCGCATGTGGAAGAAGCAAAAACTTCGTAGCCAGATAATCTGTAAGCGGTCGATACGTTCGGTTCGCAAATGACAAGTATAGGAAACCGATTCTTCAAGACAAATTGACGCAAATCCGAGATGCGGGACTTCAAGCCTCTGGCATTCCATTGAAAACTCGCCGCACTTCTAACTTCAATGCGAAAAGAAAGTTTTGGGCGAGCCACGGTGCTTATATGAGGCTTGCAAGTACTGTATTTAGTGCATCCAGTATTTATAATGCGCGTTGAGCTGTCAGTGTCCGCAGCTTGTTCAGTACATAGCTACTTTTTTGGAGTCGCATTCATTTTTCGCACCATCACAGCACGGATTTCGCAAATCATACTCGTGTGAAACCCTACTAACACTTTTTGTACACAAACTAAACACCATTCTTGACAATAGGTCCTTGTCTGACTGTATTTTTCTTGACTTTTCTAAAGCCTTTGTCAAAGTGTTTCACAAACTGCTCATTTATAATTTACGTCTACTTAAGCTCGATCTCTGCATTTTAATCTGAATTGAAAGTTTTCTTGCTAACCGTTCTCAGTTTGTTTCAGATAACGGCGCGAATTCCGAAGAATGCACGGTCCATTCTGGTGTACCACAGGGCTCACTCCTCGGTCCTCTTTTTTTCCTCATTTATATTAACGATTTACCATCTTGCGTTTACTCATCCGTTCATTTGTTTGCCGATGATTGCGTAATTTTCAGAGAAAAAACAGGTCCAAACGACGCCGCTTTTCTTTAAACTGACATTAACGCAGTCTGAGTGGTGTTATACATGGCTTATGGAACTAAACATTAAAAAATGCAAATTCATGCGAGTGTCTAGAAAGATTACTAGTTTACTCATTTATCACTTAAATAATGCACTACTCGACAGCGTATCTTCATATAAGTACCTCGGAGTTCACATCAGTAGCAATCTAACATGGGATACTCACATCTCTCATGTTGTCTGCAACGCTAATCGCATGATCGAATATCTTCGTCGTAATTTTGCAAAATCGCCTTCGTCTCTCAAACTAATGCTATATAAAACACTCATTCATCCTAAGTAAGAATATGCCGCTTCAGTTTGGGATCCACATTATAATATTTTCGTACATTCACTTGAAATGGTGCAAAATAATTCGGTCCGTTTTATGCTCTCTAATTACAATTAACCTTAGGTAGCTAACCTTAAGCTACCTACGCTTGCTTCTCGACATGCGATGCTTCGCTTAAGCCTTTTTCACAAAATGTATCGTCATCCCTACCTGCGCGATATACTAATACTTCCTCCCCATTACGTTTCGCACCGTCTGGATCATGCTCATAAAGTTGGCATTCCGTTGTGTAAAACAGAATCATTCCTACAGTCCTACATACCACGCACATCAAATGATTGGAATTGCCTTCCCAAATTGGTGGTAACAATTAATTACAGATCATGAAAAATTTGTGACTTCATTAACCAATGCTCTGTAACATCTTGTTGTATTCTGCCTCTTTATAGCTATTATTGTATAATTAGAAATACTGGACTGCTTCTTTGTATATATAGTATATTCTGTAACATGTATTCTGCCTCTTCATAGCTATTATAGCATAATTAGAAACATTGTGCTGCTTCTTGTATATTTAAAATTTTGTTGTATTCCCGTCTGTAATGTCTGTTGACCCTAAAGGTATCATAAATAAATAAATAAAATAAATAAGTCGTATTCCTTAGTGATCGCACCATCATAACCACTTGCAGATCCTGTTCAGTCAATTCACCGGCAGGAGATGCTCTGATGGACTACTTCCATTGGCGTGCAGTAATTCTGCAGGTGGTTGCCGTTTTGGCAACGCAGGCCAGGCTTCAGTGTCCATATTCTTCTCAGTGCTCTTGTCCTTGTCGTTTGTAGACCTTTCTGATGTGTGTGGCCTGGGTGGCAGTGGAGGAGGTGACAGTGGACGTGGCACACGCGTCACCGACGCAGCTTTCCCTGAAGAGCGTCGGCGACGGGAAGGTCGCTTCCTAATTTTAGCGGCGGCTTCTTGATGAGAGGGATTATCTCTTGCCATATTTTTTAACACAGCAATTTCTTTATTAATTTTTGGGAAGTCCTTTGATGAAGCCTCATGAGATGCGTGGCAGTTTGGACATTTCATGACAGTGGCTGCACATTTATCCGTGGCGTGTGGCTTAGCGCAGCGGGATCACACTTTTTCGTTCTCACAGACGCTGCTCATGTGTCCTAGTTTAATGCAGTTGCGGCACTGCAGAGGCTTCGGAATGAAAGGCCGGACAAAATGACGAAAGTGGCCTACCTTAACGTGTGACGGCAGACAGTTGCCCTTGAACACAATCTTCATGCAACGTTAGTTGCCCAGGCGCAAGACATCAACCATTACATCATGATCACTCGCTGCTTTAATCAGAATCACAAGTCATTGCTGAGGATGGCGAAGTCTACGTCGTATATGACACCGGTAATGACATCAGAGCCCAGCGGGATGGGATAGCGCACCTGCGTACCATCAAACTCTGTTACTTTGTGTAGGGCGCTAAGAGCACCCGCATGCGCAACATCAACCGCCAGTGCATTTTTGCGGGTGTTCGCTCTAGTGTCCGTGATTTAATTGGGCACCATAGTCTCCAGCTGAATCGAGACAGATTGCCTATTAAACCGCTTCATATTACCGTTGGGTGTCAAAGGCATAAACAAGATGGTGTTGGCGTCGGGGATCCACGTGGGCCCAACAGTTTGTGTACTGGAGGACGAAGAGGTCCTGAGTTCCTTCTCTTCGCCTTGCGGCTCCTCAAAAATTCGAAGTCGTCGTCATCAGAAGAACCCTCGCTGCTGAGCGAGTAGACATGGGTACCTTCGCTGTTACTCTGTTACTCTGTCTGTAGACCGATCCGTTTACTAGAGGTGGCCAATGGTTTGCCACCGCTGATGCCATAGTTCCGCCTTGCGCCCTGGATGGTCTACTTCCATGGCCACCGAACTAGGCACGACGACTGGTAGATGCACTGGAGATTTCACAGAAATAGCCAGAGGTAGAAAAACTGCCAAGAGACACTGTTTCGACTGGGGGTCCGAAGACGTGGAATCTACTTTGCTCGTGGAGGAGTAAGTGAACGTGGTGCTGGGCCCGATATCCAGGGCGTTTTACAAACAAGTTTATATTTACATATTTACAAGAATATTCAAAGTAGTAGAGAAGAAGTTCATGAGGAAGTTGTTGCAGCCAATCATACCCGCCTTCCGTTGCTCTTTTTATGCCCTGCGTGGTAATTGTTCACTGACGTCCCCCAATCCGGCGTCAGGAGACCGATGACATCAGGTCCCACCAATCCGGAGGTCTGCTGCCCTTTCTCTCAGAAGGGAGCTTTGTCGGAAACGCACGCACACCACTGGGCAAAAACAGGGGAAGAGGGATCGTACACTGACTCCGTCCCCGGCGTGGGCATGCCAATTTGGGCAACTGACAGGTGATAGCCGTATCCTTGCACTATTTGCCCAAACCTCTGCTGACCGAGGTACTCCCATGTTGACCATAAGTCATGCGTTTTGAGAACCATTTTGAGTTCCCCATAATCGCGCTAGCCGTGACCGGAGGGTGTCGCTGGGTGAACGGCCGATCACAACGACACTTCGTCGTCGTCCCTCCGTCTGCATGCTGCTGAAGTACTGATTGGCTGAGGCGCCTGGTGCTGCGGACGCGCAGCGCAGCCCAGCCAATCAGAAATTCAATAACAGACGAAATGGACATGCCCGTTAGAAGGACTCTTACAGAATACCTGCCCTGTAACGCAGGCGTTATTCGCATTCACATACGCATTCCATCGTTGCTCAGAGGGAGAACGTCTGGCACAACGATGTACCCGTTTTTTTTCTGTCACTCAATCTCTTTAGATGGGTTATACCAAAGGGATTTTGAATGCAAAAAAATGATACATATGGGTAACGTGCTTGTCAATTAATTCATGAACTTTAGCTATGGACATATTCTAGTTGGTTTCTGTTCGACTATCAAAACTTTCCAAGAAATCGTCCAGACAACTCTGTTGTTGAAGAACCGGTGAGATTGAAGCTGTTTGCAGATGACTGCCTAATTTATTCTACCGTAACCAATGTTCAGGATCAAATCAGAATTAGTCGTTGTTTAGGAAATTTCAGTCGATGGTGTAAGTTATGGGATATGAATATAAACTACATTAAATCAACATACACACATATGACTAAGAAAGCAAACGTTCTGCCTTATAACAATTACATCGATGGTAATTTGTTAGTTCGTGTTAACCAGTTTAAATATTTAGGTTTTACAGTCACGCATAATCTGGCGTGCGCACATAGAAAATGTGTGCTCGAAGGTGAACCAGAGACTAGGTTCCTTAAGGCAAGAACTAGATCAAGCTTCGCGAGATGTAAAGCTGATAGCTTATAAAACTTTTGTTAGACGTTTACTTGAATATGCCTCAGTCATCTGGAGCCCTCATCAGTAAGAAATGACTACAAGGTTAGAAAAAGTTCAAAGTCGTGCCGCGCGCATCATATGCTCAAAGTATCACCGTTTAGATTCCATCACACTGATGTTGCAATCTTGTGAACTGGAAAAAATAGAAGTACGAAGGCAAAAAAATCGTCTCAAAGTGTTTTTAGAATACTACATGGACATTTAAAAATCAACAAAGATGAATATGTGCAACTTCCAGGAAAACAAAGCAGTCGTGTTAATCACCAATATCTTTTGCGCCCATACTTTGCTCACAGTGATATGTTCCGCTCTTCTTTTTTCCCTGCAGTGATTGAGCTTTGGAACGTGATACGAAGCTTTGTGGCAAATGCCAGTGAAGTTGGTGAATTTGAAAAATTGTTAAACATGTATTTTTTTTTTTATTCCGCTGTCGCTTGGTGCACCTGCATATATGGTCTGCCTGTATTTAAAACCATCCCTGTAGGAACCCTCAGCAGATGGTTGACAGTATAAATAAATAAACAAATAAATAAATAAATAAATAAATAAATAAATAAATAAATAAATAAATAAATAAATACCCAGTTAGTTATTGATAGCGTCAAAGTTAGCATTATTGTAAACATGAATACACCTTCTTACTGTATACGGTTTTTCTACTCAAAGTGATTTAATTGAAAATTATAGCGCTAGATGATCGCTTACACACGGCAGAATTGATAACTAAGAAACCATGTCAACACCGGTTGTCAGTGTAAGGTCAAGTGTATATGAGATATTATAGGGAAACAGAAAAGGAGGAGGTGGGCGTAAAATTGAGGTAATCAGACCACATGATTACCTGCATAAATACAAAACACAGGAAATAAACTGTGAAATATGTTAGTATAAGTAGGCTGCTTAATACATGTTTATTTATTTTTTTTTTTTTGAGTCGAGCCATGGGACACTCTCTAATCCAACAAGGCTGCGCAGAAAACGCGGAATGCTGCCTGGTGTAGTTGTGCGGCACGAACAATTGCTCATGATCAAGAAGCTTTGGACGATGAATAATGCCATGGACCATTTTATAGAGGAAAAGGTCTGATTTAATAAGCCTTGACTTTAGAGGCGTGAGTTGAGGAATATTTGAGAGGGCTGGACTATGATCGGCAGAACGGCAAAAGCGGGGCTCGCAAACAGATATCAGTTTAGACGGGTTCAACGAGGTCAGAATTGATTTGCAAGTTACGCCCCAAATCACAGAGGCAAACTCTAGCAGTGGAAGGCACACCGTAGAATAAAAAATCAGAAATGCCGAAGGGCAGTGGAAGTCATGCGATTTACGACAAACAGTACAAAGAGCGCGAAGAGTACGTTGGTTCGCATATTTAGCGCGTGAAGAGAAGCATGGGGTTTTGTCGAAGTACAGGCCAAGACCTTTCATTTCATGGACCCTGGGCAGCGGAACATCCGGAACGCTGTATCAAACTCGCAGATGGTGTGTTTCTGCGTATAACCTAATCCATAGTTTTGGAAGCATTTAGAAGTAGTTCATTTTCTCTGCACTAGTTTGACAGCGAGAAAATGAGTTTTTGGAGCTCAATGCAGCCGTGCTCCCTCTTGCCAGTCCTAACTAACTTTAAATCTTCAGTTGAATGAATGAAGAGTTGGATTGAATTGCGCTTCAATGAACCTTCAAGCCAACTTCTGTCACTGAATATGTGCGGCTGGGCGAGTTCCAATCGAGAGAACAATTCTCAGCGTTCGCAGGCACGGCGCGCCACGTTTCTTGTCTCGGAGGCCATGGGCGCACTTCGCGGCAGTGCCACTCGATGGCGCAGCGTGTGCAGAAAGAAGCGCGACAGAGGAACCCTGTTGCGGCATGAGGCGTTTCTCTGCGTTCGCACGCACTGGCGCGCCATGCATTCCGCAGGTCACGCGCAGGCTTTCCGACGGCGGCGATAGGTGGCACAGAGTATTCTTAGGGAAGTGTTAAAGAGGAGTCCCGCTGGATTACAGGTTTCATAAATAACTCGTTTCGACGGTGGCAGTTATGTCTCTGTATTGATTGAGTGCTCACGTATTATCATCAATAGTCATCGTGAGATGGACTCTGCCGCAAATAATAATAATAATAATAATGATAATAATAATAATAATAATAATAATAATAATAATAATAATAATAATAATAATAATAATAATAATAATAATTATAATAATTCGTTCATTCGCGTTTACGGTGTGTAGTGGTATGGCCCAGGGTTCAATTTTAGATAAGCTTCTCAATTTTCGTCAGTGACATTTCCTCAGTATTACACTATTCTTCATTTCTTTGCACTGACGACATCGAAATATTTAAGGAGATACACAATATCGAGGGCTGCCACGCTCTGCAGTCCGACCTATCCTCGTTCTTTGAATGGTGCGAGATAAACGGGCTCACTACAGAAAACCATAATTTTATGATATTCGTGAAAAAAATCATATCGCCTTCTCTCTGTTTCTGTTTTCGTGCTGTATTGAAGAGGGCCGCTGAAATAAGTGACCTCGGTGTGCATTTTGATTGTACGTTAAACTTCTCTGCCCAGTCTAACCGCGTAGCATCATGAGGCCTTGACGCAGTCGTTTCCGTCTGCAGCCTTTGCAAGAGAGAGAGAGAGAGAGAGAGACGAAGAAGGAAAGGTAAGGAGCTTAACCAAGGACGTGCCCGGTTGGTTACCCTAAACTTAGGTTGGGGGAAATGGGAAGAATAGATAGAAAGAAAGCGAAGAAAAATAACAAAGAGTCAGTCATCGTAAACCCGTTCGCAGAGGAATTTCAACTGTAGCAAGCGCTTGTACAGTCCAGTAGCCTGTAAAAAGTGCAGAAGGGCTTTTGTGGCCTTTTACATGCAAGAATTCATAGGCCATGATCCCATGATTTTTTCACCGAGAGCGCTCTATTTTCTAACAGGCTGAGTTTAGCTTGCAGAACACGTCGTTGAGCGTCAAAGGTTGTGCAGTGACGCAGAAGCTGCTCTAGAGTCTCATTGCACCCGCACTAATTGTGCGCCGCACAATTGACCATTGCTATTAGGAATGAATAGGCATTTGTAAATGCGACGCCAACCACATGCGACACAATAAAGCTGTATCAAGAAGGGAGAGCCCAGGTGGCAGGCGAAGTCGAAAGTTAGGGTCGGTAGATGCAAGTGTGAGTTAGCGAAATCCAAAAAATTTCATCGCAGAAGTATGACGTGGCGAGGGAATGATTGAAGCTGCCGCGCAGAATCTGTTTTTGATGAGTCGAGCGCGCAGCTTTTTCTGTGCTGTCGCTGCCGACAATTCCGCAGTGGCTCGGCAACAAATGAACTACAGTGCTGTATCCTTTCTCGAGCGCATGGTCATGAGCGTACCTTACTTACTGCACTAGCTACTTATAACGCATGACGCAGGGCAAACGGCAGTTTGTAGGGCTGCTCTCGTATAGCAGAAACTGACGCAACGATTTAGTGGCTGCTGGAGCACGTAATTAATTGCACCTTGAAGAGCCGGAAGTTCTGCTGCTGTCGACGCGGTATTGTGAGTACTTACACTGCAAAGTGATGGATTCCGAAAGAACAGCCACTGCTCCGCTAGAGCTGCTCGAATTCGTGGAACCATCTGTGTAAATGTGGATGCGGTCAAAATAAGACTCGTTTAAGAGAAGCAGGGCTAGCGGTAACAAGCCTGCCTTCTTAATCATTCCAGGAACTGCGAGGCACACGTCAATTGCTGGAGACACCACAATGCCGATGTTGGGCGTTTCGTAGGCTTGAAGCCAGATGGTATCAAGTCATGATGTCTCATCACAACAGCACAGAATGTAGTCTATGGTCCTCGCGCCGGCAAGCCGGCTAAATAGTGTGATGGCAGCCGTGAAAAGGGTCGGATGTGTGCTCTTCGCATCTCAACGACGATATGAGCGGTGATCACGGCTCCAGCGCAATGACAATTGTTGCGGCTGTCGAAGAACATCTCTGTAGGCCAAGACATGTCGGAAGTGCTGGAGCCTGTATGCTCTGTAGTGCAAGGATATTAGTCTTACATACGCTGAACAAGATAGGAAGACTGTATCACAGAAATACGAAGAAAAGTGCATGTATAGTTGTAACATGGAGCACACGGATGGTCCGCACGATTTTCCAGCTACGAATTTAAAAATATATCAACACAAATCAGTTTTTTTCTTAATTTGCGAAACCTTGGTACTCCAGGTGAGGTCACAGTCCACAATAACGTCTAAGACCCTGTGAGTTTTCTTATGCACAATTGACTGGCCGTAGATGCAAATCGGCTAAAAAACACCGGTTTTCGTGTAAATGCCACTAGTGCGCATATTTCTCTAGGTATTGTCAGACCTTGTCCGCGAAGGTATGCCGCTGTGATGGTTGCCGCTTTCTGTATATCTAG
Source organism: Dermacentor andersoni (assembly GCF_023375885.2). Lineage (NCBI taxonomy): Eukaryota > Metazoa > Arthropoda > Arachnida > Ixodida > Ixodidae > Dermacentor > Dermacentor andersoni. The sequence goes on from NC_092817.1 coordinate 29,646,358, forward strand.
CGCGCGCTTGTGGCTGTGTCACAGCGTACGCCAGGATGCAAATATGATCAGTGTGGAATGAGACCTGAGCCGTCTGCGGTAGCGTTTCGGCGAACCCTACTAGAACGAGATTGAAGAGAGTCAGGCTCAACATTCCGCCTTGTGGGACGACTGGACACATATCTATTTGTCGGGCCATCTTCTGTAAAGACAAACACAGATCACCTTGACAGATAGCTCCTAACTCATCTAAAGAAGCGGCCTCGAAGTTCTGCAGCCTCCAGAGCTCGGGCCCAACTCCGACGTGGCCTATTCAAATACACGTAAAACGCAATAACGCTTTTCTGAGATAACCCATGGACTGATTTTGATGAAATTTGTTGTATTTGAGAGAGAAAGTTAAATTCTAGTGTCTTTTGGAAGCGGCATTTCAATACAGGGTATGAATTTTATGAAAATGATTTTTAAAGATTCGAAAGTTTGGAAAAGACAGACGCACGAAGTTTATAAATTAATAGCTCTGCATTAAAAAAACAGATGTCGCGGTTCTGTAAACGGCATCCAGTAGACCATTCAAAGCGGACAAATTTGATATGTTAATTTACATCTTATGTCAATTTGTTACGTTGTGTACAAGGGTTCTGCAAAGGCTGTATTTCCATATTACTCAATGTTTAAAATTCATGTGTAAGGTATCAATTTTATCCGCTTTAGATGCAATGAACAGAATCGTGATATTATTTTCGCTTGCTTGGTTGGAGAGTTGTAAACTTCATAGTCTCATTTTCTGAATATATTCAATTTTTACAAATTTTAAATAAAAAAATTTACAGTATAAATTGAAAATTGGAAATCAACTGTCACTAGAGTGTAAGTTCTTGTTTTAAATGCAACTAATCTCGTCAAATTTGGCGCAGTGGTTGTCGAGAAAAACGAATTCTCCTTTTATATGTATTTAAATAGGAGCAACCGAGCTAAAGCTTCCTCTTAATGGGTTACGTTGTCGTAGGCACCTTGTACGTCTAAGAGTGCCACAGAAAGACACTTCATAGCTTTTTGTTGCTGCACAAAGGTAACAAGTTCAATGAAGCTGTCATTCGAATACCTTCCACGTCGAAAAGCAGTCATAACATCGGAGTAGATATTATGGTATTTTAGGCAGCATTCCGTACATATCAGCAACATCGCCATTACCATATCGACGCAACTCGCCAGTACAATCGGCCGGTACGACGTGAAGTTCAGCGGAGGCTTCCCCTGCTTCAGATAGACGCACTTACGCGGACTTACAAAAGATGTCCCAGTAATCAGATGGTAAGAGCTATGATGTTGTTATGAGAAAATGGAAAAGAAGTACGGGCAATTGGGTATTGCCTCATCGGAGGAAGCAAATGCGCTGACTTGCAGCCGTCGCTCAACACTATCAGGCTAAGATAGGGCCGTGTGAAAATTATCGCAAGCAATATCGTTCCGTTTGCGTTTTTGGTCGCAAGCGTTGCATTACTGGCGAATACCATTTCACACAGAATACGAAAACGGCGCTTTTCTGCATTTACTCAGCGTCGTCTGTTATCGAGAAGAGAAAGCCAGAAGGCCCTTAAAGGTGGCGCGGTCACGTGTGCAAAGATGGCAGCGCCATGCAGCGACTGTGCAAGCGGCTTATATATTTGCAAGTTCCGTCTAACACTTTGTGGAATCCGTCCGAGTCTTGGTCTATCTCTTGGAGTGGGTAGATGCCCGGCCTTTAAGATCCACACCGCCACCACAACCGTTTCCACTGGAGCCTGGATGGTTTTAAATGCAATTTAAACTTAAATTGAAATTTGAATTTAAATTTAAATGCAAGGTTCACCTGCCTGAGGCGTTTAGGTTGGCTATGCCTGAGTCACATTTACAGCAAAGTTATAATGCACGCTTAAGCAGAGCACTGTACTTGACCAGAGAACATATTGCGAAAGCTTGTACGGAAGAAATTTATTTGCTGGCTCTACACGTTGGTAAATATCATGAAATGCAGCCGTTTTGGCATTCATCAACATTAGTGGAAAGAGGAAAGTTTCACCATTCGATAGTTCAAGAAAAGAAAAAAAAAGCAACGAATTGGCAAGAAAACATTCTTGGCACCGCAAGTTTTTGTTCTTTTGTTTCATTTCATAACGTCAAGGTTTAATGAAAAATACCCTCTGACGCAACGAGCAATAAAACCGCCAACAAATGCTTGAGTGTGTCTGAGACGAGGAATAATACAGCTTAATGGGAATAAAACTCTCGAGGAGGCCAGAAAACGTTGCGCGAGGGGTGCGAAGTCAGCCAAACCATGGGACTAATTAAACTTCCGGGATGGTCTGTGTGCTCTATGTCATTCGGCGATTAATTACGAGGCCTCGCCGCCCATGTGGCGTTAGTGCAGGTCTTAGTAAACAGGAGGCTCAGCGCTGACTCGGGTCTTGCACAAGGTAGTCCCTTTTTGGATGCTTTTCTTCTTTCGTTCGTATAGAGGTAATACCATGTTAAGGGCACTGGGGACTGCTTTTTAGCTTAGTAAAACCGCGCCTGTCAGCTTGCTTGCGTGCTTTTTTTTTATTTCCTTCCCTTATCTCGTTCAGGTATAGTAGCCTTGGTGTGTGCACACAGCTACTTGCTTACGTGCACGAAAAGAAGCATGGAGCTTACTTGATCCTTCTTCGATAAAACCTGAAAACATTAACTTATCCCATCTTTTGCTGTATAAACCGTCGTACTGTATTTTCAGCACACGTTCTTAAAAGCTGTTCATGTCGCAATTCATGCTCAAAGGTAGAGTATTTTCACACATTGATTGTTTATGATACCTATATAGGGACCGTTTCATGGTTATTATTACTTATAATTTACTAGATGCAAGCCGCGTTTGCAATATTTTAAGTTTAAGATGCGTGTTTGACGTTGGTTGGCACTTATTACGAACTATTTTTGAGCATGAATGACCATTAAGAAAGCTGGTCAGGACCTTTCGGGTAAACCATTTTGTTGTAAACAGTGCTTCATGCGTGACGAGACTGAGCAGAAGTCTTCAGCGTCTGCAGACGAAAAGAAGACATAGAGAATGAGGAATAGACAAGTGAGTATCCATGAGCAGTGACTCAGTGTTTGTTTTCGATTCATTTCCATCTATTTCATTCTACAAATTGCTTGACCAAAAACAGCAGCAAAATGTCTTTTGCAATCGTGTGGTAAAGGTTTCATCTCCTAGTATGCTTAGCCAGACCAATATTTGCGCTACTCTCGAAGGTGTTCCTCTTGAACGACTTGTGCGTTCTCATACTCTCTTCTTTCCTTCGTAATTTTCTCTGTCTTGCTTTGGTTATATGCGTAAAATGAAAAGAAGAAGAAGTAAGAAAACCCGAAACCTTCCAGTAACTTTGTTTTTGCACTACAGGGGAAAGATGAAAAAAAAAAGATTAGGCCACCGTCACAATGGTTTCTGCAATTCACAAGGTAAATAGGGAGTGATCTTGCAACTGCTATTGAATGACGCAGAAAGCTATACTAATTGTGCCTTCGAATGTTTTTTAACAATAGCTAAATATATTCGTGCTATGAAAAAATATCAGGTGCGAGCGCAACTTGTCTCACCGTTTAATGCATTACCTGTCACATCCTTGCTGTATTATATGTTGGATAATTTTGTGTGCTGCGTTTTCTTTTCTTCTTAACAATGAAACAGAAAACAACAGCCCAACGGTTTGAATTCACTTTTCGCACAAGCTGCATTTTTTTGTTTTAGTTTTGGAAATCAGCTCCGTCTCGAGCTCAAGCTATTTCTGTGACGAGATATGTCGCTTGGCTCCTGTGGCTTCTCCTACCGTTGTTGATACTGCGCGCTTTCGAGTAGCTCAAGGCGGCGTTAGGTTTAAGCATTCTAGCGGATTATAACGATCTTGAGAAACAAGCGCAAGGTTTCCGTTTGGACGGGAAAATTTTACGAGTTTGCTGAGTGAACATGAATATGCTCGCACCCATAGGCGCGAGCTCGAGTTTGCCTGGGCTGCTCTGGTTGAAACGCTGCCAACGCTGCTTGCTGCTCTTGCGCTCTGTCATTTGCTCGGTTTGAAATATATGTAATAAACACAACCATAAATTAACTTGCCCAATGGCCCGATGCAAACAAATGACTCCTGGCAGCCCGATGCTGTGACCATTACACGCATACCTTAGCACGCGGAACAGAACTTCTAAACATTTCTCGTGTGCAAGCCAACGCATTTGAACGCTTGGCGCGTTTCATTGCCATAGCAAGTACACGGACACTCCAGGTGAATATACGCCATCGCCGACACTTACACATAAAAGTACAGGATTCTGAAGTTTTAACACGTTTTCTGAACGACGTTTCTCATACTGACTATGCGACTTTCCTTTACGCTAGACATTGGACGCCTGGTGGCGAAATATGCCCAGGCGTGTTCGTGTACCAATCAATCATGCAGCCTGGTACAAAGAAGACGCTCTCTTCTAAATGTCTGTTTAGACAACTTTGGTTGTTATGGGGATCTCGTCCACTTGGGTCATCGTTTTTCCAGGTGTAGTGGCCATGGTAGCACCTGCCGGTGCAATATATCTGCAGGGAAGCCCCACGGTTCTCACCTGCTGTATGTTGCAAACATGCCCCCGCGTGTTGTCAGAACGCCGGCCGAGGAGCTACAGCGAAGCAGGGCTGAATCTCCCTGAAGCAAGGCGGGCCTGCATACGTGCCTAGACGCAGAAACCCCTTGCTGCTACGCGTGTGGCGCACGCTGCAGTTCAACTTTGGAGAGAGAGAGAGAGAGACAAAGGAGAGGAAAGACAGGGAGGTTAGCCAGTGTAAGTCCCGGCTGGCTACCCTGTGCTGGGGAAAGGGGTAAAGGGAATAAAAGGAGAAAGAAGAAGAAGAGGAAAAAAAATGGAAAAAAAAAGAAAATTGACACAGTAACGCGAAACTACGCGCTACAACGTTCAGAGGCGGTCACACAATTGGCATGTCCTTAAAAACTTCAACAAAGCCCTTAAGGCCTTGAGTGCCGAAGCCCGTCTGGACCAGTGTCCTAGAGCTTTTTCCTCTGTAAAGGGGCGATTGTCCAGTTTTGCGAGAGCGGTCACGAGCACTTTTCTTCGCACTGCGTAACGGGGACAGTCACAAAGGAGGTGTTCAATCGTCTCGTCGCAGCCGCAGGTGTCACAAGTAGGGCTGTCGGCCATTCCAATGCGGAATGAATAGGAGTTTGTGAATGCCACGCCGAGCCACAGGCGGCACAGAAGTGTTGCTTCCGCTCGTGGCAACCCTGGTGGTAGGCGGAGTTGCAGACGTGGATCCAATTTGTGGAGACGTGCATTCGTGAATGCACTGGTGTTCCACAGATTCTGTGTAAGCTCGCGGGCGAGGGAGCGAAGACTTGTGGCTGCATCTGTTCTTGACAGCGGTATGGGTGTAATCTGGGCACCATCATGAGCCGACCGGGCAGCGTCATCCGCACTGTCATTTCCTGAAATTCCACAGTGACCCGGTATCCACTGGTAGATGATGTTGTGTCCCTTGTTGATTGCGTGATGGTGGAGTAGTCGGATGTCTGCGACTAGTTGCTCATTTGGTCCATGGTTGAAAGGGGACATCAGACACTGAAGAGCTGCCTTTGAGTCACATAAGATGGACCATGAATGTGATGATTTGTGAACAATAAACTCCAGAGCAGCACGGATAGCTGCGAGTTCTGCAGCCGTCGATGATGTGATGTGAGATGTCTTGAACTTGAGGGTAACGCACTCTGCGGGAATCACCACTGCTCCAGCTGAACTATTAGAGGATACAGAACCGTCTGTGTAAACGTGGATGCGTCCTCTGTGCTGTTCATGTAGCATTGAAAGCACGGTTTGTTTGAGGGCAAAAGTTGACATCTCCGTTTTCCTTTTAATACCGGGAATAACAAGAAGAGCCTGGAGTGGATGGAGGCACCACAGCGGTTGAGATGGTCGTGCTGCAGGCGTGAAGTTCAACGGTAAAGTTCCATGGTTGGCGGCAATAATCTTGCTAAACGCTGAACGAGGTCGAGCGGCAGGAAGGGAGGCGAGATGATGCGATGGAAGTCGGGCGAAGTGCCTGATATGCATCCTTAAGGTGTCGACTTGAAGATACGTGTTGATGGGGTGGTCATGCGCGATGGCTATTGTTGCTGCCGTGGACGCACATCTGGGAAGACCAAGGCAAATTCGCAGAGCTTGAGCTTGTACAGATTGGAGGGCACGGATGTTGGTCTTGCCGGTCCCACCCAGTACAGGTAAGCTATAGCGCAGGAGACCAAGGAACAGTGCGTTATAGAGTTGGAGCATCGCACTCACAGACGCACCCCATGACTTTCCCGCAAGAAATCTGAGCAAGTGGGTTATCATGATTAATTTCCTTTTTAGGTAGGAGACATGAGTACTCCAGGAAAGGTCTCGATCGATTATCACTCCTAGAAAGCGGTGCGTCTTCTCGTAGGCAATTGGCTGTCCATTAATTCTGATAACGTATGGTTTCATTGCTTTACGCGTGAAAGCGACTATAGAGCACTTCTCGCAGGACAGCTCCAGACCTCGTGCTCGAAGATAACCTGATGTTAGTGTGGCCGCTTTTTGAAGTCTGGCGCGCACCTGAGGTCGCGTCGCTCCTGATGACCAAATGCATATATCGTCTGCATAGATCGACACATGGACGGATTCCGGAAGGGTGTGAACCAGGTCGATGAGCACCAGGTTAAATAGAGTGGGGCTCAAGACTCCGCCTTGTGGTACGCCTCGGTAGGTGTTGCGTTGTGATGACGCACCGTCCTCTGTTTGCACAAAGAATGACCTGTCCTTCAAGAAGCTGGATATCCACCGAAATACAAGGCCGCCGAGGCCGACATCACCCAAGGCGTCCAGGATGGCTTGATGGGTTACGTTGTCATATGCGCCTTTAACATCCAGGAACATCGCCGCTGATAGTCTCCTGAGGCTTTTTTCGTGCTGAACAGACGAGACAAGATCTATGACGTTGTCTATAGAAGAGCGTCCGCGTCGAAAGCCTGCCATAGCGTCAGGATATAACTTGTAATGTTCTAGATACCACTCTAGACGCGTCAGCACCATCCTCTCCATCACCTTTCCTAGACAACTGGCCAGAGCAATGGGACGATAAGACGCCACGTCTAGGGGTGATTTACCTGGCTTGAGCAAAGGCACAAGGCGGCTAGACTTCCATGCAGCTGGAACTTCTCCTTCACGCCATGAATTATTGTACACGTTTAGAAGTGCATGCCGGGCTGTGTGACCGAGGTTTCCAAGAGCTGCGTATGTCACCCCGTCAGGCCCAGGCGATGAGGAACGTCTGCACGCTGCCAACGCCGCCTGCAACTCCTCGATGGAAAACAAATTGTCCATACGAGAATCTCGCGAGATTGGAACATCACGGGGATCACGTGTAGCGAACGATGGCGGTAGACCAGCAACCTTGAAACAGAAGTCCTCCGCTACGTCGATCTCTCTGCGACCTTGATAGAGAGCCAGGCATTTGAAGGGGTGGCGTTGTTGCGGTGATGTTCGAAGACCACGCACTGTTCTCCAAATATGTGAGAGGGGTTTATGCGGATCAAGGGTATCACAGAAGGTTTTCCATCTTAGAGACTGCAGGGAGTTGATCCGACGCTGGATCTTCTTCTGTATGCGTCTCGCCTCCCTTAGGTCGTAGATGGACTTCGTGCGCCTGTACCTTCTTTCCGCGCGACGGCGGATTGCTCGAAGCCGCTCCAATTCTGCTTCGAATTCAGAAAATTTAGGAACAGGCCTAAAAGATCTTGTGGCTTCTTGAGCAGCGGCGTTAATTAGCTTCTCGATGTTGCCAGGCAGACAATCCTGGATCTCTTGGCTATTCTTCTCCATGAGCAACGTGTATTTAGGCCAGTCGATGTGATGAAGAACTGTAGTAGAGTGTGACCTGCGTATGCCGTCGATTTTAACATATGTTGGAACGTGGTCACTACCATGCGTTTCGTTGTCCGTGAACCATTTCACACTGGCACTGAGGCATCTTGAAACAAAAGTCAAGTCCAGGCAGCTGCTGTATGTCAATCCCCGCAGAAAGGTGGGACTGCCATCATTTAGGCAGCAGAGCTCATGATCCGACGCGAAGGATAGTACACGTCTTCCTCGACAGTCCATCTTTAAGCTTCCCCATAGCGGATGATGCGCATTGAAGTCGCCGGTAATAACCCATGGTCCAGGTGTCGCTGTTAAAATTGTACTTAGCCTTGCGCTGTCAAATCGACTCGAAGGTGAAATGTAGGCACCTATGAGCGTGAGTGCGACGTTCTTGCATTTTATAGTCAAACACACATACTGATTGTCGTCATCAGGTGCCACTGGGTGTAAAACATATGTGAAATCGCATCTGATATAAACGATGACTTTGCTGCGGTCGGTACAGGTGGCAGACATCAAAGCTTCATATCCTGATAGGCGGATGGCGCTCTCAACGTTTGGTTCACAAAGGACGATTATTGGAAATTTGTTCTTAAAAACAAACGGACGAAAGTCCGAAATGCGCGATTTAATGCCTCTGACATTCCATTGGAAGATAGACGCTTCCTTGACTTCTCTAAGGAACGAATGTAGAGGAGCAGCCATGGTATTTCTCAAGACCGGACAGTACCGGATACAGGGCATCCAGTATTTGAAGTGCGCCTCGAGCCGCCGGAGTGTGTATGGCGGTCAGTAGTGCTCGTAGCGTGTTCATAAGGGCCCTTATCATGGTGACAACTTGTTTGTCGTTGTCTTGGTTGCTGCCAGAAGGTGAAGCGTGATTCGGCGAGCGTGCTACATCTTGTCGCTCCGCTGGTGGATCTAGCTGTGGCAATGGCGGCCACTCCTCGCTTGAGGCAATGATATTGGAGACTTTCTGCTGAGGAATCTCATTGCTGCTATTGCTAGTTGTATGCGTAAGTTTCTGGACTGTCAGTGGACGCGGTGCATCCTTAGCAATAGCAGTGGGTTTCCTAGATCTTTGACGACGTGAGCGTCGACGTCGCACCTTAGCGGCAGCCTCCCTGTGCGACGAACCATCCCTGACCATTTGCCTCAAGACTTTCGCCTCATTTTTCACATGTGGGCAATTCTTCGAAGTTGCATCGTGAGAGCCCTGACAATTGGCGCACTTTTGGTTTTCTGCACGACAGGCGTCGGAGCTGTGCGACCCAGAGCACCGTGAGCACACGGCAGCGTTTGTGCAAACCGCACTAACGTGCCCTATCCTTTGACATTTCCTGCACTGAAGCGGCTTTGGCACAAAAGGCCGTACAACGTGTCGGAAGTGACCGACCTTGACGTGGGACGGTAGGCTGTCTCCTTTGAAAGTTAACTTGACACACTGCGAGTTTCCCAGGCGACGGGCTTGCAATATGGCAATTCCCTCTGTCGCCGGCTTGATGAGTATATGCAGGTCAGCATCGCTTATGGAATTATCTACGTCATACACAACGCCGGCCGTAGAGTCGTGATGGTCTTGTTTATAGCAGCGTACGTTGATGCTATCCAGCACCTTAACGTTGCTCAGAATGTCTAGCGCGCTGCGGTTTGTGACATCTATAGCGAGGATGTTCTTACGGGCGTTGATCCTTATATCTTTGATCTGACCCGGAACAAGTGCCTCGAGCGATACAGATGTGGCTTGGCGGTTGATCCGGTTTAGATTGTCGCTAGCAGCCACAGGCACATATAAAATGGTGAGGTCTGATGGCTTTCGCGTCGGGATCACAGTTGCCTTACTTGAGGAAGGAGACGTCCTGACGAGTCTTCTCTTTGCTTTGTGCTTCGCTACGGGCACGAAGTCGCTGTCATCCGAGGTTTCATCACTGGTTCCTGAGTAGATCACAGTGTCCTCGCTGTAGGTGTCACTCGGGCGACTAGACCGCTTTCTCGGTGCGGTCGCTGTTGACGTACAAGGACCAGGAACCTCTCCAGGCGATTCCACGTCCATCGCCGTAGTTAAGGGAGTGGCGTCTCCCACAAAGTAGCTTCAAATTCTCAGAGACAAAAAGGCAGCGTTCCACACAGGACACTTCGTCGTCGTCTCCCTCAACTTTGGAGGCACCAACACAACCCTACGAGAACGGGTGGCCGAGGGTGGGCGACAACGTGGACAAGACCCCGCATTTTGGGAGTGCGAGGCGGATGCACACTACGCCCGAGAGAGTGTGACTGTGAAGAGGAAGTGGGCGCTATTTTCTGCAGCCTGTAGCGAGCACGACTCGGCGCCTTGGGGAAGGGGAGGGGAACACAAAGAAGAAAAAAGAGAAGGGAGAGGAGGTCGAGGTGATTGCAGAGCCCGGTACCGTTAGGTACCGCTGTCAGCGGTATCCATGCAGTGCATTCACAATTTACACGACAGCCCCGTGTCCTCCAGGAGCGTAAGAAAGTGCCTGAAGGCGGAGCCGTGGTGCCAGCCGGGAAACAGCAGCTGGGTTGCCGAGACCGCTGGGAGTCTGAGACGTCGGAATGAGACGTGGAGAGAAGGCGGGACAGGAGCAAAGTAGATGGTCGATTGTTTCGTCCTCGCCCGCACGCTGGGCGGATGCCGCAGTGTGAGAGAGCGAGGAGGACGTGAGGCGACAAAGCCCACAAGACCCTGTAGTTCTCGACTTTAATGTTAGCGTCCTCCGACGTGAAAACGAGTGGCTCGTCCTATTTCCCCATGCCGAACTTGGACTTCATCTGCTATAGAAGTTCATGCAGCCTACTGGTTTGGGTCTCGTCTTTAGAAAGGGAGGCGCATCCCGAGTGCATTGCATACTTACTTCACGACGACAAGGTGGTTCTCACGGTCGTTGACTGAACTCTGTCTAAGTGCGCATTTGGGCGTATGACATAATTTACGCGTATTTACTTTGTACGCTCATATATATTGCACTTTATATGGCCCATAAAATACGACTATTACGTTCGATAAGGCTTCCAGTGGGGTTAGTTGGTGCAACATCATTCTGGTTATTGCGATATACTGTTATACAAAGGAAAAAAAAAAGAGACTGAGACACACATCCCGTAGTTTTACACGACAGGGTAACTGAAGGTAAATAGGAAACATGAAATGAAATGAAAGACGAAGCTCAAACTAATCTACGCACATCTGATTTTAGCAGTGCACGGCTTGATCTAACATTCGCCTATGAATTTAAAAGCTATTTCTCCCAGCGCCACAAAAGGTGTGCTAACGTGGTTTGCCGAATCATTTTTGAGCATGAAATATGCTTCAAAGGTTTCACGTGCTTTTTTATAGCTACGTATATTTTAGAGCGCACATGCGTCCCAGTCTCCTTTTTTTGTCCTTTGTATAACATTGTAGCACAATAAACAGAACGTCGATCATTACAGCTTCTCACACATGAACATTGCAAAAAAACGTTATATGTACGGACACTTGACGCACGCGGCTAATAATGTGCGCAGTCCGCTGGGCCGAGTATTGTGCGTCGTGTGATCTGCTGACGCAGACACAGCGGCTGCACCAAGCCGACAGTGAGCCCTAACCTTGCTCGCCTGACACATTCATCTGAGTTATCTTCCCGCGTGCCTTAGTGTATGAATCATGTTATCTGCTCAATTTCGGACGCGTGGCACCTTTGCCATGGTGAAGAGAGCGTAACTTGTACGCTTTTGAACACGCATGCGCTGCCCCCGAAGAAATTACTCATCACGCCAGTGTTCTAACCGAGGCTACTCGCGTAGATGAAATTCTCTCTGTTCACGTGTGTGTGCGTAGGTTTTTTTTTTTCCTTTCTTTTTTATCCTTCTTTCTTTCTCACCTATTGCATCCCCTTTCCCCTCCCCCAGTACAGGGTAGCCAACCGGAGATAATCTCTGGTTAACCTCCCTGTCTTTCCTTTGCCTTTAAAAAAAATTATGGGGTTTAACGTGCCAAAACCACTTTCTGATTATGAGGCACGCCGTAGTGGAGGACTCCGGAAATTTCGACCACCTGGGGTTCTTTAACGTGCACCTAAATCTAAGTACACGGGTGTTTTCGCATTTCGCCCCCATCGAAATGCGGCCGCCGCGGCCGGGATTCGATCCCGCGACCTCGTGCTCAGCAGCCCAACACCATAGCCACTGAGCAACCGCGGCGGGTCCTTTGCCTTTCTCTCTCTCTCTCTCTGTTCATATGTGTCTATGCACGCCACACCACGCGTGTTTACTTAGTGTGCTTACTTAGTGCGCTTATGTTCCCAGCGCGTAATTCATACTGCCACTATAGAAAGCTACGAGCCTTCCTTCTTGGAAAACATGTTATACTGTCGCATTCATTGTTCTACCCTTATGCCGAAACTGTGATGTTTCTTACACAGAATCAAGGTTAAGTCGGCCGCTGCTTCAATCCACTGTAAAAATCCCGTTGCATACGCAGCGCAACTGCTCATCGAGTGCCCGCAACTTGTGGCGGCAAGTCATCCCACGTAGCTGTTTTAAACTATACTGAATATAGGACCTTCTTCTCTGGTCTATGGTCTTAGTTCCTAGTCGTTCGTAGAGAGAGAGAGAGAGAGAGAGAGAGAGAGAGAGAATGAATGAACTTTATTGAGAACCAGCAGTTTAGTCGGCTGGTCCTAGGCCTCCCACGATGGGACGTCGAGGTCTTGCCTCTTCGCCGCTTCGTAGGCCTGCTGGGTAGCCCAGAATCGTTCGTAGACAAAAAAGAAAAAAAAAAGAATTTATGGGGTTTTACGTGCCAAAGCCACTTTCTGATCATGAGGCACACAGTCGGACTCCGGAAATTTCGACCACCTGTGGTCTTTAACGTGCACCTACATCTAAGTATACGGTTCTTTGCGCATTTCGCCCCCATCGGAATGAGGCCGCCGTGCCCGGGATTCGATCAGTTCGTAGACAAACAAAGACGCGATGTCATGGGGCTTTCTTTTGGTCAAAGTAATTGGAGTTCATGTATTGTGCACATTGAATGTACTTGCGATCTCGCGAAGCTTTGCCAGTCTTTTTAGTGCGAGAGCGGTTAAGAGAACGAAACTAATATTGATGTGTGCTTACGACTTTTCTTTTACACCATCGGCATCTTTATGCAAGGACGACGACTTTGTATAGTAGTACCGTCGTCGTCAGACAACACTCTCGTCGTCAGCTTAACCCTAGTCATATGACGAAAAGACACAACCCCCAACCACCAATGGGTATCAACCTCGAGCCCCTGCACCAGAATTCCGGGCGCACTAATCACTGCGCCATCACGTAGTCTTGGCGCTGGGCTATTCGTACTGGATCTTATGCGCCACGTAGGCTCCGAGAGTTGCGGACTCTGGACACAAATTTCGGAGACCACGCCGACGCAAGACATTGTGTGCATAGCGAAGAAACTAACCTAGACAAGGCGATACCCGATTTGAGAGCCTGTTCCATTAATTTAGCTCAGAGCTGGAGGAATCGCTGAAGTCTGCCAATCTTATCGCAGAAGCTATTAGATTCCTCAGTGCAGGAAGGATCTCGGAATCGGTTCCTGCCAAGAGTCCGGCATACCTTATAAGTACAGAGTTGCCTGTACGGTGTGGGTGGTTGCATGAAATCCAGCTACACTGCAGCAGCGGCCTTTGTAGACAGCTCTCTTTACGTCCACGTGATCCGTCACGGTGACGTGGACTTGGATGCTTACACGGCTTAAGGCTCCCAGGTGCTGCGTGCTTTGGAGTTGGTAGGGCAGTCAGGGTAAAAAAATGAAAAGGTATTTTTGATAACAAACTCGGCACGGTTAGCACGGGTTGTCGACATAAACCTGTTCGCTACAGGGCAAACCGATGGCTATTTCTGACCCATTTTCGTTCTTCACGGCAAATGAATGGTTGTAGACGTTTGCTACCATTCATATCGCTTCGGCAGCCAATTTCGGGAGTTATCTCGGCAGTCTTCTTGAGATTGGTGCTCGATATCGGGGCATCCAGGGTTAGCTAGTGGTAACACACATGCAACACAAGTGGCTGGGATTGGCATGGCTTCAGGCATCATGCGATATTTTCGTTCATACATAGAGTTTCTCACCATGTTACCTAGAGGTAAATGTGGCGCTGCTGCGCTGTTGTATGCATCGGAATGCCGGTGTATGAGGCATTTGGAGTATATGGTGACTACGGATTGGCATCGTTTTCGGAGAGCCAGGACACCTTGAAAATGCGCCTGGCTAGCACCGTCATTTCTGTCACAATAATTTATTTCCTAGTAAAATAGCGCAAAGTAGCTGTTCTAGCTTTAGTTATTACACAAAATCAACCTGTGTTTAATTTTGAGGACTTGTGATTGGACGCACAATTATATGAAACGTACAGAGCATCAGCGGGTCGGCAAATTTGGAGGACAGACGACAATATTCGCGCTTGCTTTGGAACAATTGTAGCCTGCACTTGATTTTCTTTGCTTGATTATGCATTGTAAGTGAGTAAACTTCATTAAAAAATTTAATATTGGTAAATTAAAGCCTTTTATGAAGATTTCATTAAGAACACATTGTCTATGTTTTATACGAAGCCTTGTACAGCACCAGCCAACACAAGGCTCGCACACCCATATACGATCATTCCCATGACGGCACAGCGCTCGTTAGAAAACTCTCTAGACGATGGGGCCAGATTTCCCTCTAGGTGACATATTGAGAAACCATGAGTTCATAGCAGCTCGCACCTTGAAGCGATTGAAATACTCATCAACGTGCACAAGCGCACGAATGCGTGGAAACGTTTAATTTGGATACATTGACTGGTGCGAAAAAAATCGAGGACATAAATACAAGTCTGCCTCGTTTCGCACGTCTTTTTCAAATGGAACAAAGTGCACATCGTAGCCCTTATGGTGTTTACTCTATATGTATTGATATCCTAAAAAATTTTTGCTTCGCGTCATTACATATGTTATAGATAATGTACTAACGAGTCGAAGCATCGGTAGTATTAGAGCAATCTTAAGGACACAAAATGAAACGCGTGAAAAATTCTGACCGTTTCGGCTGTCATTTGCCCGTGGGAGCTAGTGTCTCGAGGGAACTGAAACACTCATTGACGTTTACAAGCGCAAAAACGCATCATAACACTTCTTCACATCTTTCAAACTCCTAAGCGCATCAGCCCTGATCAGATGGGATCTACAGAAACACTGGATTTTTCCAGGATTCCCGACGTGCCATCGATATCTAATCGTAAGGGTGAATCTTCAAGACCCGCCACGTGATGATGCACTATTGATGACCATATCAAACTGGTCAAACCATGGCCTGCGCATATCTGAGCAAGCGTGGCAAAGGCTTCATAAGCCAACGCCAAGAAGGATGAGTGGGGAGACTGCTTTGGGCCATCGGCCGTAGGCAAACGCGGATACGTGAGGCGAACTCCCCGCCACCTCCCTTTGTGTATGTCTGTGTTAACGCTCGCCGACTTATCCCTAACGATGTGATGATGCGAATGAAATCTCGGGTTTTACCTGCCAGAACCGCAATTTGATTATAAGGCACACAGCAGTGGGGGACACCGGATTAATTTTGACAACCAGGGGATCTTTAACGGGCTCCCCAAAGATGTTACCGCGATCAGATGCTTCTTCGCGACTGCTTTCAAGCTATCGTTCCTGGAAGGGGCGTTTGCCCGCACGTTCTGCACCCGCTGTGGCCAACGTAGACTGCACGTAGTCACTGACGCTTGCAGACTTCAGGAACTGCAGCAGTGCACGTGTCGCTTTCTGACCTTGCGCTGCATGTGGCCACGGTTGAAGTATCACTGCCACTGAGGATAGTCTTTAATCAAGGCGATATGACGTGGTCGAGATTAGTAGGCGCTGTTTATCGCGGCCAGGAGAGATGCAAAGATGTTAGACTTCTTACAGCCGGAACAGGCTGGTGGTGCTGCCGCATTTTATAACGAGGAACAAATTAACCTTTGGGGCGATTGCATTATGCGCCAAAACCGCGATTTAATTATGAGGCACGCCGTAGTAGGGGACTGCGGATTAATATTAAGCACCACTGTTTCTTTAGAACGACAGAAAGCTGAGCTAGTTGGTAAGGATTCATTATGCAAAAAGGTGAAGCGTGCAGACAGGACAAAAGAGAAGAGAAGTGGACAACACGAACGCCGAGATCGTGTTGTCCATTTCTCTTCTCAGGAGTTCTTTAACGTGCCCCCAACGCACGGGTCATGGGCATTCTTGCATTTCGCCCCCATCAAAATGCGGACGCCGCGGCCGGGATCTGAATCCACGACCTCGTGCTTAGTAGCGCGACACCAAAGCCACTAAGTCACCACGACGGGTAACTTTTGGGATACGACATCAAGGGAAACACAAACGGCAGGAATGAATGAAGGGGTAACATCGTTCACTTTATTGTTACTCGTCGTGATCCCAGATTACACAGTACAACACAGTAACGCGCCCGTGACATTAAAACTGTCTACCATACAACGAAAGTGAATCAGTGGTGAGTCGTTCAACTTCACCCGAACCCGCATCACAAGTCTGTTATTAGAGACGAAGTACTACGCTTGTGGTAGTCGACTGGTTCATCTTTCGAGTAATAATGGGATATACGTAGAGCAGGCGTCTGCGTGTTTCAGGGCTTTTAAAAAGCACCTGTGCGACAACCTGGGAGCGAGGTTTATCTGTACAGTTATGGGGCAGGGATTGGCCCACCTTGTTCACACGCAAACTTTTATTCTTTTCGGCAGCTGTAAACGAGAAGATGGAAACACTCAATGCGACATATTATAACTTGTTCCATGCGAACGTTCACAGTCAGAGATCCTCAGTCATGCGACTCTCAGGAGTCCCGAAGTATCGACGTGAAAACGCAGCAAGCTGACCGATCGAAAAATTTCAGATTTGCGAGCTTTTGCGTTGCCTTTGTCAGACACATGCGGCAATACGAGTATTGCCACGAAAAGTAATTTCCGGGACATCTGTAGCTCTACGAAGCTGCTCTTATTGCTTCCAAAACGCAACGATGAAAGATGGCCGAATTCTGAAGAACAACTTCAATGCTGGTATCACTGAAGAACGCTGTTATACAGAAACTCTTATGAGTCAAAGAACAGCAAGGAGGTTGTCGAAGCCGCGTGCTGTCAAGTAAGATGATCCCATCGCTATTTTCTGAGCCTGCTGACCAGCGGTTCGCAGGATGACATGCAGTCTTCGGCAGGAGTTCGTCGGCAGGGATTTTAGATACCCTGTCTTTCGAGGAATTAGTATCTAAGGCACGGCGTGTCAGTCTACTTGTGTTGCGTTTGATGTTATTTCTTGGCATTTGCTTCCGCTGATGATTGTGATCTTTGTTTTCGCTGGACGGCTGTCACCGCTCTACCAGTCGCTTCTCGATTCGGGGCTGTGCTCTAGCACCGGAACAGCCTGCGAACAATAAGAGATACGATAATGAACATACTTTAAATAGTTTTGCAATGTAGGGGATGCAAAAAAGACATGGATATTATATAGGTTAAGCAAAAGAGCTAGCCGATGCAAAAAACTACAACAAAAAACAGGAAAGAAAGCAACACGAAACAGTGAGCATACAATACACTGTTTATTTAAACCTCCCATTATATATGCGGCGCCTCTAAAAGTATAACTTATGCGCATATTGTAAGGAACGTCAGAGCATCAGCGTTTGCTGAGGGCTGACATCAAGGTGGTTATAAGAAATGCAATCTTGCTATACGGAATTGACTATAAAATTCAGCCAGCTTGATGATAGGACCGACTATTCCTATCCTGTATGTAGCACAAATGAATTTGAACTCACACAAACGCACGTACATGATATATATATATATATATATATATATATATATATATATATATGTATATGAACGCGGAATAAGAAAACCGAGGGGCTCAATTTTTAGTCCTATCATAAGAAACCAATAAGCAAAGACACCAAGGATAGCATAGGGGAAATTATTTGTATTTATGAACTGAATTAAAAAAAAAATATATATATATATATATATATATATATATATATATATATATATATATATATATATATATATAACGGAAATCAAAGGGGATGAAGAACAACTGGCCCCAGGTGGGATACGAACCCATGTCTTCGCATTACGCATGAGATGCTCTTACCTAGTGAGCTACCGCGGCGCTGTTTCCCCATTCACTTTCTGCTGCAATGTGTATGTTTATATTCTATAACTAATCCTGAGATTGTTAGCCAGCGCCACCACTCACAAGTCTTGGCGGCGGATGTGGAACACCTTTCTGCCGCAGGCGTCACGTGTACGTGAACATGTTGGATGAAGGTAACTAACTGGTCGCCGAGGTCCATTAAGAGCATCGCACGCGTAATGCGAAGGCGTAGGTTCGTATCCAACCTGCAGCCAGTTTTTTTTTCATCCACTTTCATTTCCATTAATTTATCATTGTCTTTAATTCAGCTAATAAGTAAAAGTAATGTCCCCTATGCTATCCTTGGTGTATATATATACTTCGTGAAAGCAAAATACACGCAGAGTGCCTCGAGCGGCCAGTCGCGTAGCAATTTTGTGTGTATTTGCGGGCTTCTTTTACACTTGGAAAAACATTTTACGTAGCACGTATTGAGCAACAAAAAGTTGTATCATGAGTTTTTCATGTTGCTCTACCATTTTCTCCTTGACGGTTTTTATCTAATCATAATATTTGAGAAGTTCATTATTTCTTACGACTAATTACGTAATTAGGCAAAATGCAAGAAAGAATAATAATCCAAGTATCTCAAAGCGACGGCAAACATTACCTCGCTTCCATCCTATGTGGCATTTTGCATATTTTAAAATCTTGGTGCCTGATAGTTGGGACATACTGTATATGTGGCCCTGATGATGAAAGTTTCACTTCTGAAACTGTTGGCAAATAAAAAGTAAATTCCTGACAAAGCCCGATTGCGCTTTCGTTTCAAGTTTCAACTAGAAGCTGACCCATTGGTGTCCTCTTCGTACTATATATATCCGCCGCCAAGGCCGTGATGAGTGGTGGAGTTGACTTACAATCCCAGGGTTAGTTCAAGTAGATAAACATAGATACCCCAGAAAGTGGATAGGAAAATAGTGCCGCGGTAGGGTATTTGGTAAGAGCATGACACGGGCAATGCGAAGACGTCGTTCAGGATCCTACCTGCGGCCAGTTGTTTTAAATGCGTAAGTATTTCTATGCCTACCCAACGAGAAATTTGTCCGACCGTGAAGTAAGACGAATGCAATGGCTCATACCCTCGTAAACAATGGCTCATATCCCCGTAAGAAAAAAACTGCAATGGCTCATACCCACGTAAGGCAGAGGCTACAAGCGCCCAGCAAAATGAAGTGAACAGTGCATACATTCATTGGAATCACTCATACAACACACGGGACAGTATACGTTTCAATAAGGAACGAGCTCAAAACAAGCATCCGAACCATCAATAAAGCATTGCATACCTCCGTCAGCAATTGTAGGGGTGGTTTTGCAACAGCTTCGCTGGACATCCAGGTTGATAAGGACCGATAAGAGTTGCATCGCGTTCGATAAGTTTGACAACGACCCATGAAGGTTGATAGCGGTTTACGCTGGTCGAACCAAGTTTCATAAGATTGATAATGAAACCGAGCTGCTTGGAGATGAACAAGTGGCACAATGCTTACGCACACTTAGACAATGCCCAGAGTAGTTTCTACGTGAAATTTTTTCTTCTACTTTCATTTTCAGTTATCTATCATTATCCTAAGTTATCCTATGTTATATAACTTATCATGATTGCCGTACTTGGCCTGTCGATCAAATTTAGACGACCTTTCAGCTTTGAGTGCCGCTTGTTTTGTCCGGCCACACAAATTCGCCCACTAAACAGTCAGATTCGTGACTTACAGCTTTAGCACTGCTTGTTCTTCGTCATCACCACAATGCCACAATACTCCTCACACGCACGCCGCGGTTGTGCTGGCCAAATAGGTTCTCATTATTGTCATTAACCGGGATTCATATTGAAGCACGCAGATATTTGGGGGAAAAACAAAGAAATTACTCATATTCTCGCGGCGCACCGCAGAGCGCGGCGCTGCGGACGGGTGCGACCCCACATGTCCCGGTCAACGTTGAACCCGTCGGCGACGCCGTCCCGCGTACCGTCAGATGGTCCACTTGTACACGCTCTCGCTGACCACCTCGGCGACCGGCAGCTGCCGCTCGGCGCCCGGCGGCTGGCGCGCAGCTTCTTCCTCCGCCTCTTCCTCGTCCTCCTCGTCTTCCTCGTCCCTCTCGACGGGGCTGGGCCTCGGGGACACCAGGTACACGTGCGACAGGGTCTCGCCGCTGCCCGTGGCGCCCAGGCTCTGGTGCAGCGTGTCTGCGGGTCCGTTGGCGCGAGCCTGGCTCTCCTCCTTGATCGGCGTCAACCGGCAGGAACTCAGCGCTGCGCCATAGCGAAAGCACAGCGTTAGGCGGGCGAGGGAACTGCGTGACAACTTCTCGGTTCAAACACGCATGTGAAATGCAGAAAATTAATACTCCCGTCAGGCTGCCGCTAAAGCGACTTAAGTTAATCATCTTGCAATTAAATGAGCTGGCAAAAATTTATAAAGCAGTCTCGGTAGGTCGTTCTTCTTTTTTTTTGCTTAATCCGTGAACTTGCCCGGAAATCGCGAAGTCTGAAAATATGTTAACCTCCGTAACTAGGAAAATAAAAGAAAGAAAGAGAAGAAAAAATTAAAAATTAGACGCAGTTTTTCATACATAACAATATGCGCAGACATTAGCGCGTCTAAAACGGACAATTATAGTTATTATCTTCTAGTACGCGGGAAAATATCAGCTCATTTTGTAAGTTTCCTGAGCTTATAAATCATGCTATAATAAAAAATAAAAATAACATATCAGTTGTGTACGGTTTATCAGCCTCATACATAACCCAGATGGATAGCTCGTCGAGTTGGTGTGTGTTCATGGTAATGAGTACGGGGCGAAAAATATACACCGACAACAGAAGAGCAGAAACCACAAGCGCTGACTTGTGACTGAAGTTTATTTCGTAACAGCTCATTAAATATACCAAGGCATTCTCTACAGAAAAAAAAAAAAAATGTGTGAACAGCTATAACACAGTGCATCACAGATGTCAAGAAAAAAACACGTGTCCTTGTGTTTGTGTATTTTCCGCCATGTGTCTCCAGTGCAGAGCAGCACTAGCTCAGGTCGACCTCTCTGTCGTTCTTATAAACAAAATATATCTATACATCACCACGTACAACACACCATAAGTAGCATATGTCCGAATAGTTTATAATATTGCGATATCCCTCAGGTGATGTTATAAGATGTAAACGTGACATATTATGCGCTGGCAGACGGCCTAAAACAGGTCACCGCTAGCGTCAATTTCCTCACCAATAGCTTTCGCCAAATTCAGGTTACACTCGGGAACCCCAACAGCGGCCTCGGAGCTCTCACAGATCGCATCGACGCCATTGAGGCGCAAATGGCTTCACCCACCACCGTCGTACAGCTGCTAACCGTTCCCACCATATTGAAGGAAGCTAGACTTCAGTATCCCAGCAGCGCGGCGACAGTAGGTACCAGTCTTTGCGCAGCCCGAACTGCCCCGTTAGGCGGTAGTCCGTCCGGTCAGCGCAATAATGAATAGATCCAAAGTAAGTTTTTGCACGTGGCAATGGAGCTGCAGGTGGTATTCAAACAAGAAAGGCCCTCTGCAGCAGTTTTTCAGCATGCACGCACTCAGGAGTTTTTTTCGGGGGGGGGGGGGCAACCCAAGGTAACTTTTCTGTGCAAATAAGGGGGGGTACCTTTACTAGTACAAATGTGAATAACGCCCACCATTCGCCATAAAAACGCGTAAACCCACAAAATAGAAATGAAATAAAGTGTATTTTACAGGTACGCCTGTGCGATACACCTCTCCTTTACTTGGCAAACAAAGAACCACGCCAAATGGACTAGCACAGGAAAGAAGCGCAGGAAGAACACGGCCAAGAACAAGTAAAGAAGCGAAAGTGTAAAATAAAGATTACTTTAGTAGAATAGAACTTTAAAAGCAGTAGTTGGCAACAAAGGCACACGGACCGCGTGGAGTTGTGCTACTCCGCCAGCCAATGACAGAAGCAAACAAAATCGTCATCATGCATCCGTTTCAAGATGGCGCCGTACTTGATACCTCCGGAGTATCTGCTGTCCT
Organism: Dermacentor andersoni; assembly: GCF_023375885.2. Taxonomy (NCBI): domain Eukaryota; kingdom Metazoa; phylum Arthropoda; class Arachnida; order Ixodida; family Ixodidae; genus Dermacentor; species Dermacentor andersoni. Next base: position 29,668,550 of record NC_092817.1, read on the forward strand.
TCAAAAGCCTTTTCATCGGCGGAAACAATGAGGTGTGCAACAGACATGGACAAAATGTATCGAGTGAGCATTTCAGTCTTCAAAAGTCTGCCGTGCAGTTCATTTCACTGCTGAACCCGTTTTACTCATGAAACTTCACTGATAACTGAAGTGAAACTTCACAACAAATAGTTGTAGTGAAGCAAGCATATTATTTCAGTTCAATAATGAATTAGGCATTCGCCATTCCATTTTAATAGGCGAGGGGAAAAGTATAAACTTACGAGCTAATAATTTTATTTTTGTAGTTACCGCTTTATTTGGTTAACAGAAGAGGTTTGAAGTACGAATTATTTGCAGCCTCGCGGAGGAACAGTGGCTGGTGGTAATGAGGGCGTGGGCGGGGCTTCATTGCAGACTTAAGAGGAAGCTTACGCTCGGGTGCTCCTATCTAAATACATGTAAATGGCGAATTCGTTTTTTTCAGCAACAACTGCACCAAATTTGATGAGGTTTGTTGCATTTAAAAGAAAAACTTAAACTCTAGTGGTTGTTGTTTTCTACCTTTTGCTTTATATCATTAATAGTTTATTAAAATTATAAAAAATCGATAATTTTCATGAAACGATACTATCAAGTTTACAACTCCGTCTTTCGGCAACGAAAAATAATATCCCAATTCTGAGAATTGCATTTAATAGCACATTTAAAGCGGACAAAAGTGATTTGTTACATATGAATCTAAAAAAATTTAGTCATATGGAAATACACCTTTTGCAACACCCTTCTAAACAATGTACCAAATTCACATAAAATGTAAAATGCTACATCGAATTTGTCCGCTTTGAATGGTGTAATGGATGCCGTTTAGAGAACCGCGACTTCTGTCCTTGATGAAGAGCTATGGATTTGTAAATTTCGTGCTTCTATTTTATTTTAAACTGTCGAATATTTGAAAATCTTTTAAAGAAAGGCACTAAATCAAAATTCCGCTTCATACAGTCACTAGAATTTAACTGCCTCTCTCAAATGCAACAAATTTCATTAAAATTGGTCCAGGGGTTATCTCAGAAAAACGTTTTTACGTTTTACGTGTATTTGAATAGGCCGCCTCGGAGTTGGGCCCGAGCTAAAGCTTCCTCTTAAATTGTATCCGACTATAGTAGCGTTTTATGAATTATCTCTGGAAGAAATATACAGAAATATATATTTGCAGAACAATCACAGTTCTTTTGGGTCCCTCGTTTACTGCTCTAACAAGTTAAGTGCCACAACCGACTCTTATTGTTATTTGGGAAGTTACGTAACGATGCGTGGCCGCCAGTCACGTACAACCGCGTATGGCGCAGGAATCTGCGACTCTACACGTACTGCGCCCACCGCGGAAGGTTAGAAAAACATACATATAAGCACAGCAGAGAAGTGGCAACGTTAAGCGGCTCGAATGATAACTGTAGAAGCGTCATTCAGAACACACGGAATTGTCCTCCACTTCCGGCGGCGTTTTCTCTACTTCCTTCTTAAATAAAAAGATGTTGATACATGAATATTTTCATAAACAACGGCTACATTTGTTAATTTTTGCTTTTCCTTCCTGTTTGGCTGTTGCCATGGCTCTCTCCCTTAGTAGATCGCTTAATTTCTCAAATCCTTGTGACTCTTGTTTCCAGTTGGCAATCTTGCACGAAAAGAGCTGTACAATTAGAGAAAAACCAGACGAGTTAACAGGTGACAGTCATATTGCCCATGAGTTTCAAGGTTATTGCAGGGATTGATGATGGATGCAATCTAGCATTATCTTATTTTCCACCTTATCTAACCCATATCACGGGTATATGGTTCCGTGGATCTGTCAGCGTCGCGGCGAGCCGTCACTCGAGGAAATAATAAAACAAATAGAAAAGCTAAACGCAATTGGCATTTTCTCTGGCCGCAACTCGTTCTACGTGCATACAGACCAGCTGACCACGAACTGAATCCCTTTCCTGGTCCCTGGATCAGTCTAAACGAAGAAGGTTGAACTTACGAAGCAACAACGATGGGCGTGACCGTTGAATAGACAGTAACAACTGAATGCATCTCGAGTTAATCGCGCGGGCACCGAATTGATGGGGAAACTGGCCATCACATCCAAGGAGACGCCGATAACTACCGCCATCAAAAAGGAGTGAAAAAGGCAGCAAAATGTTGATCGCCGAATAGCTGTCAAGTCTCAACATTGATTTGGCGGCGCTTTAGGAATGTGTGTGAGAAATGGTGGCGTGGGCGGGGAGTGCGGGGGGGGGGGGGGGGGGGTATGCGTCTTAATTTCGGTGGCAGGGGGGGGGTTGGACCCCCCCCTTGGGTACGTGCCTGTTTTCAGGTCTTTCGTATTAGTCTCCGCGGCCTCGCGCCAGGGCTAGGGCTATAGGGCCGTGTCGGGCCAGCCCGGGGGGCGCGGGATTTGTACCGTGATCGATAAAAGGCTTACTTATTTCACCCACGATCTTAAGCTGGTGAGCGGTAGAATCGAATATGTCATGGTTGAGATCGTGCTCAACGCGCCGCAGTGGAATCAGTGCAGAAACAGCGTGTTCGTCCTCAATATCTGTAGCAACTCCAGGGACTCGCGCCAGCAGTTTAAGACCATCCTTAAGGAAGTGACCGACTTGGCCGGCCCTCGGCCCTTAGTCGTTGTCGGCGACTTCAACCCACCGTACGGCATCTGGGGTTACGTCAACGACACCACCAAGGGGCGCAACCTCTGGCAAGACGCCAACGAGATGGACCTCACTCTGGTCACTGACAAGGCTTTTCCCGCGCGCATCGGCAACTCCGTCACGCGGGACTCGACACTCGACCTCGCCTTCGTAAGGAACGTTGAGGGCGTGGGCTGGGAGAACACGGCCATGGAGTTCGGCCACAGCCATAGTGCCCCTGTGCATCCTCCCACGCGCACTCAGTGTTCACTTTCTCCGTCTTTCCCTCTTTCTAGTCCCCTTTCATCCACCTGCAGTGTAGGGTAGCAAACCGGTGCTCGTCTGGTTGACCTCCCTGTCTTTCCTTTCTTTGCTCTCTCTCTCTATCTCTCTCCTGAAGTAAAGTTTTTCTTTAAACGTAGTATGTCTACATACGCTTTCGGGAAAATGAGCACGATAAAGGAGGCAAAGCGAGACTTTCCGGCTAGGATCAAGGAAAGACAGCGAGAATTCAATATCAGCAAAGTGGTCGCACTGAGTGTGCTCGCGGCGCGCATACCGAGTGTATGCGCGGTACGCGTCGCACGCTCGCCGGCACGGGACGAGCTTTTTTCCTGGACACACAGAGCGCTTGCGAAAAGCCCCTTGCGCGCACTGCGTATGTCACTGACTTCAGGTATAGAGAAAAGACCCGGCAAAAGGCGGTGGGCCAGCTCGCACTGGTGAAAAACATGTAATTGGATTGGCGTGGCACAACGCCCCCTTTGTTTCTTGGCCTTCGCCTGCACCACCATTTGCTATTATGTGGCAAAGATAAACGCAATTGACTGGACGCCGTGAACGTGAAAGAAAGACGACTCTTTGTGTAGTTCTGTTCGATCAATATAACTTTTTCTCCGTTCGAACGAAAGTAGGAGCGAATAGTAATTACGGTCGAATAATTTCGAACCGAACAGTTCCGATAGTTGGGGAATTTGCACAAACAACTGGCATAAGAGCCACATGTTGACAACTGTAAATGAGAAAGCTTGTACTTGCAAAAAAACAAAAACAAGAATCAGGTTAATATTTGGAGTCAGTTTCTTTTCGAAGTGCTGTTTTCAGATATTTTTATGCATTAATGTATGTTTATCATTTATTACAACTGCAGCAGCACAGAAAACTTGTTTACAAGGTCTTGCTCAATGCTGTGCTAAAATATTCGCGTGGTTAAGGCCGCGGGAGCGTTTCGCGTTCGCCCGTCTTGAATCTTCGCGACGCTGTAAAGTGCGATATTGGGCTGTTTCACATGCTGCGACTGGAGCGAAAAAAAAATCGGGGAAATCGCACGCGTCGCAATGAGATGTTTAGAGAGATTCACGCGATTGCGATGTCAACGACGCGACGGGTGTGACGCCCATTGTTGCTTGCTTCCAGGTCTTGCGGCATACACCGCATAATTTTTCATATGTAATGAAAATACCTACACGTTGTGATATAATTGGCTTGTCTTTGATAGATTTGTTTTGGAGTGCGCAACAGCGGTTCCTGACGTTCAGTGCGGGGAGACAAGGCGGTCGTTCAGAGCTGTTCGGAGATCGTCGTTCAGCTCTCTTTGTTTTCCCATGTGCCTACTATGTACGCGTCGTTCAGCTTGCACTCATCGCATATGCAGTATTCGGAATCTGGCTGCAGCGAAGACGTCGTGTCAGCGCACTGAGACCATCGCGCTACCCGTGTTGAGCGTCAGCTTCTGAAGAAATTATGTTTGTATATTGCTGGTAACTGCGCGTAAGCTGTGCCTGCGTCTAACAATATGCTTGCACCAAACGCAGCAGCAAGCAACAACCCGAAAGCTCACGTCTGCCTCCTGAAGGAAGCCGCAAATGATTTTTGTGTGATTGCTGAAGTTGGAATACAATTAGTGTTGTGAACTTCAACCGTAGCGCTAACTTGCTGTCTCCATTGCTGCTCGTGTGCTGTAATTATGTATAGACGTCCTCTCTGAATATTTCGAAAGGCGTGAAAGCCGACACCAAATTTTTTAGGGGGTAGCTGTGGTCACATACGTAGCACCGCAGCATTCTTATAGACATGGGCGTCTTCTATTTTCTCGCCCTGAGCCTCGCGCTGTGAGCATATTGTGAATATGTACCAAAAAGCTTTCTTTTGTTTAAAAAGAAATCAATATGCTGCAGTACGTAGTGCGGCGGCGTAGCCCCATGACAAATAATAAATACGTCGTTAGGAGTACATTTGTTTGCTTAATAAGAAAATATAGCGCTAGAATTTTGTATTTAAAGTGGCAAGCGTGAAGTAGGAAGCTGTCGGAACTGTCGGTCCATCTCGTTGACGTGTGTGCTTCTACCTCCTTCAGCACATTACCTTAAGGTGATTACCAAGAGCCTATACAACTGGAGCAGATGTTATGGTTCCTTAATTGAAAATTAAAACAAGCATTCACATCTGTTGTTCTAGTCATATAGTTAACCTGTATTTGACCAATGCTATAGCATGCTAGTTGAAGCCATTTCAACCTAGATTAATCGACCAAAATATGAAAGTGCAAGGAAATTAAGCTTCAAGCTACAATGTAATCTGGTATTCTCGAACGTATTGAATTAGCATTTATTAGCACAGTTATTTATTAAACCTTGTGTTGAAATCTACGAAATGTCGCCACCAAATAATGGTCAAGATGGCCAGCAGTAGGGGCAAAAAATATGGCACCGCTCCAATGCAGTTGCTGGAATCCGCATGAGGTGAACCTTTCACAACAATCAATCATATTCTATAAAACTAAGTGCAATGTGTAATTTTGTCCTTATTGTCATCCTGTGCAACACGGATGTGTTCTTATGCAATGCTTGCTTATGCACCGTACAGGTCAAAACTATATTGCCATGTGTAATGTATGCATAGCTCGCTGAACTCACTCTAACGCCAGCTCACTAAGACTTGGACTCACCCGTGAGGCTACGTTTCTGTGAGCCTGATCGAGTAAAATTTTGGTGAACATTAGTCAGAGCAAACTTGGCTACGTAGAATATTCGCTAAGTCTGAGTCCGCATGAACTAGGCTTAGTAGAATTTTGAGGAGTCTGCACACATATGCCATTAAATCACATGACGGAATAAATCAGTTAGCAGCTCCATCTCACAATCTAAAAAAAAAAGGAGATTAAGATACAAAAGTGCCATGCTGTGTTTGTATATGTTCCAAGCTTAATGATACTTATTTTTAAGAAGCATTAATGACAGGATATGGTTATATGAGTTTGCGGAGTAATACATGTAACCGCAGTATAATTAGCCACTTTGCCTCTGTTTTTTAGGCACGACCTATGCCTCGGGATACGTCTACACACTTCAATATCTGTGGACGTGCAAGAACCATCCGCAATTGAAAGGATGGCTACCATTCACAGGAAGGGATGTATCCGACTGACTTTACTGCATGATTTTGTTTCGCTTTTGTTTAATTTGTTATCTGCTGTTTGCAAAAACAAGGTGTTTGTCTGTTTGCACATTGTTGCACGCGATTTACAGGAAGTAGCGAGAGAAGCATGGAAAGGCAGGGGTGTTTACATCTGAGTAGTTTCTTACAATACTGTGATATGCTACGACCTGGAAAAACAAAAATTCAATGCACTGAAGTAAGTGCAATACACAACTCCTTTTAAAGCTGAAGGTGAACACAGGGGCAGCAAGTATGCAAAGTCTGCAACATATTGAATGTTTATTGATTTACGTGCAGGAAAACAAGATACATAAGAAAAAAAGAGATCAGCTGTTTAAATGATGCTTATCGCGCATCAAATTATCGATGTCGATAAAAGCTCCAGGCTGGACACCAGAGCCATCTTGGGGCCAGACCTAACCAAGGCCTTCAATAACGTCACGGATGAGGCCATACTGAACCAACTGGCACAACTTCAGGTTGGACATCGAACATAGAACTACGTGAAGAATTTCGTTACAGGTGGTACGGCCACCATTACCATCGGAGGGTTGCAGTCGCCAATTATTCACTTCGGCAGCAAAGGCACGCCGCAAGGATCGGTTCTGTCCCCTTTTCTGTTTAACGTGGCCTTGCTCGGACTACCGCCTGCATTAGCTCGCATCCCCAACCACAAGCATAGCCTCTACGCAGACGATATCACCCTGTGGGTCACCTGGGGCAGCGACGGGGACATCTAAGACACGCTGCAGCAAGCCATCAACGAGGTCGTTGCATACGTAGAACCGCGCGGCCTGGAGTGCTCCTCACAGAAATCATAGCTCCTTCTGTACAAGCCTAATGGGGAGGTCGACGCCAAGACCCTCACCCCTCCCACCCGCCGTGGTTGCCCAGTGGCTATGGTGTTAGGCTGCTGAGCACAAGGTCGCGGGATCGAATCCCGGCCACGGCGGCCGCATTTCGATGGGGGCGAAATGCGAAAACACCCGTGTACTTAGATTTAGGTGCACGTTAAAGAACCCCAGGTGGTCGAAATTTCCGGAGTCCTCCACTACGGCGTGCCTCATAATCAGAAAGTGGTTTTGGCACGTAAAACCCCATAATTTAATTTTTTTTCACCCCCCCCCCCCAGGTAGAACTCCACGTGCATCAGCAACGCACACCTACTGTACCTAGCTTCCGTATCCTTGGCTTACGAATCTAACAAAACGGCAGAAACACGGACATACTCAAGAAATTCGATACTTATGTACACCAAACCACTCTCCTCATTGCATGCATCGCAAATCGACATCACGGCATGAAAGAAAAACAACCTTATACGCCTGGTAACCACCTACGCCCTGAGCAGGATCACCTATGTCGCCTTGTACCTTAGCCTCAATGCAAATGACAAGCTGAAACCCAATACTATGATCAAGAGGGCCTTTAAACAAGCCCTACATCTTCCCATCTCCACCTCTAACGAGAAACTGGACGCCCTCGGCATTCACAACACCTTAGACGAGCTTATTGAAGGGCAGCGTATTAGCCAATACTGACACGTGTACTTATATTTATCGGGCGACCACGTTTCGCCGCCTAACAAATCTTATCGCACAGCGCGGGACGCGCCTACATGTATCCGAAGTTTCTGGAAAGTTATCGATGCCTCTATCCGCTGTATGTTGTCGCCGGACCTTGTGTTATCTGATTTCATCGCGTGACGCGAATGGTGTAGAACTTTGTGGAAGTCACGCGGGTCCCAACGATTAGTCTGGAATATTCGATGACTGCTGTATAAAAGCTGACGCGCTGGACCCGCTGATCAGATTTTCGACGATCGCCGACAGTGTTCGCCGCTATCGTTGTGCTATAAGCGTAGCCTGTTTTTGTGGGCACAGGTTCGCCCAATAAAAGTTAGGTTTGTTCTTCACAGTATTGCTACTGTGTTCTTGAACGTCACCACCACGTGACAATACGAACGACTCGCCAATTCCACAACGGGCAGGCACATTCTAGGCACCCTAGGCATAACGCACACCACCCAATTCGGACCAAAAGTACCCATCCCTCCAAACATTCACGCTCAGCTAGTTATCCCGCCCATACCTCGCAATATGCACCCTGAACACAATCCGGAGCGACGTGCAGAAAGAGCTAAACAACTACAAGAGCGCTACGACCAAGCCGCTGACGTAGCGTACGTGGTGTAAGATTTGTAGAGGTCGATGGAAGGAACTTGGGGGGACAGGACTAGGCGAGCAGGATTTATTTACAGTATTTACATTAGAACAAGCGATACATTCGACAGTCTAGCATGACTGCCAAATGGAGCACGCAAGACGAAGCATACAACATGTGGGCACGAAGCTCCAAACACATTGCTTCTCGAGCACGAGCACACAGCTCACGAGCACGATCACATCAGTTCGATCAGTAGACGAGCCACCTTTGAGCGGGAGGAGGAGGGCTCACACATACACGTACGCACTGGTTTCCCAGAACCAGAGTTGAGCGCGTCCTCGTAGCCAGGTGGTCACACCTGACCCCAGCCGGCGCCTCTAAATTCAAGAGCTGCCTTTCTCCTGTAGTCGCCACGAGTGTCAGCAGACTGCGGCGAATCCTGGGGCCCACGTACCGCAAAGCACCCTTTTGTTAAGGAAGTTTTTCTTGCTGCAGAGAGACCATGAAGACCCGGCAAATCAACCAACAATACACGGGGCGCCAAACGTGGCCAGCCCTGCTGCCGTCGCCGATTCCCCGAACGAGGCGCATGGTGGATTAACGCTGCCGTAGTCACCAGTTCTCCGAAGGATGTTCATGGTCGATTAGTGCTGTCGTCCTCGCTGGTTCTCTGAAGGGCGCCACCACCGCGGATCGATCGAAGCACCTGCAGCGGGCTGAGATAGTTTTGCAGAGCAGTACCCCTGCAGGCCGATCCTAACAGTGGACACAGCGGAATACCCCAACCAAAACGCCATGGCGGTCGTCGCAGTCGCGGGCTCGCAGTACCGCCTCGCTGCGGCCGCATCAATAGAGTGTTTTAGTTGAGCGTCTTTACGGTACGCTCCGCTCCGAGCGGCCCCGCTAAGCCACAGCGGAGCGGCGGGCGATTTTCACGTTTTAGTTGCACGTTTAGCGTAGCGGAGCGGACCTTTCGTAGTTGCAGCGCCCCCTGGCTAAATTCAGGGTAATGAAAGAAAATAAAAACACTTTATGATCACTCTTATACCGTAAAACGTATATATGTATATATATAACTTGTTTCTCCATGAAGTATCTAGACGTGCGCTTGTAATGCGTTACCGGTCCATTTTATCCAATGGAAAATAAAGCGCCGTCTTGGGGAACGCCACGTGTTAGCCAGCGCGCTTGCTTTCGGCATCCAATCCAATCCGTTCGGACGCCAACGCTAGCCAAAGTGCTGCGCGGCACGCTCCGCTCAGGCAGCTTCTAAGCGGACCGTGTTCCTCGCTCCGCTATCCCGCTTACGGCTAAGCAGACGGCGCATGCGCATTCGCGCTTCCGCTCCGCTTAACTGCTTAGCGGAGCGTAAATACGCTCAACTAAAACACTCTAATACTCACCACGCAACCCGAAGAAGGAGAAGAAACGGCCATTGCTTTGGCCTACGCGGCTACCAATGCAAATGCATAATCAGTGATCCAAAAAACGGCTATTCGCAACTACACAAGAGGACTGATAGCGCCCCAAGCGCAGAAGATACTCTCTGACGCTCCTCCCTGAAGGAAACGCCGCGTCCAGATCATCTGGACCCCTGGTCACACGGGTCTGGCTGAAAACGAATCCACCCACGATGCCGCCCGAGCTCTCGCACACCGGGTGCATCATCCTTCTCCTGAGTCTTCCGATCCTGACCAGCCCTCTGTTCTGCATCGCGGTCACGCGCGGGACCAAATGGTCACGTTTAGAGAAATCCTCCTACACTACCGCAGAGAGCGGTTACGCTACCCCACAGCACACAAAACACTGAATAAATCTCAATCCATTACTTGGCGACTACTTTAGACGCGAACTTTTCCGAACCCCGTGCTTTACAACCGCATTTACCCCGATGCATACTCCCCACTCTGCAAAGCGTGCGAGGCCCGCGCTGACCTCGATCACATTATCTGGCAATGCCCCAAAGCCTCACCCACCAACACCTACCGCACTAACACTACACGCATCATAACTACGGCCGAGCAGTGGGAGACATTGCTGCTCAGCTTGGACCCAGAGGAGCCGCTCTGGGCCGTCGGGATGGCTGAAGACGCCGCCAGAAAGGAAGGACTGGTCGCTGTCTGAGGAAGGGGGACTGGGGGTTAGTCTCCCGACCCCCGCCACCCCTGGACCCCATCAAGGACAGAATAATGTTTTATCTCTCTTCTCGTGCATCAACGCTTCAAAGACAAATTGACGATACTGTTTATCCTTAGTCATAGAATTAAATATGATACTGTAGAAAATCCATTACAATATGGTAGTTTGCACGTTCGCTTTGCGCGCTTGAGAAGCAATCGCGTCTCGCAGCGAAGTAACAGAACCTTGAAATGAGATAATTCACCGGAGAAAATACACGTGAAAGTCGAAACAAACAGACTTTCAAACCAGAAAATTAGGTCGAAATCCGAAGGTCATGCCTTCTCGTGAGGGAAACCTCGTAGTATGTACTACTGACAGTGCGCGTAAATAACCGAAAGGCACGCGAAAGTACATACTATACGCACCCAGAGCCAACGTGAAAAAAAAGGAAACGTCGCTTGATTAGCACGCTAGCGTGTCAACAAACGCGTAGAAATGACAGAACCGAATCTGACCTACGAGGTTTTCTCAGCCTTGTTCGCGTGGCGATGCTGACGGCAGGTACCGCTTGCGCAATCCACGGCTCCATTCAATTATTTGCACTTTGAGGGCTTGTTGAGCGACGGACGCCCTTTGCCAAAACAAGCCGCGAAACAGTTTTCGCGGCTCTCTTGTGCCACGTGCAACGAACCGGTCGCTTCGCAGTCGCAGTGGTGGAGGAGGGGAATGGGGTCGACGCCTGCGACAGCGATTTTCGTTGCATGCGACCAAAATCGCACTTACGGTGCGGTAAAAATGGCATCATATGAAACAGGCTTTTTACATCGTGCCGCCGATAGTTTATGCTGTGTTCCTCAAATTGGGCTTGATGCTTCACGTCTGCACGCGAGCTTAACCCGTTCCAATCTGTAGCGCACAGACGAACTTGGTAGGCACGCTTGGGCCCGTCTAGCCCGCGTGCATGATTGGTGTCCCAATTACCGACGAGCGACAAACTTTCCGCGAAGGTTTGCCGTCAACGCCGAGCTTTCCTTGGGTTTTAGGCGTAATGAGCGCATTTTCGCCGGGTGTCACCACCAAAGTTAAGGTTTAGTGTCGCGTCAACGCGAATATATTCGCAGCGGCCGTACAGCTCTCGGGAAGCCATACGGCTGCTGTTTATAGTAAGTGTGAATAATCGAGCAGGTGCAGAAATCAGTAAGCGACTGTAAACTAGCGATGCGATTTATTCACCAAAACCGAAGTTGGTGATTAAACATGCTATAGAGTTTACTATATTTTGAGAGTATAACATGCACAAAAATAAAAAAAGTCGCAATTTCACCCGAAAGGCGAAGCATCGATTTCTATAGCAAATTAGTATACATCTATACGAAGTAAGGATAGTAGATTTATCGGCGGTATAAAGTTGGAAACATTCGCTTACTAACTCAATTAACAAGCGAAGTGTCAGCGCACACAGGCAGAGATGAACACATCACACTCGATGACCGCGGGCACTCGCTGTCAAAACGCTGGAGCGAGGAAGCCCGGCAGCAGCAGCGAGCGAAGTGACCTTCGCGCTGTCTATCGTTTCAACGCTAAGTCAGCGGCGAGAACAGAACACGCACAAAGGTATGAGCTGTTTGCAGATCGCTTTCAAGATTCGGCGCGCGCGACCGCGCGCGGGCGCTCAACGTACGCAGTTGGTGGAGCAGTGAAAGCTCTGCCTTTTGTGCTGTCACCCCGCTTTCCTCGCTTTCGCGCACGAGACTGAACCGCGATCGTCCTAGCATAGCGAAATACGAAATTGCTGCCGGGGCACAGTGCCGTCCCCTATCCCTCACTCATCCCCTTTCGGGCTTTCGCGTGACGGAAGACGGCGCGTTTGCTCTCCGATTTCCCCCCTCGTGCGCGCCATATTTAGTCGCGATCGTCGTCTCCCCTCGCACGCTTTCACTTGCACATACAGTACGGCCACGTTGTTATTGGCCTCGGACTTTATGCCGAACATCACGGCGACACCGACGCCGACGACAATAATGCTCCTGGGGTATCCATATAATGGCTGTCGCCATATAATAGCAGTGAAAATGGGGTATGAGTTATATGCAAATTTTGACTTCGTGTGTGCCTTCACGGCAGCGTGAATTTCACCTAGAAGGTGCGGCTTTACGGCAGTACGGTCCGTACTGCCGTGAAACCAGTTTTAGGGCATGGGTGTCCGTCATTTGCATCGCCGAACAGGTGGGGAGCAGAGCCGCTGGCCTAAGGTATACGATGCGCACGGTTCGTGCATTCGCGAATGTAGACTGCTTTTATGAATATTTGGGCATTGTATGCAGTTATTTCTGTGATTTATGCAAGCGGACTATTGTTTTTTGTAATTGAAAGTTCGGCTTGCAGGTGCGAAAATACGTATATTCGCTTGATTCAGATATTTCGAAAACATCCAATATTGCAATTCCAGGCGAAGCAAATATGGAATAGCATAATATTTGATCCAATATTTGAAGATATTGAATATTTGCACAGACCTAATTCTAATGAATTCTCATGGAACAGTGTTCAGCCACAATGGCACGTGCTTGAGCACTAATAAAATTAGTGAATTGGTTTGGTGAATGCAATCAGCGGACAAAAGTACACGTGGCAGAATTTTGACGAGAGACCAAGCAATCTACTATTTATGATGCTGTCCCCGGGAAAAAACAGCCTTAAGGCAGCCTATTCTTTCAAAGATTAGTGAGATTACGATTCAAACGCCAGCATATGTCTCCGCAGACGCCACTGGGTTTGGTGACGTGCTTCTGGCCTCTAGTAAATAAACGCGGGTAGGGGTCAATGCACGCAGTGCATTGACCCCTACCCTTACACTCATTAGTGGCAGGATAACACCGGAGTAGCGACTACGGCCACCTCACCACAGTGTCTAGACTTTAGTTTCAGGACTTGCACGTTTTGACTGGAACATTGCGACGATGAATTTTGAAATTCATGGAGAGAATAATTGATGCCTATAGAACATCTTTAATGTGTTTATCTTAACAGATTTTCAAACTCGAATATACTATCATTATGTAGAAGCACCGAATGAACAACAATAAAAAGCAATAAGGCACCGAATGAACAAAATATATTCTTGTCCCTCAGTTTATCACGGAAATATGCGCTAGAGCACCGCCCATGGAATGTGTCCTTGTAGAATCAGCCCTAAAGGCGCTCAATCCAAAGTTTAGTGTTGTTCTTCGTAAATGTTTTTGACCACTTCATTTACCGCTGCTTTGTTCTCACAAAATAATGTTTATTTATCCCCTTTGGTCACGGCGCACACGCTTGTGGATGCGATTTAATTTTGCCATTACAGTGCAGTGCTCGCACGGAGTAGACAACGAACATAAGGCTTTGCGTAAATTGAACATTCTTCTTTCCGAGAGCAGACCCATTTCTATTCTGAAAGAATGATATTGCTTCAGACGACCGCTTCAGTGAAGACACCACCGTGTTTGAATGAACGCTTGAAGTGGGGAGTTTCGATAGCAACTCCGAAATATTTTTTTTTTCCTTCTTGTGATGCTTGCACCCAATCATTAACCTGCCCATGTAAGTAGAGCGGGTGGTTGAGTATATTAATGAAGAAACGTAGCATGACTGGCTGTACAATAAATGAATATTTAATTACTGTGTAATCATGATGGGCCTCTATAAAATGCACTGAGTCATTCTCATCACGCCTCGACTTGCTTTTTAAGGAGTCTTGAGCACCCTGGCAAAAAAAATTACGCAAATTTCTCGCATTTATCGATAGTCGATGGTAATTCTTCACTAAAAGCGTTATTACGCCACATTAGGAACGTTCTTTATTTCCTATTTTCTATTTCAATTTCGGTACTCAAATTCCTATTCAACTTCCTGTTCATATTTTCGGTATGTAGAAATTATGCGTTACATGTTTTCGCACACCTTCATGTTTATAGCCCAAACAATCTTAACTGTTACATAAGAAAACGAAAAAGCAAGCCGATTTATTTTTACCGTCTATTTATTGTGTCTTTTTGCAGCTGGCCTCTATTGAGAGTGAATCGGGATGAGGTGTAGCGAAACACGGAGGACACAAGGAAGAACGACAGGTGCTTCCTTCTCGGGTCCCTAGTGCGTTAAAACTCATCCTAATTCAAAATGAATGGCCAAGAAGTCACATTGACACTGTCGCTGGCCTGTATTCTACGTGACTTGTGCAACTGCCATATACGTGCCATCAGCCAAGTGTTTAACAATATCACGTGAGCCCCGGCATTCCTGGCGCTCAGCACCTTATAACGGCGAGAAGTGGTGAGAAACGGAAGAGTGCTGTGCGCAAGCCTGTAATGCATACTCCAGTGTGAGCATCATCATTTATTCTGCCGTTCACTCCAGACAAACACAACCCACACCCAAAGTACATTAACAAAATCACAGGGGGCAAGGAAAGCGACCTATGTAGGCTCTGTTCGCAAACAGGGACACTCACACACATAATGTGGGAATGCACCTCGCTCCCGTTCTCTCATCCCCCAGTCAGCAGCGAGACTGACTGGACAGCCTGGCTCAGGTGCTTTGACGTCAACCGACAGCTTGAACTGGTGGACTGGGCGGAGAAGGCCAAGCAGGCCCAGGGTCTTACTTGAGCCCGATCCCTCAGTCATCTCCCCCTTTGCGCTTCCCGCTTTCAATAATGTTTATCACTACCACCACTTCAGGGCACAATCCTTGTCAGAATTATCCGCTTGCTCTTACTGACAAGAAGCCGAACACGTGGTGGAGTAAGATTTGGTATCTGCAATGAACTTTCCTCTTTTTTTAAATGCGCAAGTATTTCTATGCCTATCCAACGAGAATCCGGTCCGTCCGTCACGTGAGACGAATGCAATGGTTCATAGTCCCGTAAGAAAGGAAGAAATGCAATTGCTAATACCCACGTAAGGCGAAGGCTACAAACGGTCAGCAAAGTGAAGGGAACAGTCCATACATTCACTGAAATTATCTATAGGACAGAGAACAGCATAAGTTTCAATAAACAAGCTCATAACAAGCATCCGAACCATCCATAAAGCACTACATGCCCCCATCACAAGATGTAGCGGTGGTTTTTCAACAGCTTTGCTGGACATCCAGGCCGATATGGACCGATAAGAGTTGATATGGGTCGAATCATGTTCGATAAGGTTCATAACGAGTGACGAGGATTGATGAAGGTTTGTACTGGTCGGATCAAGTTTAATAACATTGATAATGACACCTGGGTGCGTGTAAAAGTCCAAGTGGCACAATGCTAACGCATAGACACCTCCCAGAGGAGTTTCTGCGTGAATTATTTTTGTATTACCCAAACTGCGCATGCGCCTGAGAAAAAAAAGAAGAAGAAAGGACTTAATCCGTATGCGCGAGGTATTGTCAGGACTTCCTGTGAGCGATAGGGCCTCATGGTTAACAAGAGCACTACGTGTGCATTCCTAAATAAGGAAGAGCGCAGCAGCCAACGACTGGACTGAAGAGTGAGTTGCGCACGTGAGCGTACTATCGCCGACCTCACCACTTCTCGCCGTCTTAAGGCGCTGCCGCATCATGCGGTGAACGATTGCGCGGCTTTGATAAATATCTGGCTGATTAAACATCTGCTATTATACTGTATCTTGTGGTGCTGTGAGAACGTATTCTGATGACATCGATCGCTCGTCGGTGGAGACGAATTAAAGTGTAAAAATAATAGCGGGAGGTAATCACCGCACTTTGCTCATAACAGCGAAACAAACGTGCTCTCACTGTGTGTTACGAAACCATGTTTCTTGTAACAACTAGGCTCGGAGAAATGAGCGCGCCCACTCAAAGGCATTACGCATTATGCAACTTGGTCACAAATCCGTAACCCATTCGTTCAATGTAATGTACCAGAAAGTGCAATGCACGAAATAAGAAAGCTGGGAGTTAAAAAGACGAAAACGACAGTGCCCTCATTTTCTTTAAACGTCGCACGCCGCCTCTGTCGTATTAATTACCCTAATGAGACGGTTTGAAACGGCTTTGCCCTTCTCATAACCAGTTAAAGCAGCAAAACTACGACATCAATATTCACTAAGCTCATAAAAAGCTTCTATGTGAAGCACGAGGGAGTAAAAACTCTGAATTTTGTTATTTGGCTGATCGCGGCGCTAATGTCAGGCTTTTGAGTCAGGTTTTTCTAAGCCCTTGATAGAAAGTATATTAAGAAAACTTTTTGACGCAGTGTACTTTGACCCAATCTATCTTACCTTTGCTTATTTTTCGTTTATATATAAATGCATATATATATATATATATATATATATATATATATATATATATATATATATATAACCGTCCTCGCTTCTGGAGATTGCACGCCCTAGAATGGCGAAGTATAGGATGAGTGCCACTGCCCCTTAATGATGCTAGGCTTGGCGCACCAAGAGCAGTCGGGCGTTCTAACGCAGGCCCTAGAACGGAGCCTCCCAGAACTCGCCCAGATGTGAGCGAAGTACGGAGAGATTCGGGCACGTGTGCTGCTGTGGTGTGGTGTGAGTGTAAGGTGAAAAAGCCCTCTGCGCGTGAAGTGCCCCAGGATACTGCAGGTAGACGCACCAGGCAGGACTACCTGATGTGTCAAAATTGGGGACGTGCGAATGTTCGGAATTGCGAACACGAATCATATAGCCTTTCGCAGTGCGATTCGAATCCGATTGGCGAATTCACTATTTGAGATTGTCGAATATTCGTTTCTGTTCAAATATAAAGGATAAAAGCAGTTACTAGAGGATTGAGGGAGAAAGACCAGTGAAGTGGGGTCTGGTCGGAATGATTCTGTTGCGGAAGAGGCGCCGCTGTTGAGCACAGGCACCAGTTCATCAGTGAACGCGCGAGGCTGAGTCTGCCGAATTTCTGCCGAATAATTTCCAGTCATTCGGCGAGAATGCCTCGGTTTTAAGGTAGCCTAAAAATGAGCTGTCTCGATTTAGGCAAGCAGATTTATTTTTTATACAATATGACCATGTTTGCATATAAATATAGCAATATTGGCGGTGCTGTTCTGTCACACCTATCCGCTCATCAAACACAGCACACTACTTGCATGTGGTGACTCGCTTGTTTCATTACTGTAATTGTCATAGCACATCGGACAGCAAAAAAAAAAAAGAAAGAAAAAAACAACAACAGACGTTTATTATTTACAAGCTCCTCAGTTGACCGTAAGTAAACTTGTGACTTGCATGCATGGAATAATAAAAATCAGCTTTCTTCCTTTTTTCTTTTTTTTTTTCCTGAACAGACACCACGCTTTATGTATATTTCACTCTGTTCAGAAAAAAACATATCGGCATTCCATTCTATATTCGAAGGTCGTTTTTCTAGCATATCATTCGTATTCGATTCGATCCCGCAGTTTCACTATTTGAACATTCTAGGTGCAATTACGCGTTATATATAAAATAATATGGGTAAAATACTACTTATTATGAGGCGACCCGCCTTCCCCTATTAAAAAAAATAGGGGAGGGCGGGCTCTTGTGTGCATTATGTATCGGGCATCGCATCAATGGTGAGAATGAGGACTTGTGAATGTGGCATGTGAAATGCGTCTCAGCGCGAAACGATGCCGGAGGTGGTCGTGACCAGCGTGCCGGATTCACTGGCCTCAGCGCGAGGTTGCTTGGCGTGCTCAGCTAGGCGAAGTTTGGGCGGTTGCGTACCTTGCCATCGGGGAGGTACGGTCGGTATATTGTTAGTGCGGGCTGAAGTGTGATCCTTTATCAATTGCCTTCTACGCGTTGATAGCCAGATATTCATTCCAAAAGGGCGCACAGGCTGGCATGTGAGCACATATGGGATTAGATGAGCCTCGAGGGTGACAACGAAAAAATATAGAGAGAGGCCAATAACCTCCATATCGGCGTTTGTGGCAATATCCACGCTTTTAAATGAATGCGTTAATGATTAGGTTAGACCAACTGCTCATGTGGCTATTGGGGGGACGGGTCTATATGGACAACATATTCATGTTCGCGGCCAGGTGAAGAAGTAGACCAGCGATCCCACAATTTGCCGAAGTAATACGAGTCCGTTTTATGGCCATTTCATCACCGAATTCATTTCATTATTGTGAAGCACATGGTGTGAAGAAGACGTGGACTAGTACAAACTGCGTACCGAGAGTCGCGGCCTTTCTGCTGCGAATACCGCGGCGGGAGACAACGCACGGTTGATGACAGAAACCGCACACAGGCCGCCCCCGCTACCGTCACGGCCAGGTTGCGCACTCTGGAATCGCAAACGCATCGATCACATCGAGGGTATTTGTAGAGCGCGCAACGGAGGCATTAGATTGTTGAAATTCTGTTTTACGAAGTTAGAACACACACTTATATTCAGAGAAAGAATGGAATATGCCCATTTGACAATACCTGCTTTCGCCATTGCAGCTTTCCATTCAAAGCATCGACTCACCATCGAACTTGTTTTTACCCTCCTGCCTGTACATGTATCAAATAAGACTCGTGCAGTATGTTGACAGTCGTAGCGAAAAATCGATCGCCTCCATCTGCTCAGCTTGTACGAGTCCTACGGATAATTTGAGCCTTGCTCAATCCTGTTTCGAATTTTGACGTCCCAACCATTTCGCTCTTCGTCCCTACAAACATTGGGGCTCAACTGTGTCACTCGAGTAAGGGGTGTTCTGACAGTTATTGACAGGCAGACCACTCTAATTTTTTTCGATGCCATATTGCTCGCGTTCTGATGTATGCCTTTAGCGATGATTAAACGGTTCATATGATTTTAAATTCTGACAAAGAAAACCGTGAACTGCTCGGCTTCAGTATAAAGGTTCCAAGATAATGTCGAGATCGATTGTCACTTCTGGAAGTAGTGCAGCAGAACTTCACTGCTTTCAGTGATGTCAAGGCTGAAAGTTTGAAGGAACGCGCACGAATCGATTGAAGGAACAAATTCAGCGCTTGCAGTTCACTAGCTAGCGTTGCGCTATCGGGCATTGAAGATTTTGTTCTATACTTCGTACATCGCCTGCAGTTCCTTTTTCGTCGAGGTATGCAAAAGGCCGGAAGGCAAAATTCGGTCACTGAGCATCTAAAATTGCGCGAGCGGTATAAAAAATACTGTGCTGTCTTGAGTGCCAGAACAGCAGCTATTAATCACTATTTTGAGCGTGATAACCGTAAGCGTATCCTTAAAAACTATGGCTACCAATGTGAATTTATTCGCGAAAAAGTGGTGACTTCGTCGGTGACTGTTTTAGTCTGAGAGAGGCAGACGCCCAAAAGTATTTAAATAGACAGGAAGCTTTTCGTTTCTAATGTTAATGAAATTACTATTGAGTGGTGTTTTTGCATTTTTGTGAGACGAACCACAAATGAACGGATGCTTGACGTGTGCACTTGATCATTCCCCTCGCCCTCTGTAGCCATAAAATATAAGAGATTGAATTGATGTCCGATGGCCTGTTTGGATACATAGAAGTGCTACCATAGATAACAGACAACAATGTCGTCTAATCTTCCACTCTTCACTTCAATTTAATATAATCGATATTGCGAAACGTTGGGGAAACAGTTAACCTTTCCGAAATGGTTATCGGTCACAGGAGAAAAGTGTCACAAAGTGCGAATAAACGGTGAAGAAAACCAAGGCTTTGAGGGAGGTCAAGAAAAAAATGGCGGATGTGATAAAATAATCCTTTATCCGAATTTCGAAGTGCTAAATATATTTGGAGGCAGCGGTGGTATGACCGAACACAGTGAGATAGCCGAAGCTACGGACCTCTTGGTGAGAAGAAAGGTGAGTAAAAAGGTATGCTGGAAGACCTTCTTCAGTTCCTTGAAGTCTATAATCCGAGGCAAGAGAAGGGGCTAGAGAGCATGCTTGCCGAACTTTCAGCGGCTAACTGCTTACTACGTATGCCAGCGACAAAGGTACTTGCGAAAGAGAAGGGATACGTTCGTGTAAAGAGAGCCACGTGTTTCAACTCGTATAATAATATTCTGAGAATAGTTGCCTGAGGGACCCCTGCAGCCCTCACTTGCAGCACAGAGGTCAGTGTGTGCGCACGTACGTGTGAGTAAAAGCATTTGATCAGCCTTTTGGCGAGGAAATATGGAAACTTGCGAAGATGATGGGGCCTATCTGAAAGAAGCGGGTCTGTAAGGAAAAGAGGAAACAACGAGTGTGACACTGATGAGCCGTCTGGACGCACGCACCAGACACACCACCACAAAGCACCATAAAAGACGTAGCAAACAAGGACGTCCAAGAACTTCGACGACAGATGGGACGTTATAACACTGCTTTACCTTCGTTGTAACGACCGCCAGGCAGCAGAAACGACGGCGACAAATATTCTGCAGAAGTACAAATACATATTTTTAATCACACAAATCAAGTGTCCTTCTACGTGACGCATTTCACCATCGTCTAAGAGGTTCACGTCATCTCCGAGACGTTTAAGCTGGATGAGAAGATTGTCACATTTAGATGAACTACGGAACGGATCGCTGTTTCGTATTTGGCGTCATCGAACTTTAGAGCGCCTCACGGCTGCTCAAGCGCAGGTTTAACCCAGAGAGAAAAGCCAGTTCTGTGGACCACTATAACTGACCTCGATGGCCAGCCCTCTGCAGATGGGCTAGAACGTTATGGGTCTACAGAAAAAGATACCACACAATGTGAACGAAAGGTGAGGAAGTCGAAGGTGTTTAGGGGGACCAATAAAAATGGCGGAGGCAGTAAAATAGTCCTCCGCCCCAGCGTGCGAACTCACCGTTAATATTCATATCATACGTATTTAAACTTGCTTGACGATACAAAATTAAAAACAAATAAAACAAGACGTTTTTTGTATATATATTCCTATGTGTACACGACAGCGCAGACGCATACGAGCAAACTTCTGCATATTCATCTCCGGTCTTTTCGGTATACAAGTTACCATTTCTTAGGGTGCGTCCGTTGCCTACAGACAACCGTAACAACGTTGACACAGCACGAACGTTGACACAGTGTCGTGTACAGAAGCAATTACTATGGTGGCATGCAACTACGGCTTCTTTACTAGCTGGTGGCTCTCAGTGGCAGAGGAGCGCGTTTTCTTCGCTACGACAGTCAGTCAACAAGCACTGCATCGCCTGTCTCGCTCGTCGAAAGAGGGTCTGCAAATAGCCCAGGGAAGCAAGCTCCCCGACAAGGCAACTGCCCGCTGATAGCCTGTAGGGTATTGCCCACCGAAACAGCAATGGAGCTGCCTTATTTAATGCTGTCTCAAGAATCCAGGGTGCGTGCTTGTAATGTAATGCGTCTGTCACTATTGAGATGGGGAGGAAAAGGGAAAGTGCAGGCACGAACGTTACAACCAGGACTCATGAATATAAAAATAAATAAATAAATAAATAAATAAGTGAGCAAATAAATAAATAAATAAATAAATAAATAAATACATAAAATGGTTAATATCGTGCACAGGAACAAATACGGAGCCATCATGCTGGTGCACTTAAAGCTATAATACGTCAGGCAGAATCCACAGAGATGACAAAAGCGGTAGAAAAAAAAGAACATGAGAAAGAGGGAAAAAAGGGACACAGAAAACGAGGAGGCGACTGAAAAGGAAATTAGTCATACGTGATTGTCTACGTATATACAAAACACAGGAAATCAACGGTGAAATATCTCAATCGAGGCAGAATACCTATACTGTTTTTTGGAGTCAAACCATGGGACAGTCACTTATGCAACAAGGCCAGACAGAAAACGCGGAATGCTACCTGTTATGTGCTTTCGGAAAGGAAAATTGCACATGATCAAGACGCTTTGGACAATGTATAATGCCATGGACCATCTCACAGAGAAACAGAAAGTCCGATTTAATATGTCTTGATTTCAGATGTGTGAGTTGAGATATTGTATATTTGTGAAGACTGGACTGTGGTCGCCGGAACGGCAAATACAGTGCTTGAAAATAGATATCAATTTATTTTGAACACGTTCAATGAGGTCAGAAATATATTTACCCGTTCCGCCCCAAACTACAGAGGTATACTGTATTAGTAGAAGACACACTTTTGAATGCAACTTCAGAAAGGCAACAAGGGAACGAAAGTCATGCGATACTCGACAAAGAGTGCGAAGAGCGCGAAGGCCGTGTTGCTTCGCATATTTAGCGCGTGAAGCGTTTTGCCGAAGTACATACCAAGATCTCCCATGTCAGCAACAATGGACCATCCGGAAAGGGTGTGTGAAAATTTCACATGGTGCTTTTTCGACGTATAACTTAATACTATAGTTTTGGAAGCATATTTAACAGTAGCTTATTGTCTCTTTACCAGTATGAAAGTGAAAAAATGCAGTTTTAGAAGTCAGTGCAGTCATGAACACTGCGCAAAGAGCGATAGAACGAAGAATGCTAGGCGTAATGTTAAAAGACAGAAAGGGAGTGCTTTGGACCAGAGAGCAAACGGGTATAGCCGATATTCCAATAGACATTAAGAGGAAAAAATGGAACTGGGCAGGTTATATAATACGTAAGTTAGATAACCGGTGGGCCATTAGGGTTACAGAATGGGTGCCAAGAGAAGGGAAACGCAATCGAGGTCGGCAGAAGACTAGGTGAGGCGATGAACTTAGGAAATTCGCAGGCGCTAGTTGGAATCGGTTGGCGCAGGACAGGGGTAATTGGAGATCGCAGGGAGAGGCCTTTGTCCTACAGTGGACACAAAAGATGGTGGTGATGATGATGATGATGATGAAGAAGAAGAAGAAGAAGAAGAAGAAGAACTTTTGCAGACACAACTAGGCCCTCAGAAATCAAGGCATGGCCTCTATACAAAGGGTTGAAGCACTTTGTCCATGCCCCCTGCAATGCGTTCAGTGTTGGCGATATGGCCACAGCATTAAGGGACGTAAATCAGAGCTTCGGTGTCGCATTTGTGGAGAATGCCACGATGTAAAGACGTGTCCCCCTCAGACCGAGTGATGCTGCTTGTGCGAAGGTTCCCACCATGTGGACTGATCGAAATGGCCTGTGAGTAACCAAGAGTTTCAAATTCTACAACATAAAGAACGGAAGTGATGTCCGCGTCGTGATGCTCTGGCTATTGTATTAAAGAAATCATGTGGTTACGTTGAAGCTGCTGCACGTCACTCAAAAGCTATGGATGCATCTCTTGGTGATGTTGTAGCAGCTGCTTTGGAGAAAGCTATGGCAAAAGCCCTTGGCAGTCTTTTTTCGAACCTTTCTGAGACCGCTGGGCAAGTTTTCACTGCACAGATGTCACAACTATTGCAGGTTTCTGCGCTACTAAGTGTTGTTTCTGACATTACAGCTTCTCATGAGAATATGGACAAAGGCGCAGCACAGGGTAGCCAGCCGGTACTTATACTGGCTAACCTCCCTGCCTTTCCTCCCCTTTGTCTCCTCCTCCTAGACAAAGGCCTATCGGCAGACATCTCGCACCGTATTGCTGACGAAACAGGACCTTCCACATCGAATGTCGAACGCCAGGGTGGTAACAGTTGCGAGTGCGGTTCGGAAAACATTGAGAACATGGATTTGGATGCTCGAACGTGTAAAGGTTGCGCTTTTCCGTACTCGCCTAGAACTACTGTCCTTCACAAAATAAAGGCTAAAAAGAGTCAAAATGGCAACCTATCAAAGGGTGATTTCCTAAAAGATAGTATTTTACAGACGGCAGTTAATACTGCTGGTATATCGTCAACATAGGGAGCTTAAAAGTGCTGCAGTAGAACTCTCGTTCCATTTTTGCTGCAGCCACTGATTTGTTATACCTTTGTGAAGAACTTTCTCCTGATTTGATTATTTTGCAGGAAACATGGTTATCTACAGATAAGAGATTTCATTTAAACAATTATCACCCCTCTTGTAGAGGGGGTTTAGCATTTTCATCTCATCGAAAATTTGTCATAGAGCTAAGATTAGTCACCAGTCATTCTTTGCAGAAAGTGAGGTGCTAGCATCGGAGGTAATGCTGCCTGGTTATGCTTCGTTTTTGCTGCCAATGTTTATTTTCCTACAGGAGTTATCAGTACAGGTACTCTTGATGCCGCGGTTGCAGCAAGCAGAAAGAATATAATCAAAGCTGGCGATTTTAATTCTCACCTTGTATCATGGGGCTATCGGACCGATCCTTGTGGCAAACGACTGTTAGATTGGACTTCATCAAATGACCTTAATTGTGTAAATTCGAGAACCCCAACCTATTTATCCGGGAAATTGCGTTCGGTGCTAGACCTGACTTTTTCCAGTTCGGGTTGTGTCATTTTGTCTTGGTCTGCTCTCACCTCGGCCACAAACAGCGACCACCTTCCAATAATTTTTGAACTTGCGTACCAAATTAATTAGATGATTAAGCATGTCCACACCTATATTAATTATAGCAAAGTTCAAGATTCCTTTCGATCAAATTTAAATAAACAGGGATGACTAAGTGACGAAGTAAGGACACTTAATTTGTGCCACGTTATAAGTGACAGGTATACAAAATCCAGATTCAGTATGCAGTGAACCCGTGAACCCCCATAGGTGGTACTTATTCCCCCTCGTGGAATCCTGACTGTGAAAACGAATACAGACGAATAAAAGCAGCATGGAAAAAGTTACTGTATAATCAGTATCCGCGTAATTGGAATGACCATAAGTTTGTTGCCGCTACATTCAGGCAGGCAGTTGACAAAGCGAAAGAAAATTATAACGCAATACATTACAGTTATCTATCACAGTCTTGTAAAAAAAAAAGCCCTATATAGGTTTCCACGGTCTAAAAAGATTGTTTAAGGACCAACAAATGTAGAATCTGTTAGTTTAACTTCCACGGAATTGGTGCAGTTACTGGAGGAAATTGAAAAACGCTTAGAAGGTCGATTTGCCTCGCTTCTGCACTTCCGGCACCTGAACAAGCTGATGAATTCACAGGAGTCAGATTAAAAGAATTAGCGAAAGTGGTAAGGTCACTGCCAGCTTCAGCTCCAGGTCCTGATGGCATAACTACAGCAATGATGAAAATAATATTAAAATTGTCTCCCAGGATTTGCTTAAATTTATGAGTTTCTCAATTCGCAATGCATGGTCTTATCCACATTGAAAAGTTGCCAAAGTAATTTCGCTACTTAAAAAGCAGGGCGATGGATGCACTATAGATAACATAAGGCCTATGTCTCGCACTTCAAATCTTGCAAAGTTAATCGAGAGAATATTGTACGATCATATCAAAAGGTGGATAGGCGACAACCAAATATTAAGTGATTATCAAATAGGATTCAGGCCTGGGTGCTCAATATGGTGTGTTCATGTTGAGTTCGAGAGTCGAATGCAATTCGCTTGCGACAACAACCAGTACGCGGCCTGAGTGACACTAGACATTGCGAAAACTTATGACAGTGTAGAGCACACCATCTTCATTGACAGACTTGAAAGTGTGAATATCCCACGACGTATAATCACATGAATTCGTAATTTGCTGAGCGGACGTACATTTTATTCCTGTAAAAACGGTATTTCTTCTCAATGTTATAAACAGACCAGAGATGTTCCTTAAGGCGCAGTACTCTTCCCTATTTCATTCAATATTTTACTGAGTCATATTCCTACAGACTGGGATGTGCAGGTATATGTATACGCTGATGATATTGCATCTTTTTTTTCGGTGTCAAGCAATATACATAGCCTTTATAAAGCATTGCAGTCGCAACTTCATAACACAGACCTACATAATAGTCCTACACATATGTATAATCCCACAACCTTCGCATGCGAAGGTTGCGGGATTGTTTCTTACCTGCGGCAAGTTGTTTTTTCATTCACTTTCATTTCCATTAATTTATCGCTTCTTTATTTCATTTTTTAAGCCCAAGTAGTTTCCCCTATGTTGTCAATGCTGTCAGTGTTTGTTGGCTTCTAATGATATGAAGTGCAGGCTAGTCATTCAAACTTGAAAGTTGCTGGCGCGTGAGGTCCGGAAACGACGTTTATATATACTCACGAACATTTTGTGGACAGGCTCAAATAATTTTTTTTTGTGCCATTCCACACTATTGAAGCGTATTCGAGTAACGGGGGACGTATGGATGTGCGTAAATTGAGGAACAGGATGGGGGTATGGAAATATATCGTAAGTTTGCAAACGGAACCAAACATTCGCAGGCCTCGTGATGCTATGCGCTTAATGTGGGCGGAGAAGCTTAACGTATTATCAAAAAGTACACCGAGATCGCTTATTTCAACAACTCTGGTGAACCCTACACGATAAAAGGGATAATGGATTACGATATTATGGGTTTTATGCAAATATTACATAATTTTGGTTTTTGATGAATTTAGAGTGAGGCCATTTTATTTTCACTATTCAGGGAATGAGAAAAGGTCGGAATGCAGAGCGTGGCAGTCCTCGATACCGTGTATGTCGTTAAATATTTTGATGTCGTCAGTGTAACGGGGCAATAAATAATTCTGGATTGCTGAGGAAACGCCATTGATGAAGACTGAGAAGCGGACCTAAAACAGAACCTTGAGAGACGCCACTAGGCACCGTATAAACAAAAGTAGGTTGATCATTGAAGCTCACGAAGCGGGACCTATCGAGAAGATAGCTGCGTAGTAGAGCTACAGTTCCAGCTTAACACTGTAGCGCGAAAGTTTCTCCATCAGTATTGGATGACTGATTGCTTCAAAGGCTAAATTATTTATGTCCAGTGCTGAACGAAGGCCTCTCCCAGCGGTCCACGACTTGCGCTCTCTCGTTATGTCTGATATGCCTGTTTGTGTCACTAGCTTGTACTTTATACTTGAGCTAGCGTCACTATAGCTTGAATTAGTGATAGTAATTAGCCGTGATTAGTGTCAAAGCTTAAATAAAAAGTACATTTATTGTTGCTATCTGTAGCCAGGATTACGCCGTATGTTACGCTTCACCAGAAGAAGAAGAAAAACAACTAGAAAAATTTAGAACAGAAATATGTAGCGTTGCTGTGTGCTTGCAAACAAAAGGGTTCGGTTAACTGCGCAGTCTGTTATGCCACACTGCGTACCTATCATCGAAGCAACGGGCGCTCCACTCCTACGCCCCCCCCCCCCCCCCCCCCCCACACACACACACACTCGTTTTTCTGAAGTGGTTGCTCTTGTGACTTACAACCTTCAAAGTTTTACGAAACTGCCGACCCATTTCCGTAGATAGAACTGAGGAGTGAGATGGCGCGCAGTACCGAGGATTCTGCCGTGATGAAATAGGTATGAGACGCGGGTGACGTCAGCAACCACCCCGCCTCGTTCCTGCCGACGATGAGTCGCAAAAGGGATTTAAGGCAGAACCGACCCATTGCTAGGAGACACTACACCAGCCGCCCCGTCGGTCTGGTACGCTCTTACCACTACATACACCTATTTTCTGCTATATCTGTACATATTGTATAAAGCTTTTCCTTTCTTTTTCGTCTGCTGCAAGAGTCCATATCTCGTCCTCAACCCCGAAGTCACAACAGGTCGGAGGCAGCGACTCACAGCGAAGCTGGATCCTCTCGGTAAAATGGGCAGTTCTTGTCGCTTTTTTTTTTTTTTTTGCATCGTAGACATACGAGTGAGATCGAGTAGGAGGGAGAGAAACGCTTAAGACTTACTACTAATAGAAGCAATGAAAGTTTAGATAGTCTGCATGAATTCATTGTGGCTAAATAGCGCCAAGGAATATTACTAATTATCAAACTATTCTATGTCAGTATTTTTCGTTCATTGTCCTGCGCCGCATATACCAATAGCACTTGCAGCGGGGAACGTCTTCAATATCGCTATACCCTTGTAATACCATCTTACAGTATAACTTATGGACACATGATGGTCTTTGGTCCACGTCGTAATTTAGCGTCAAGCACGGGTGGAGAGAGAGAGAGGAATATAAAGAAGGCAGGGATGTTAACCAGTCAAGAGTCTGGTTGGCTACGCTACGTGGGGGGAAGGAAGAAGGGAAAGAGAGAAGGGAGAGAGAGAGGGCATAGAGACGTGCACAGACAGTCATTGAATCAAAGCCGCTAGTGCAAACCAGACGTTCTCAGAGTGCACAAAAGTGCCTTCACTGCCTTCTGAGCCGAGGATTGGTGGGGACAGTGCTGTAGTACT
Organism: Dermacentor andersoni; assembly: GCF_023375885.2. NCBI lineage: Eukaryota > Metazoa > Arthropoda > Arachnida > Ixodida > Ixodidae > Dermacentor > Dermacentor andersoni. The sequence goes on from NC_092817.1 coordinate 29,697,092, forward strand.
GTCTATTCACTCAGAGGACGATCATTTAGTTTCCTCAATGTGTTGGACAAAGATTGCCTTTGTTCTTGAAATTGAAGACAGCGGCACAAGAAGTGGTCAATGTTCTCCTCGCATCCGCTAACCTCACATGCAGGACTATCAGTCATTCCAGTTATTGCTGAGGAAGCTTTCGGGAAGGCAACTCCCAGCCACAACCGACACAAAAGAGACGCTCCGCGTCCGTGCAGTCCGGCCGGAGGTCTGAGTTGCAGTGAAGGGTCTGTGCAGTCTGATGCGCCGTGTATGTGCGGTATTCACTCTGCTAAGGAGAGCGGGTGTGCTAGAATGCTAAGTTGTCTCAGAGCGTCGGTCCTTGAGAGACGAATGGGGACACAGCGGTCTTCTTTGTTTTACGTCCGAGCGGCTTTATCTGCATCATCATTTCCAATAATACCGCAACAAAGCACCGGTGGAGGGGCTAAAAGAGCAAGCGATAAGCACATACGCTTACTACCAATTGAGATTATTAGAAAAATGACACGAGCTTAAAATAGTAGAACCCAAATGACAAGCATTCAAAGAAAAAGATAAGAGAATTTAGACGAATCGAATCATGCCCCTGGTTAGATAACTGGCACGATGCATGTCGTAGGTAGTTTCTTTCCCCATTTTCTCATCTCTTGTTTGGCGCTAAAGTAAGACATGAATCGATATCACCAACTTGCCCTAACTTTCATGGCACCTTGGTTTACGCAGCCAAGCCAAAGAATGTGAGTTGCAGCTACGTTTTAGGAAAATTTGTGACAGAGATGAAACGCTTGTGACAAAGATGCGGAAAGCAGGGTCGGTGATAATCGATTAGAATCATATGTACGGTGGTGACCACGTCGATTTGAGAATGTGCTGCAGCGGTCACGACGTGCGTGCTCTCTGATAATGATGAAGTCATCACGCTTTTGAAGTGACAACAATGTTTAAAAGAGAGGAAGTGAGAATGTATTTATCGAAGGGCAGGTCGGTCTAAAGGACCCTGCAGTGCGTCCGAGAAAACTTGCTGAGCCTCACCAATAGCACCATCGCGATGCGGCACTTTTGTTGACTTCGCGCAGCAGATCTGACGTCGATCTGCTGCACTATAATAATTAATTAAAAATGTAATGTGCGATGCACTACTTCGCAAAATTCTGCGAGTACTGCGAAGAAATTGTCACTATGACGTTACGTTTTTACAGTCACTTCGATCATCTCCCAGTTATCACGACAGCCATACAAAAAGTGTTCTAATCATAGAAATGATACCATCTACACGCCGAGCAGGCACGCCAACCATGGCATGCCAACTTCTACTACGTAACATCAATGTTCTGCTGCTATTGGACACCGCAGTTCTAGGTCATGGGAGAGTGCAATGCTGCCTTCACATGTGCGAAAGTTTCAGTCGAGTGTAACTCTCAATATGCTTTTATTTTTATTCCTCGACCGATAACTTTGATTTGCGTTCGTTAATTCTTATATTTGTTGGTCGTACTTCTTTGACACGCTGAGAACAGATATAGAGCAAGAGAAGAATAGTCGCCTTAAGAATTGTTCTAGGGCTTCTTTAATCTTGACATATATGGTATGAGCTATAAAAAGCTCGCAGTATTCCGCGTTGTGTCATTAACCATTTATTAAATTATGGCGTTTTGCGTGCCAAAACCACTTTCTGATTATGAGGCACGACGTAGTGGAGGACTCCGGAGATTTCGACCACCTGGGGTTTTTTAACGTGCACCTAAATCTAAGTACACGGGTGTTTTCGCATTTCGCCCCCATCGAAATGCGGCCGCCGTGGCCGGGATTCGATCCCGCGACCTCATGCTCAGCAGCCCGACACCATAGCAAGTCAGCAACCACGGCGGGTGCGTTGTTTCATCCGCACGCCTATATTCTTAACGTACACATTGACTGTATGTCCATGACCTGTATTAAGCAGACTAGTGGATTTTTCACTGCAAGCCGCAAGCCGTGTTCGAACTTTGTGACTATCAAACGAAGAAGTATTCGAACATTTTCCGGCTTTGACTTTCTAACAGCCGGCTCTATCTGTGGCTGAACATTCCATATTTCAAATTTCTTTAAAAACTAAATTAGTGCTTTTGTTTGTACTGTAAGCTGCAGAACAAGTAGCTGTCACTGCGTCTTCCCGCGAAACCTTTATAACTTGTGCTGCGATGAGCACAGTTTCTTTTATTGACATTTGTTCTAACCTCTAAGTAAAAAATATGAGCTGTTGTTTCTATGCGAAGACAAGGGCTTCGCATAGGAACAATTTATATTGTTCGCCAATTTATATTGGCTTCAATAAAGATATTGTGTAGACAATACGCTAGCTGGAACTAAAAGAACAAGTGGTGCATATATAGGCTTACCTTGAGACACGTAAGACAGCGACAGGCGGTTCACTGGAGTAAAAGAATGTAGTCGGGAAAAAAAAAGACAGGTGAATCAAGCTTATAAAAGGTTACAAAATTTACAGCTTCCAAGCGCGAGCGTGGCTGGAGCAGAACAGCCGCAACAGTGTAATAGTATGTATTTGAGCCGCATGCAGTTGACCTAAGCAAGGGGCTAATAATGATTAAAAAGTATCGGGCCTAAATCTGGCACCTAACTATCCCCAGTGACCAGCGCAAAAAAAAACAAAAAACGAAAGGATAACTGTTGCGAGCGAAACGCGACGCCGGTGACTCACCCGACGAGCGACGGGTTGTACTGGTGCTCAGCTTTGTGATCGACGAGGAGACCATGTCGTCGGCGATGAACACCGAGGGCTTGGTCGGCGAGAACTTGCCCTCGGCATCGGCGTGCTTCCGGCAGGCCGACCTTTTCGTGTTGTCCGGGAACTGCTGGAGAATGATGATTATCACGAGTGTTCACGAACGACGCCATTATCGCTTTTCTAAAAATAATATACTCAAGCCACTTGCTACTAAAACAGCGCATGCACTATGACTGCGCAAGCTGCAATTTAACCGCAACTGTGTGCTCTCGGGCATTTTGCACTTGCAGAGCAGCCATTGGATGTCGTCCGAGAGCGACACCCATGAGAAACGCAGTGGCAGACAAACGAACCAGAACAAAAAGGGGAGATAAAAAAAAGACAAACAAAACAAAGCAAGAGACCAAGTATATATAAGGATTTGTCTTTGCAAAGTCGTTATAATTAAATGGATACTGTATTGTGCGTTTTTTTCCCCGTCTTCAAGACACCGTCATTTCTTATAAGGCCCTTCGGCTTTATTCGATTTCCGTGAATACCTAAACAGTCCGCCGGTGGCGTCCGCTGTAACGAGATTTTGCAACCCGGGAGATTCTCGACAACCCCTTTATTCTTTCCACGCAGTAGGCCCTGCAAATTCCTCGATGTCTGCTCCACGTAATGCGTCTCCAATCAGACTTCCTATCCCTATGCCCTCGGTTACGTTAAACAAAGTTTTCTGTCTACCGTTAATTTACCAGGCTACATGCCCGGATAAGTCTTACACACGAAGGTAAGAGCGGTACTGAATTACTCAGCCAGACCCATATTTTGATTCGTTAAGTTACCTTGCGTCTGCATTTGTAGGGGAGTGGCGTAGCAAATTTGCTTTTTTTTTTTCACGTACACTGGTTCGCGCGCGGCGAGGCAAACTGAACGTACGTATTTAGCCAAAACCGACATGCGCCACATGTTGCTCTGGCATGGGTTCTTATAACCGGTAATGCAGACGTTCTTAAGGAAACACGGTGGTGCAAGACTGCGCTTTTGATTTTGTTAAAAACCACGTTTCCTTGCAGCAAACGTTTGCAAGCAAAGGTGCGTGAATGGAATTTGACGTTCCCGCTGAGACAATATTTTACGCAACGCGATTAAACCCAAACTAACAACCGAAACATAAAATTTACTGAGCCGAATTCATAAGCGCTTATAAACATGTGTGTGGTAGCAAAATTAACTGCTAAAGAACGTTATTGAATTAATTATGATCTCGAACAAATAAGTGATCAAGCAATCAATCAATTCAGGAAGGACGGCTCGTGGAGCAATAAAAAGCGTGCGTCACTATACAGAGGCATTTCAACAAGCGTTCAGTTCATTTATTTGACACATTTACGACATAAATGTTCGTTCTTTCTAACGCCTTAGGCATGCATTCGCTAAAAAGCGTTAGAATCGACAAGGTTTCCATTTTTCCTCATGCTGCAAGCTGACATCTAAGGCGCCGCTACAGGCCGCCTTCGCGGCCGCACTTTTTTGCCGGCGCGCTGTGGCATGCCTACCTCTCCAAGAAAGCGTACCGTTCTGCCTCGGTTATGCCGGTACTCTTGGTACTGAGAGGACACGCACAGCAAGCAGTACACCTGCGAGTGAAGCATAGAGAAAAGAAAAATTTCTATACATGCAGAACAATATTTTCTGCATTTTTTTTGTTTTGCTGTGAGCGTATTGTGCTGCAAAAGTGTGTTTGTCACGTGGGCGCATCAGTTAGTATAATTAAAGCACGCGTGCTCCCACTTGCTGTCCAGCGTATGTTCGTCCACTGCTCGTATTGTGATCCTTGTGTTACTTAAGGAAAAGTACAGATCGAGCATATTTCCTTTACACCCCTGTAAGTCATGTCTTCTGAGCAGCGCCTCTGCTGGAACTGGACAGCGTAACCAGAGTTCAGATGGCCCTTCCGCCGAATTACAGACTCTCGCTGGATTTTGGTTCACTACTTGAAGCTTCCGACATTGTGGGAGCAACGGTGGCTTAGAAATGAAAGGCGGTACGTTTCTATAGTTAAGTCTGCACGCTCGGTTTCGCCACTAGCAATGCTTTCGGCGTTATAACCACTGGGTAGACATCACTGCACGTAGCGCAGCACTCTTTGGCATTTCTTGACTTCGTCAGCGATGGTTATAGTTCCATGTCAAGAAAAGTTTGACAGCTCATGCCAAGATGCACCCGAGGGTTTCTTTAGCTAAGGCTATGAAACCTCTCCACGTGCACACATTTTCCTTGCTGCACTGAAAATTGACTCGACAGAAGTTTTCTTTCCTCAGAATGGGTTTCTGAGCTCTCAAAAGAAGTCACGTATTGGTTGCCCCCCAAAAAAGTGGGTAGAAAATAACGTTGCTGCAGCACCTTCTCCGCCGTCCTGATAAAATGTGGGCTTATGGAACTGAACGCGCTTCAAGTTTTCCTACAAGCTTGCTCTACAGGCACCCAAAAATACAAGTATGATTGTGTGAAAGCGCTTTTGTGATGAAATATAAGGCGAAAGAAAAAAAACGCACACGGAAAAGAATATTGACAAAGCGTGCTATTCGCCCTCCTCTGAAGCTGAAAATTGCCCAAGCCCGCCGTTCCAGGCGGGCGTGGGCTTAACAAACTCGAGGTGTGTCTTTAAATTCCCCGTCGCTTTCAATGCCGCGTTCAATTGAATTTCTCGCGGATGGACGCGCCCTATCTGCAAGAAAGTCGGAAGCCAAAAATAGACGAAGAAAAAGGGCATTTGTCCCTGCCAGAACGCTTTCGAAGTGTAAGAGCCACTTTGCTGCAGAAAAGTATGGGAGAAAATGCAGCGTAGAACCGACAACGGCTGCAACCGCACATGCAACGCATGTAAGTAGGCAAAAGGCAACACAACGTAGATTCGAACGTAAGGCTGCCGGTGATATCCTGCTTTACCAGGGGAAGAAGCATGCCTTGCACACTGTTGAAGATAGAGTACAGCTGAAGGCATCGTGTACGAGGATGCTCTCTTGGATACTTTTTTTTTTCTTTTGACACAACGTGCGCAAGAGAACAAAGAAAACAATAGCCGCTTTTAGCTGCTTCCATCCGAGAGCAGAGACTTCCCGTGTGGAGGACAGAGTTAGTTCCAACGGCAAGTGGATCAAATGCATTTGTCGACCATCGCAACGAAATCTGGAAAGTGCCGTGTGCATTCGGGAGCCTGAACCGACGCATGCATTCGACTCGTCTTTTGTTTTCCTTCTCCTTATCCTTACAGTTAGAGTTTTGAAGTCCCTGTCGTACTGAGAGACTGGACACTCAAGAAAAAAATACAGACAAGAAACATTTCAGGTAGACAGGAAGAAAAACCTCACGTTTCGCATCGTCGCGGCTTTCCGAGTACGCATGCTGTTGGAGCTTCCTGTAAGTTGCTTCCTTTTGTTCTGATGCCTGTCACATGCAGAAAAATGTGCCCGCACACTAACAAAGAAAAACGAGCAGGGGAGCAGCGACGTAATCTAAAAACCCTTGAGACATATTTTCCTAGCGTTGCACCATGTTTGGCGCTATAAATGCCCCGATAAAAACTCAGTGATCTCTTAAGAATTACTCGCTACCGCATGTGTTTTTGTGTAGGTATCCAATAAGATGCATAATTACGTTTGACTGCTTGACCTGCTGTGTAGCAAATTAATATTCAGCTCATTGAGTTCAGTTACACACGTTGGTTCAGGTGTGTATAACACAACTGCAACACAACAAATTGCAACAATCAACAAACAATATTATAAAGGATGTTTTTAGCATCAAAATGGTGTAACAGATTACCTTCAGCGTTTGGCAGGCGCGTTTCTTCATGTTTCCGAGGCCCGAAATTGAAAAAATAATCTTATAGCAGCTCGATATCCCAGCCATGAGTGATTCATCAGAGACAGAAAATAGACCAGTATAATCCTACTGTAGGAACAGTTATCGCACATCGTAAGCCGCAGCTGGTTGCTTATTTATTTCTGAGGGGAATTTACTTCAGTGTAGATAATCGTTTAAAGTAAATCGAACAGAATAAGTGAACTTTTTGTTGGACAAGACGAGAAACCCACTTACGTTTAAGACAGCGATGAAAACATCCGTGATAAAGAGTACAGCGATGAAAGGGTTGAAATCCTGTCGGGAGAAAAAAAAAAGACATATGAGATGAGATTAGGGCAGCGACTACGAAGGAGACAGATCAACCAGCGAGATCAGCGGGTATTGCCGATAAATTTCTAAACTGAAAATAGTGCATATAGCTTTTTTTTTCTATGTTATACAGTCGTTTCAAGGGGCATTTGCATATATCGTATAAGCCAGTGAGCATTCAAATTTAACCGGACACTATCATAATTTCCACGAGTGGCTACGCAATGCATTCCGATCACTTTCTCTTTTTTCCCCATTTAACGTCTTGGCAGAATAATGTCTATTTCGATTTGTAAACGATGAACATGTTTTGTTTGAAACGGCATAGTAAATAAAAACGCCCAAGAAATCGAAGCTCGGAGGACGGGAAACGGAATTTTAGCTCGAGTTTCCGAAACTCACAGTGCGAAAGAGAGCGGGAAATTGGACGCAATTGCGTATGCGCTACTCAAGCTCAAACCTAATCACAAACATGTCGTGCTGCCGCTGAATGGGACGCTCGACGGTTGCCGCAAGCGATATTGATGCCAGAGAGAGAGAGAGAGAGAGATAAGAGGAAGGCAGGGGTACACGGACAGCACCTCTCTCTCTTCTCTAGATATAGTCACAGACAGCCTCTTCAATCGATCTCAGTGCTCGGAGCAACCTTTGCTAATTCGTTCAACCTACATTTGAGAGCGCTAAAAGCGTGGCGCGTCATCAGGCAGTCACGTGGTATCTTTAAAATTTCGCGCACTTTCAAGAAAGGCTGGAAAAAAATTAAACAAGGCAGTTATCTCCGCATAGATGAAGTAATCCGATGTTTCTGAACAAGCGCTACAACTTTTGTATTGAACATCTTTCGAGAGCATTAATATTTAAAAACTTAATTAAGCAATCTTTGCTAATTACCCAGCTTGGCGGATTGAAAAAATATATCATGACGTGCTCCATATGGCTCAGAACAATACTGCGGCAACTGGACACGAGCAGCGCCTATGTTGTTTTTAATGCTCGACCCAAGCTAACTGGAACACACTACAAATATAGCCACAAATCAAAGCGGTAAAACTGCCATGACGCACATCTACGAATAACATATCTTAAGCGTTTTAATAGCGCGGTGAATGGGCGAGAGAGTATACGCTCTAGTGATCTTCTACAACGTGTACGCCAACGCTGGCCTGCGAGAGCCTGCGAGAGTGCGCTTTAATGGCATCAAAAATGATTCAGGAAGACAGCGGCATTAATGGCCGTAATTAAAGCAGAGAAAACAATTGTTGTCAAGATAACTCTTTTTTTTATTGTGATATTATTGTTATTAGCATCACTGCTTGAGTGGTTGTTTGCTATGAAATATTGTTCACATTATCGCTCGACAGCGTTTTTGTATTCTCGTCTTGTTATTTTGACTTGTATGTGACAGCGTAATCTTGTTATAACTATGTTGTATAGTATGTTATATGTGGTACGTTGCAGGTGTATGTTGTATGTACCACATATTAAAGAGCCAAGGAGCACTCGGCGCCGTGTTTGTGCGCCAATATTAATTTGAATCAAGTGAATAATTAAATTTCAAAAATGAGAGTGACGAGTGACGATATTCTTCTAGACTATCGTCACTGCGCTCGAAGTACCGATTGCGAGGTGTAAACAAAATTATTAAAAAAACAGGAGAGTGAATTCAATATGGCTATCGGTGGTATGTTTAAAATGATGGTAAGGCATATTACCTGTAAGCAAGTGGGCAACTCTGCCACCCAGTTATTACATCCTTCATTTTTAAAAGCGCGAATATCCCCTATAACGAGAGAACCAGGAGGGGGAAAATGGAGGGAAAGTCGGGAAGTTACCCAATGTAAGCATCGGCTGACTATACTGTGCTGGGGAAAGCGGTAAATGTAGGGAACAGAAGGGAAGAAATAGAGAGATAAAAAGTCACATGATAATGCGATTCAACGTGCAACAAGTTTCAAAGTAAGTCGCGGAATTCACGAGTGTTTAGGAATGTGAGCAGAGTATTTAAGGCCCTAAGTACGTGGGGACAAAGGAACACTGTAAGATGCAAGGTTTTCGTATTATGGGATAAGCTGAGATGTAATTACCCAGACATACGCTGGAAGTCGACTGGGATCAGAGATCAATCAGCGTACCTTTTGTTTTCAGCGCTCCTCTCCATCCTACCTCTTTCACCTCTCTATTCCTCTGTTGCGCTACACGATAGTAGGGTAGACAACCATATAGTTTTCTTATGAACGCCCTCTGCCTTTCTTTCTTTCTTTCTTCCTTTCTCTATGTCTCTATTTCTTTTCTTCTTTCTTTTTTTCTTTCTTTCTTTATGCTCAATGTACCCGTTGATTTACTATACTCAAGTGTATACAAGAAAACACGCTTCGGTGCAAGAAAATTGGATAACAGTGCCCCAGGCTTCGAACTTCGAAAAGAGAAAGAACGTTTCTCTAAACATTACGACACTGCTTACACCCACAGAACAACCTCTGTCATTCTAAATGCACTTTCCACCGCGCCATCGGCTGTCGGAGGGCGTTTTCAGATTCCTCGTCTTCTCACTTTTCAAGCAACTTTCGGAGAGTTATACTTCAAGCGACTGTCTATGTTTTTAATTTCTAACAGGAAACGCTGCGCTGCTTTCAAATGACGCGCCGTATTACAGCTGAGCCCCTGCAAAAAGTGCGCAGCTCGGAAGACAATGAACGCTTAGCTGACGTTGATGATAATCGTTAGTGGCTGCTCGGATCGGAGGCTGCCAAGCGTGGCTGAGTAAGTGGAACAAGATGAATGCTCCTTCGTGGCGCTGCGCCTATGGGGCCTGAGCGCTGGAAAAATCGGCGCACGAAGGGGTAAGGGGCGGCCAGCTTCAAGATGCGCGTTTTAATGCGAGCTGACACGTGAACTAGGCCCTCGGCGATTTTGCATAAAGGGTGAGGCGCTCCTGGTGGCCGAGCTACGCCACGGAGTTTTCAGTTTTCAGAACCGCTGTGGCTGTTCTCTCTCATATTTTTCTTTCGTCTTGTTCTTTCGTTCCATGCACATGCTGAGAAAGGAGAGAAGTGAAGCAGAAGATTACTGCGAGAGAATGCAAGGTTTTACGACGCAACTTCTAGTCCTAAATACGCCGAGGAAAATTCTTGGCTTAACTTTTACAAGGAAACTGACCGGGGCAGAGGGCCTTGCTGCGCAGTTTTGGAGATTTAATAAGCGCGGAAATGTAGGGGATGGCCTTTGTCTTAAGTAAGCGACAGTGTTTGATAGTCATATTGTAGTTGGTAACTCACCGCACGAAAAAATATTCAGTGGATATCAAATGACGCCAGGAGCCAGACACAGCTGAGCGTTTGTTTTCTTTACAAGCGTCATTGTCATACAGTTTCACGAAAATTTTTCGGACACGCGGGAATCTTAAGATCGCAAATATATATATATATATATATATATATATATATATATATATATATATATATATATATATATTTCAATAATACCTACGCTTTACGATGACCCACCGGCAATGCCATCCAGGAGGTCGTTTTCAAAATCGTTTTGCCCTTCGGTGAATTCACTCAAGGCTTACATAATCGCGTACGCACGCTGGCACGAAACATTTTACGTATGGGTAAAGCCAGGAGCAGTGGCCACGATCACAGCTCTTGACCGTAATGTACGCGCACGAGAAGCCTCTATGGCGGCGGCCGCATGCCAGCGCAGTGAAGCGTAAAAGAAAACCGTAAGTACAGGGCTTGTGTGCTGAGCTTTGAGTGTACGTCAACGCACTGTAGGTAGCAAAACAGTAGCTGGAGTTACTACTCTGTGTCTCCCATACCTAGCACGTTTAACAGGCAACAAAAGAATGAGAAAGAGACCGAACACCCGTAAACATTCCTTACCTTTAGGTAAGCTTCGAAAGATCTTGCAGTGCTCCCGAACCTCCTTGCGCACTTGTTTTGCTTCAGCTTCTATGTTTTCAATTGCAGTTGACCCATGAGTCGTGTAACCACTAGTTCTGTGGAATGTCTTGCGCTGTTGTCATGTACAACTCCATGTTCGGAGTGACGGTCTCAAATGTATGACGCTCTGGACTTTGAAACACGTGATTCGTCGTCTTTTACGGGCAGATAAACACATTTTATAATTTTCTTTTTCAGTAACAGCCCATATATAATAGTACGTTCATGGATTCAGGAATAAGTAGCCTGTTTACTTTAATAAAGCTTTCTTTAAAGGACGCTGTACTGCAGGAAGACAGCTTAAATGAGCAACTTGGCGGTCGCATGTGAGTGGTGAGTCTACTATTGCCCTAAGGCAACTAACACATTGTGTTCCTATTGTTCGTTTATAGTAGAACAGCTGTACTAACTACAAGATTTCGCTCGCGCCTTAATCCTACACAAACCAAAGTATCAGTACTGCCACGTTGAGTTTAATACCTCAAAATTGTCATTGTACCCCGGGAAACCTAACGCAAAGCCCATGCCAGCGTTTTTGATGTGCTCGAAGCTTGCCGTATAGTGAATAGTACACGAATGTACTCCCCATGAACATAATAAAAGTGGACAAGCTATTATATTTTTTCTTGGTGAAGAATGGCGTTTGGGCTTTGTGGGCAATACCATTTTACACTTCGAGAAATCTTTGACAATAAATTTTGCATTTCAGAGGCTTCAAATCTATTCTGCTCACTCTAGGGATATAACTATCTGCGCTTTGAATTCGCGAGCCATCGCAACAATTTTTTTCTCCCGGAGTACTAGCGTTAATATCTTTTGTCTTTTCCAAACCTTCTTTGCAAACGCGTACAAAAGAATGCGTCATGCTAAGCCGGCGTCTCATACCATACTCGCATAGCACTCATCTCATAAGTTCTCTAAAGTTTTGACTACTCTCGACACGCGTGTTCGCCGGTGCAATAGTTTTGCGTGGCGCACCCGTCTGCTGCGCGCTCTCCGCGCGCTTTGAGGAAGGCAAAACACGTTGCGTAATCCGGTGGGCGGCCGCCGAGCTCTAGCGGGCTGCACGGGCGCATCTGCGTGGGCTTTCATGCAGGCCCTCCATGCGCGCCACAGTGCGAGTGTTTTGTTTTTCGGGCGTCGGGTCTTTCGTGAATGCTGCCGAGTACGCCTGAGAGGCCAGAAGGAGAAAACACGAGAGGGTCTCCGCGTAGGAAAACAATTTGTGCGGCGCTAAGAACCACCAGTCGGGAGAAAGTTGAGACGGGGCGTTATGACCGGAGAAGGTATCACGATCCCCTAATGCTGGAATCCCTGCATGTACCCGGGGGCAGGTTAGGTGTCCCAGTACATAGTTTCATTAGGGATAGCGCAACCATTCCCGAACAATGAGGGACATGGAAGCGGACGAGCGAAAGCCTGTATACAACAAACGAGTCACTGCGCTGTCGTTACAACAATTGCCGATAAGATGCCCATCGCCATCAAAAACAAACAATGGAGCTGAAGTCGGTGAAACGGGAGAAAGGAAGCTGGCAGTGAAGGAAAAGAAATAATATAAAGCAAATTAATCCAACGAGATAAAGCGAAACAGGCGTGGAGGTTGAGAAAAAGAGTGAACGAGTGCACATAATAACCTAATGGCAAATCAATTCTGCGGAAGCCCACAATGTGGACGGATGTTCGCAAAAGGAAAAAAAAAATTCAGCCAACGTACTGTAGCACGAATCGACAAAGGAAACCGCAAGGAGGCCATCGGGTGGATGACAACTTTTCTCTTTCATAATAATGCACTCTGCTATAGACCGTTTATTTGAGGGCGCCGCCATATTGCGATCATAGCGCCGTCTATCGTCCGGCGCCATGCTGCCATGCGGTGTCACGCAGGAGGGTGCAGAGTGCACCTGCTGTCAGCGACAAGTGACACGTTTTCGCGTTTTCCCGAAAGGGCTCAACATGCTTTTGTGACCAGGCAACTTCTTAGCGTGTCCTTACTAAACTTTCAGCTTTGATGTAGCCACCACATCAAACAGCGACGGGCCTATAGAGGCGTCGCCACAGCTCTGCCCGCGATCGAAATAGGAGGCGACTCAAGTATGAACATTGTCGATACGTAACATACATGCAGCGTGTTATTATTGTATGTCTTGTCTTGAACTTTCTTGTGGTATGTGCAACGCCGTGTGGCGCACCAGCGTACATCCGAATCCAGGTAACTAGCGAAGCTCCGAGGGAAGACGTTTTGCTAGCTTTCGTGCTCCTAAAGTTTTCACGTTACAATCTTTTTAAGCGTAGTTTACCTGGCACCCCGGCACAAGCTTTAAAAAATAAAGAACTGTAAACTAACTCGACCGCTAGGGCCGTAACATGAAGTACTCGATAAAGCAACCTGGTGACAGTGGCCACAAGTATGCGACGATCAACCGCACGCGCGTGAAGCGGTGAAAAAATCTGCGCACTGCTTGTTAGAGGGCCCCTCGCCAACTCGAGAGATAGCTGAAAAACGAACAAATCTACCTGTAAAAGCAACTTTTTTTTCTCAAGTAGTAAAGTGCGCTATGCCTCAACTCTACCACTCTGCCACACAGAAGCATGAAAGAGCCCATGTGAATTAGGGGCGGCCGGCACACGGTAAGCGTGGCTTTGGATGCGAAAAGAAACAGAATACACCTTCATTCTTTTTTTTTTGTAGGCACGTACTGTTTTCCTAATACGACCCCGGTCAACAGTCACAAGGGTGTTGGTTGCCAAGCATGATAATCTTAGAACACATGAACGGAATAACTTTAACGTGTGTGCACGAAGAAACAGTTGACTGCGTCCATTTGCACGTGATCAACTCGAATATTCTCGTTCATATTCCAGTCTAATCATGGATGCCGAGTTCGTCGCTGTGCGCTCACTGGAAACAAGATATTCTGAACATACACGCGGCGCAGCTGATGGCGTCAAGTTTTTTTTCCGTTTATGCTGGCAATCCAAAGCCGACGCTTGTGTGCAGCCGTAGCGGCGGAATCCACGGAGTCGCCAAGGCGGAAGATGCAATTCGCGTTAGCTTCCGAAAGTTAATTTTTGCAGTCCAATACATCACAGTGGTAGCCCGTTGACCGTGAGTCACCTGACATTGCAGCAATCGCAGAAGACCACTTTAGAAACCCACTAGTTCCCAATGACACCGCTGCCGTTCCAAGCTACCGCTGGGAGAAGGGGCGATCCACACATACCAATGCGAGGAGGAGAGCGGCGCGGCACGCTGGTTCGAGGCTATGTTCCTTCTCGTGGATAAAACGGTCTATGTGTGGTCATCATTTCATGCTTCATCTTTGTTAATCCAGAATTCCGATGACACCAGCCGTCGACGAAGGGCAATGAAAGCATTGTTACGAATGATTCTGAAGGGCAACAAACTTTCACAAATGGCTTTAGCACTGACTGGTGTTAACTTGCGTCGATAGTTGTGATCGGGCATTCTTTCAACGTCCCCTTTCTCATTTGGCAGTGTAGGGCAAAAAACAGCAAGTTCTGTTCTATAGCCTGCCTCCATTTCTTTCTGTATTTTTTCGTATCTCTCTCTCCCTATTCGTTGTTGTCGTATGGAGTACTTGCGTGGCCATAATTGTCTCAAGGTTTCTTCTTTAAATGTTCGGCACTATAGCTTTTACAGGTTCACCAACGAAGGAAAATAGGGCACCAATGTCCTTCACGAACTAGTGTCGTCCTTCTTCGTTTGTTGTTGTTGTTCTTAATTCATCTAACTCGCTCTGTACGGTGCATAATATTCGCAGATGAAGCCCCCGACTAGAGGCACTTTTATCGACGATCTCGTGGGCGCCGCTATGTTTAATCACGTGGTGACGCATTCATTGTTTGCCTCAGCTATTTCCGTTGCCGAAGTGTTTAAAATAGATGTGCGTGTCGATGACCCGGTGCGCTTCAGAAGACCTCTGTTTTGGCGGATATCGTGGACGATGATAGAGTGGACGACACAAAACTTAAGCCACAGCTTCAGAGAGAGAGAGAGAGAGAGAGAAGGGAAGACGGAAAGGCAGGGAGGTTAACCAGACTGAGTCCAGTTTGCTACCCTACACGTGGGGAGGGGAATGGGGAGTGAAAGAGGGAGAGAGAGAACTTAGGTGTAGGATGTCTACAGTCGGGCACTCAAGTCTGTTGCCCTCAGGTAGCGAAAAAGCGCTCGAACTGCTTTCTGGGCCAATGAACTGTGAGGCCAGGCTCCCAAGATCTTCGCTTCCGTAAATGGCCTGTCATCCAGTCTATTTAAGGCACACTGGAGAGTCTCGCGTTGATTATCGAAGCGAGAACAGTGGCACAGAAGGTGACTGATGGTCTCTTCGCACTTGCACTTAGCGCACATTGGTGAATCCGCCATTCCAATACGATAGCTGTAGGAGTTGGTGAATGCTACTCCTACCCACAGCCGACACAGCAGTGTTGCGTCACGTCGTGGAAGGTTCGTTGGTAATGTAAGTTTCAGTGATTTGTCGAGGCTGTGTAAACGACACTTAGAGTTCTGTGGTGTATGCCAGCAACCTAACGTGATTGTACGAGCGAGATTGCGAAGCTCTCTTGCAGCATCGACTCTGGATAAAGGAGTGTCGGTGAGCCAGCCTGGGCGCGTCGGGCAGCGTCATCAGCGAGGTGATTACCAACGATGCCACAATGTCCCGGCAGCCACTGAAATACGATATCATGTCCTCTTTCAGAAGCGCAATGGCAGGTTTCGTTGATTTGTGACACCAGCTGTTCATAATTGCCACGTCGTAAACTTCGCAAGCTCTGGAGGGCTGCTTTCGAGTCACAAAATATTGCCCATTTGTTGGGCGGTTCTTTTTCAATGTATTCGACAGCAGCGCGAAGAGCGGCCAGTTCAGAGCCTGTAGATGTCGTTACGTGTGATGTCTTAAACTTGATGACGACCGATTGAGATGGTAGAACAACGGCGCCCGTAGAATTTTCCGAAACGGAACCATCCGTGTAAACATGAATTCGGTTAGCGTATGAACAATGCAGAAGTTCCAATGTGATCTGCTTGAGAGCCGAGGTGGTCAGGCTAGCTTTCTTCACTATTCCTGGAACAGCAAGGTACACTGGAGGCTTCTTCAAGCACCACATAGGGGACGGCGTTCTTGTTGCGGGTGAGTGCCTCAAAGACAAAGAGTGCCGGTTAGCCGCAATTGATCTGGAGAACGCTGCCCTGGGTCTTTTCTCAGGCAAGCGAGCGAGATGGTGGTCAGGGACTCTGGATATATGGCGAACATGCACCCGGAGTGCGTCGATATCTATATAGGTCCTTATTGGGTGGTCTCTCGCGGTGGCAATTGTTCCCACGGTTGAAGCATTTCGAGGTAGCCCCAGACATGTTCGAAGGGCTTGGCCTTGAATGCTCTGTAGGACATGGATGTTAGTTTTGTTAGCATTGGACAGCACTGGTGTGCTGTATCGCAAGTATCCCAGGAAGAGCGTCCTGTATAGTTGAAGCATAGATGCCATGGATGTGCCCCGCGTTTTACCGGCAAGAAACCTTAGTATATGGGAGATAGAAGTAAGCCTCTTCTTCAAATATGTGATGTGGGGGCTCCATGAAAGGTCGCTGTCTATAATAACGCCTAGGAATCGGTGAGTTTTTGCGTAGGAAATTGGTTGGTGGTCAATAGAAATGGGGTACCAGGTCATGGGCTTGTGGGTAAAGGCGACTAAGGCGCACTTCTCGGTCGAAATGCTGAGGCCTTGCGCACGCAGGTACGATGATGTTAGGGTCACTGCTTTTTGGAGCCTTGCACGCACCTGGAGACGTGTAACTGCCGAGGCCCATATGCATATGCCGTCAGCATATATGGAAAGGTTTACTGTATGTGGTAGAACGTCGACAAGGCCAAGGATTGCAAGGTTGAACAAAGTGGGGCTAAGAACCCCACCCTGAGGGACGCCACGGTAAGTGTAATGGTCAGCAGTTCGGCCATCTGCACTGTGCACAAAGAAGGATCTTTTGAATAGATAGCTCCGAATCCACCGAAACATGCGTCCACCTACTCCATTATTTTCCAGGGCATCAAGGATGGCTTCATGCGTTACATTATCATAGGCGCTTTTCACGTCGAGGAATAGGGCAACCGATATACGCTTGTGGTGTTTTTCCTGTTGTACAGACGAGACTAGGTCGATGACGTTGTCAATAGAGGAACGGCCTCTTCTAAAACCAGCCATGGCATCGGGGTATACGTTGTGGCGCTCAAGATACCATTCTAGGCGGGTGAGAATCATTCTTTCCATGACCTTCCCAACACAGCTGGACAGCGCAATGGGTCGGTAGGACGCTAGGTCAAGTGGCGACTTTCCAGGTTTCAGGAGTGGTATCAAGCGGCTGGACTTCCACCGCTCAGGAACGACGCCATCATTCCATGACTGGTTATAACATTCCAGCAGTCTGCTTCGGCCATCTTCACCTAGGTGGCATAAAGCTGCGTAGGTGATGCCGTCTGGTCCTGACGACGATGAGCGCCTGCATGAGGCCAGAGCAGCGTCCAATTCCTCAAGTGAGAAGGACACATTCAATTCTGGGAAGCGTGTCGCAGGAACCTCACCCAGAATTTCACTATTGATGGTGACCACACTGCCCGCAATCTTCACACAGAAATCTTCGGCTATATCGACCTGTGAGCGGCCTTGATGGAGGGCTAGGGCTGAGAATGGGTGTCGTTGCTGTGGAGACGAGCCAAGGCCGCGCACCGTCCTCCATATGATAGACAGTGGCTTGCGGGGGTCAAGTGATTCGCAGAACGTCTTCCACCGTTGTTCCTCCAACCTGTCCATACGACGTTGGATTTTCTTCTGTATACGTCGAGCGACTCTAAGGTCATGAATTTACTTCGTGCGCCTGTATCGCCTCTCGGCTCTTCTGCGAATCGTTCGAAGTCGCTCAAGTTCCATGTCAAAATCCGTACGTTTTTTAGCGGATGTAAATGTGTACTTAGACGATTCCAGTACACTTGTAATAAGGTTTTCAATGGTGCCGGTAAATCGTTCTTTGCATGCCTCTTCCACCTTTGTCTTATACGTTGACCACCTTATATATGCTTGCCGGGAGGTACAAGAGGAGAAGCTTCCAAATCCAGTGATACTTAAGTAGGTGGGAATATGGTCACTACCATGAGTCTCGATGTCAGAGAACCATCGAACATTTTGACCAAGTTGCCGTGACACGAAGGTCAAGTCTAAGCAACTGCTATAGTTCTAACCACGCAAGTACGTCGGACTGCCATCGTTCATAATGTTAAGTTCGTGGTCGGAAGCAAATTCCACAAGTTTCCGGCCCCTGGAATCTATTCTGGAGCTTCCCCAAGCCAAGTGATGAGCATTAAAGTCTCCCGTGATAATCCAGGGTCCAGTAGTCGCCGTCAGGATGTCTCGCAATCGGTCGCCGTCGAACCGACTATATGGGGATATGTAGGCGCCGATAAGGGTGAAGGCCACTTTATTCTTTGTAATGCGGAGACACACGTATTGGTTTCCATCATGAGGCTGCACTGAGTGGGTGATGTAAGTCAGTTCTGTACGGATGTAAACAATTACTTTGCTTGATTGCCCGCACGTCGACGCCATAAAGGCTTCGTATCCAGAGAGTCTTAGCGCTTTTGACACGTTCGGTTCACATATTACCACTACAGGAAATCGGTTCGTGAAAACGTATTGGCGGAAACATGAAATCCGTGATTTAAGTCCTCTGGCATTCCACTGGAAAATCGTCGCGCTACGCACTTCATCACGGAGTGAAGGCAGTGGAAGAGCCATTGTGATTATGCAAGATTTGCAAGCACTGGGCTCAGGGCATCCAACACTTGCACTGCGCTTCGAGCTGTTGGCGCATTCGAGTTGCCCACAAGCGTGCGAATGGCATTTATCAAAGACTTGAGCATTGTTACAATTCGGCGGTCATGCTCTGTCAGCTCATCTGGGTGAGGGGTGGAGCATTGTGGTGCCTTTCCTTGTTGGGGTTTTTCCACAGGGCTTATCCTTGGCAGTGGTGGCCATTCCTCATTCACGGCAGTCTTTTCGGATGCTCCGTTATCTATACACGGTTTGGAAACATTCTGCACTGAGGTTGGAGCAGATTCAACAGCAAGAGGCTGTGCGGCACGCGTATTCTTTGTGCGGAGAGCAGAATTTCTTGATGAGCGTCTGCGACGAGAACGACGTCGCATGACGTCAGCAGCTGCTTCACGATGAGTCGACCGGTCCCTCACCATTTTCTTCAATAGGGAGAGTTCTCGCTTACGCGTATTCTTTGTGCGGAGAGCAGAATTCCTTGATGAGCGTCTGCGACGAGAACGACGTCGCCTGACGTCAGCAGCTGCTTCACGATGAGTCGACCGGTCCCTCACCATTTTCTTCAATATGGAGAGTTCTCGCTTACGCGTATTCTTTGTGCGGAGAGCAGAATTCCTTGATGAGCGTCTGCGACGAGAACGACGTCGCCTGACGTCAGCAGCTGCTTCACGATGAGTCGACCGGTCCCTCACCATTTTCTTCAATATGGAGAGTTCTCGCTTAACTCTAGGACAATCCTTTGATGAGGCATCGTGGGGCCCTTGACAGTTCGGACACTTATAAGCTTTTGCCTGGCAGTTGCCTGCAGAGTGTTGTGCTGCACAGCGGGAACATATAGCAGACTTTCCACAGACGGCGCTCACGTGGCCGAATTTCTGACAGTTTCTGCACTGTAGCGGCTTGGGAACAAAGGGCCGGACAGCATGTCGAAAATGACCTACCTTCACATGCGATGGAAGGCAGTCACCTTTAAAGACAATTTTCACGCATCTGGAAGTTCCGAGACGGGCCACCTGTAGTATGTGGGTCCCATGATTGGCAGGCTTTATCAAAAGTGGTAAATCCTCGCCTGAGATGGCCGCATCAATGTCATATATGACGCCTGTAGTAGTCTCTTTTCCCATCGGGATGATGGTACGGACGTTCATGCCACCGAGAACAGTGACAGCTCGCAGAGAATCTAACGCCGACGCTTGGGCGACGTCTACCGCGACAATATTCTTCCGAGGGTTGACTCGTACGTCCTCAATGCCATTTGGCAACAGTCTCTCGAGTTCAACCGATGCAACTTGCCTGTTGAGGAACCTCATGTTGTCGGAGGGTAGCACAGGTAAGAAAAGGATGGTGTACTTTGGCGAACTTTGCGGAGTCCTCATAGTAGATGTGTCCACAGAGGCCCCAAGCATCCGCCGCTTTGCTTTCTTACTCAGGACAGTCACGTAGTCGTCGTCGGAGCTGTCGTCGCTCTCGGTCGAGTCTATCAGGGTAGCCTCGCTGTCGCTCGAGAGGCTGTTCCGCTTCCTTGAGGCTGCCGACGCGGGCGCCGCTGCATCAGGTGGGAGTGCGGGTGGCTCCACTTCCATTCCCGTCGGGCAGGGAACAGTGTTGCCCGGAAGAAAGCGAGAATTACCACAAAATACTGGTGACAGAGAACAAACACTCAGCAACAGGATCACTTCGTCGTCGTCGTCCTCCACAGCTTCAGAGGGCATGTAAGCGCTTTCGGTGCTCATTACTCTTTGCCGAAACAGTGCGGCCGGCGTATACGGTGCCTAATGTGTACTAAAAAGTGGGGCTAGAAATGTATTCCAAGCTGTTAAAGCTGTGCGCTTATTAACTAAATCAGGATCAGCGTGTTCTTTATTTGGCAAACACTTTGAAGTAGTGGCTTGTCATGTTCATGGCTCAGTAAAGTTCGTCAGTGCGGTCACTATCTGATTCTTTATTTTCTGCTTAATTGATCGCGGGTATGCTCACTTGCGATACAATGTTCTGACTGCGCACAGGGCTTGGAACGTAGATGTTCTGCACTTTCGGATAGCTTGTAGCACCGACGTATTCTCGCTTGTTCACAGGTTTACTCTGTGGACCGCCACGAAATGTTCAGTTTCGAACATTTCCATCTAGTCACCGTCACCCATGCTTCGGCGCATTGATTTATGTGAACGCCCATTCACGTATTCTTGATACGGCGCCGACATGGTGCACACATTTAAGCGTGCGAGTTGGGGTAGATGCGTGCATACAACGTGCGAGAAACTTCCTACGACAGGAAGCGGCGCCACTCCCTTTGTTACTGAGTAACGAGCGGTACTCCCTCTTGCCGACGTTCTAGGGTTGCAGCCTGAACGGACAAGGCTTGTTGGACAAGGCTTGTTTTAAGGCTTGTTGCGAGGCTTTCAGCGATGCTAGTTAAAAGCGGTAACGGGAAACCTGCGAGCTTCGACCTGGCTACTTGCAATTCGAAACTTGCACGTGAAGCTCGCAGGTTTCCCGTTACCGCTTTTAACAAGCATCGATGGAAGCCTCGCAACAAGCCTCAAAAGACAGCAATCAGCAGCTGCTCATCCTTACAAAAATGACTGTAGACTGTCTATAGAAAGTCTATAGAATTTTTATAGACGACCTTGCCTTTCTACAGATTTGGACTTTTGTTGATACAAAGTCTATAGACTGTCTATAGGCGAAAGTCGATAAAGTTTCTATTTCATTTTGTCTATTCGCAGTCTATAGACGGTCTATAGAAAAAAGTCGATATGGTGTTTGTTTCTTTTTTGTCTACTTCCCCTCTGTAGACTACCTATAGACAAAAGTCGATACAGCCTCTATTTTTTCTGTTATTTGTCTATAGACTTTCTATAAACGAAAGTCGATAAGATTTCTATTTCTTTTTGTCTATTCGCAGTCTATAGATGGTCTATAGAAAAAAGTCGATAAGGTGTTTGTTTCTTTTTTCTCTACTTCCCCTCTGTAGACTACCTATAGACAAAAGTCGATCAGGCTCTATTTATTTTTCTCTATTATTTATCAATAGACTTTCTATAGACGAAAGTCCATACAGCCTCTATTTATTTTCTCTGTTATTTGTCAATAGAAATTCTATAGACGAAAGTCGATAAGATTTTTATTTTTTTGTATATTCGCAGACTATAGGCGGTCCATATAAAAAAGTCGATACAGTCTATTTATTGTTCATTCTTTGTCTTTAGACTGTCTATAGACGAAAGTCGATGATATTGTATATTTCATGTCTATTCATTCCCACTCTACCTAGTTCTTCACAAACACGCACCTGCACACATTCACATACACCGCACCCACCATATATATATATATATATATATATATATATATATATATATATATATATATATATATATATGTATATAGATTGCTGCGCGACCGGCGGCTCGAGTCACATTGCGTGTAATCGCGGGCTTCTTCACGCTCGGACAGACATTTCTATGGAGCTCGTATTGAGCAACAGAAAGCTGTATCGGGAGTTTCTAATGTTGCTCTACAATTTTATCATTGAGAATATTCATCTAGTTAACATAATTGAGAATTTAAATAACACTAATTATCTAATCAGGGGAATGCAAAAAAATAATCTGAGCATCTCCAAGCGATGGCAAACAACATTACCTTGGTTCTCTCCAGCTACGTAGCATTTGCATATGTTAAAGTCTGGTTCAAATTAAGTGAAACATCCCGTATACTTCTTTGCAATTCGAATTATTCTCCACAGTTTCCTATATCACCGCCGATGAAGTCCATAGGGTGGGACGTCACCAGAGGTCGTGTTAACTTGCGCGAACAGCCCGTATACCGATTGTGGTAAGGCGTGAGGTGAAGTAGAAAACAGCCGATACTGTAAAATTCTTATTGCTTCAGGTTTCCATGCCGTCTATGGATTGACAATAGACAAAAATCGTTAATCTGGGCCCAACCCGTGTACGCTGTAACCAAACTCGGGTACCGGTAGATTATACGGAGCTGCATGTGATATAAGTCACTGAAGTTGTATACTGCTGAGATTGCTGTAGAGCCTATTTGTAGACTCTAGTATACACATAGCGTATACATCCGCATTTGTTGACCACATGATATGATCTACGTAGTCGCTCTCGGCAATCCCAAGACAGTCTTCACGGTTGTCATAGCATGACTTTTGCGGCAGTAGAATAAAGAAAGCAAAACGCCGATGCAATTGTGATACTAGATGGTATGAACGCCAACTTTAGCTACAAGCGGATTCCAAACAGGCATCAAGCTAACAGCACAGAGACTCGTAATGTTTGCAGCTGACAACGCGGACTTTGTGAGTGTGCGATGAACGGATGTCGCGCATGTGGTGTGCGCGTTGTTTGTCGTCCGATCCTCAGATACTTTTCACATTGTCTTCATATCTCAGCTGCATCACTAACATCGCGCGGTTTTTCGTTGACTGATATCCTGTACTAGAACCTCATCAAAGTTTCTCATTCACTTAAAATATGTGCCCAATTCTCTGAGCCCACCCAGTATTTCGCAATTTCGCAGGCGGTGTGCCTGCGCGGCCACTCATATGCGTACCTCATTGCCGTACTGATAGCTTTGACCTATCATCAGAGCGAAAAATTAGCACCAACGTACGTGCGGGCATGACATTTGGCGATACGCTGGAAGATGTGCTACAAATGCGCTGTATTACAATGCAACAACCTGGAGGGCCGTGTAACGGCTTTTACAAACAGCGCATTCATCCATGCGGGCGTTCCAGTCTCATACGATAGCCCAAAGCGTTTTTACTACTGAAAGTGTGGCAAATGTATTCATCTCGAAGTATGAGAAAAGAGACATCGCAGACTGTTCTAAGCGGAAATAAACTGCAATTCTTAACGTGACTGTTCATAACTGCAGTCACTATGCTGAGCATGTTCGTTCGGCACGGGCATATTGCATCAACACCTGAAAAATGTGCACAGTCCAGCCGGGTATCTTTGTTTCAACAATTACTACTATAGGAATAGCTTGGGATTCTCGCATTTCTTTTATTTTTATAAGTACACTGCGTGTCACATGAACCTGTTTTGAAACGAAACGTACCGTTGCTGGCACCGGCGACCATTACGGTTGTCTAACTGCTTATCATACTGTAATATAACGAAACATCATAATGGTACTGATTCAGATTGCCATGTAGTCTTTAGTCAGAGGTAAACAAAGTTAACTAAGGCATAAGTGATGAGAGCAAATGATATAGAAAACTACTATTGAACCGTAATAATAACTAATTGAATAGTTTTCCCTCACGTTGTTGCATTTGCTTTACGTGTGTGTCTCTGTGTCTTTGTCTTCCGTGCTGTACTCGTGTGGCCATCAATTACGAACTTGCCCAAGCCCTTCTCAGCTTTATTAAACAAGGGATTCAAGTCAGTTGAATCTAATACTGCATGTCAAGTGACTGACGTGTTATACGTTTTATCTAAATATTATGGACTGGAAGTACTTGGCAAGCATTAAACCACAATATTTTTTTTATTGCACTTAAGCTGCGGGCGTCATAGATTGCCAGAAAATTTTCATGAACACAGCAAGGAAAGGCTTGGAAAAAGATCGGGAAATTTTAAGATGGCCACATAGGTATGCTGTCTTGTTATATGTCATACAAAGTTTCCAGAGAGTCTCTGTGTTAAATATATTTTTAAAACCTTTCACTTCACAAAAATTGAGGGAAATTGGTTCTATTTATTGAAAAAAAAAGAAAGTCAAGCATACTGACAAGGCATTTCTTACTCAATATGTTTTTTTTTTTTGCATTAACTAAACTTCCTGAACCTCGATAGCCTAGAAAAAATTTTAATCTTTCAAAGCACCTTAAATAATTTACTGTGATAGAATTCATTCGAACTATACTATCAGTTCTGCTTCCTAGGAAGTGCATATTTGTCGTGCCATGGCACAAAGTGCTCGTGTGGTATTTCGGGTGCTCATGTGGTATACCTAACTTTGAAACCTGTTAGCATGCCCAGGAGGCCTCATTACCTGTAAGAAACTAAGTGACCATATCAATACAATCAATCCATCTGCCTTCTGTTGAAGTTATAGCCAATAACCCATTCATTTAAGAGTAGGAGAAAGACATTTAAATGTGTATTAAGCAAAATAAATTACAATCTTTGGCATGATACTGTGAATACTCCAGTCACGTCTTCTGAGCATATCCCTCTGCACGGGAATACTTAACTACCAGCCAAAAAAATGTACAGACAGTCCAACTGGGTAACGTTTCAGCAATAAATATAGATATCATTTGGGATAAGTACATTAATGCATCATATATGAACTTGACATAAAAGGGAACGCACTGTTGCTGGCACGAGCAGCAGTTGTGACTGTTTAATTGTTCACCATACCATAAAATAAAACATTGTATAATGGTACTGATTTTGTATTGACAAGCAGCCATTAGTCATAGTTAAACCGCATGAAGTATTGACTTATATGGTTTGAGCAAGTATATTAAGCTGCTTAATGAACATACAAAGAATACACACTTGTTATTTTTGTCTCATATTGCTGCATCTACTTATTTCCAGCATACACCTGCATCACCTTTGGGTCCAATGACCAGGCGACCTGGCGACCATGCTTGCCAAGGGGAAGTAGTGTAAATATTTAGTCTCTTTCCATAATAGCATAAGACATGTATTTTAAGAAATTCATCTATTATATCGTGCAATAACAACAGTTAATTCATTGCCGGTGCATTTGTTTTCTTTTTTGCACTGCATGATTCAGCACTCAATTGTTTCTGTTTAACCAACATATATGAAAGTACAGCTGATTCAGGAGCATTATTAATCTACTAACGTTAATGCATAAGTGCAGATGAAAAGCAACAGGTGCACATACATAAATACATTCAAAATGTTTTGCTACCACATCTAACCAAAAATGTAAACTAACTTGTATATAGCAGATAGCTATGGACTTATGGCCTTATACACTCTTCGTAGACTTGTCTATAGAACGTCCGTGTCTATAGAATAATGAAAATTTATGTTTGTTGACAAATGTCTGCAGAATATCATAAAAAGTGTATAGGAATATATAGTTCTGTTTTTTATTGACTGAAGTCTATAGAATGTCTATAGACTATATATAGGCATCTTATAGATCTGTCTATAGACTGGTCTATAGGAATAGTCTATAGATAGTTTATAGACATTCGTCTATAGACATTCTATCGACTTCAGTCTACAAAAGTAGAACTGTAAGCCTATACGCTTGTCCATAGACATTCTGCAGACAACTGTCTACAAACATGAATTTTAATTAATCCATAGACACTCTATAGACAGTCTATAGACAGTCTATAGACAGTCTATAGACTCAGACTTTTTATAGACTAGTCTATAAAAAGTGTATAGCCATAAGTCTATAGACAGTCTATAGACTCAGACTTTTTATAGAATAGTCGATAAAAAGTGTATGGCCATAAGTCTATAGACAGCCTATAGACTCAGATTTCTTAGACTAGTCTATAAAAAGTATGGCCATAAGTTTTTAGACTGTCTATAGACAGTGTATAGACAGCCTATAGACTCAGACTTTTTATAGACTAGTCTATAAAATGTGTATGGCCATAAGTCAATAGACTGTCTGTAGACTAGTCTAAATAAATGTCTATAGACAGTCTATAGACTTCATAGACAAATGTCTATAGACTGTCTATTGACTTTCTATAAAAATGTTTGTCAGGGGCAATCTGAGAAACACGGCAAACGCTTGCGCTTATCCCATATGTGCACCAGGTTACGCATAATCACAAAAAAGGTCAGGTGTTAGGTTTTTTCTTCACTGCCAGAAATAAGTTAGGTAGCCTGTGCCCCCAAGTCAATCGGATGACTGAGTACAACAAAAAATGTTGTAAAAAGCAGCACAGGCAGTTGTTTGTTGTTGACGGTTGTGACTGTGTGGTTTATAAGATTCCTCTTTCATGCAAGCGTTTCTATATCGCTGAAACGGGGTAATGCATCAATGACCGCGTTCGCCAATTTTCACACAAGGTTCAAAAACAAGCTAGAGATAGTCAATTATCACTGAATTTTAATGAATACGGCTGCAAGCCGTCTTTTAAAGACGTGACCCATTTGTCAAAGTACCGCGATGACCACGCACGTCTTATTTCCGAAGCCTTTCACATTCATAATATCGGCGAAGCATGTCCGAATGAGATATTCTTCCTATTTCATTTATTGCAATTTATTGCCCCTGCGCATGCTGAATTTCTGTTGCTTTTGTGCCTTGAGATAGCGGTAGAGTATATATATATGCTGACTGAAAGAATAAAGACACTTGATTGTTATTGAGCGCTGTGGTCCGTGTCCCTCACTTCACTTTGTTGTTTAGCGCTGTTTACTACTCGTAATCATGAACCAACCAGCCCAAATGCACACTCTTCTGAAGGAGAAGGAATCACATTTAATAGATAAGATAGACAAGCACATACGCTAACAAACGCTCATCTCAGCAATAGCCGCAGGCAGTCATAGAGTGCTCTGTCCGTATACTCACCGACTCAGCCGTTAGATAGAAGAGAACTACGATGTCCAGTAGAGTTGTTAAGGAGATGGAGACCAACCAGGGAAGCAGCAAGGTCCTGTTGTCCTGCGAGCAAGAGAAAGCAATCCGATGAGTTAGAAAGGCAAGAAAGTTGGCACTCCGTGACACTTACAAGGGAAGAAGAGCGCGTCGCATCCCGTGAGACGACGCGATGCTCTGTGTACAAGGCAAGTCGCTACCGAACACGGACAAGGCCGTTCGCGCTGAAACTCATACACGGACACTGTTTGCACATCACTCTTCGTCGCTCTCTGATATGTGTACCCTGAGCAACGCAAAAAAGTACCCGCTTCACTCTCTCATAATACAGATCTCAAATCCCGTCTAGGCTACACATATCAAAGCTATTTGCCCGACAGTAGCTACAGGCTCGAAAGCGAGTTACGGGGATCTAAGATTGTTTGTACGCAAGCTTATAGCTATAGGAACTGTTGTACACAAATAACAGCACAGCTAAGCAAAGCCATAGCTGGACTATTCTTCGTAAAAAAAAAAAAACTAGAGTTGTTGTTTTGACTGCAGCTCCCGTGTCTGCCTTGTTGGTTCCGAAGATATTCGTGAAGTTTAGAGATAGGGCAGGGAAAAGAAGGGCAATAATATCAACTTGAGGGGGTTGGAGCCTCACGACTGAGACAGAGCGTGCCGAGGTTTAGCGACCGAAAGCAACACAGAGGTTGTGAACGAAGATAACAACGAACATCAGACAAATCCATGTAGTACCCATCATTCCTATGGCGCCATAGCTCCTTCTAATAATGGTTCTAAAGCAGATACATGTGGAGAACAATGTGCACATATATGTATATATGAGTAGAAAATACTACATAAAACTAATGTGGCAAAATGAGCGGGCCTTGTTTATTGTCTTGCTACCCTATGGAAGGGGCAGCAGTCTTTGTGGACTGGAAATACATGCTGTGAGATGTTGTGGATGAATTGATGATAGGAACAAACATTTATTACAAACGCAGGGGATCACCCTACATGGAACTGAGAGCTCTTAACGCTTATTGAACGAAGGGGGAGAGTAGAAAGAACGCAGGTCCTCACATTTCGCTCTACAGCGGCTGTAATGCACGATAGCATAATAATATCTAATCACTTCGGGATTAGCTATCGACATCTGCACGACTTTTATCTTCTACTTCGTGGTCAACTGTAACTTTTGTTGCCCAATAATGTACTGATCTCTACTTGACGTTGTCTATAGGTGTACAACGTCAGTTAAAGTCAACCGGAAGCAACACAGCCCAATTGCTTCTAATCATGCACGTACTGTTTAAGAATTAGTGTTGCCTTTGATTCTGAGACTTTATTCTGGCGCTTTATGATTTCTTGGTCTGTTGTTCTGCAAAGGATTCCAGGTACTTTGCCATCTAACTCACTCATGTGCTTACAAGGGGCCAGAAAGTCATTAGCTAACTTACCGAGAAAGATGTTTCTGATTCGTGCTATCTGTTTGCTGTTCTTAAATAATTGAAAGCTGGGCAAGCGGATTAAATGCGAATGCGATACAAACAGAATTTTTTTGTACATTTCTACTTACTTCGCCTACTTACTTCGCATTTCTACTTTTGTACATTTCTACGCCCACTTCGCCAAAAACAGTGCGAGGTAATGTACTTTCTACAGTGTCTATAGGGCAAAAGAATTAGAAGGCTCATGGGACGAAAAATCCAATGTCCGGCGTTACGACGTCCGGCGTTATGGCCCCAAAATTCATGGCACCAAAATTCATAGGGAGTCGCACCTTCAACCTTCGGTGAGAGTCGAACCCACTTGGAGATATGGGTGGACCTGCAATATCGCCAAGTTGGATTCCATTTGACATCGTGAAGGTCGAGAGTCGAAACCACGAGCTTTGGTGCTAATTAAAGCGAAGTGAAATAAAGCCCATTTAATGAAGATAGTTAATTAATGTGCTCGAACCCAGGACCTCCGGTGGGAGCCGATGCCGCGACCTTTGGTACTAACTGGGGCGAAGTTAATTAAACACAGTTAAGTTAGAAATAATTAAGATACTCGAACCCATAGTCTTTGGTGGCAGAAAACAGTAGGAAGTAACAACGCATTCGAATGAAAATCTCAAGTAATGTAACGAATGTCTCGTGACCACGCGGGCTTTCACCTTCATCCTCTTTAGTGTATGCTAGTAAGCTCCGAATAATGAATATCTTATTCAGGAAGCGTAACAAGAGAAAGTCGACCTGGAAAAGCCTGAATGGAGAAACAAGATATGAAATAGATTTCATACTCTCTGCCGATCCCAGCATAGTGCTGGATGTAGAAGTGTTAGGTAGGGTAAAGTGCGGTGATGATAGGTTAGTGAAGTCTAGGATTTCGCTCAATATGAAGAGAGAAAGAGTAAAATTAGTCAAGAAGAAACAGGGCAACCTAGATGCAGTAACGGTAAAAGCAGACCAATTCAGGCTGGTGCTTGAAAAAAATATGCAGCTTTAGGACAGAAACATGAAGATGACATAGAGGTAATGAGTGAAACCGTAACTAGGCTCATTTCAGACGCAGCAGTTGAAGGGGGAGGTAAGGCACCAAAGCAAGCAGTAGGTAAGCTCTCCCAAGTGACAAAGGACCCAAGAAAGAAACGACAAAGCCTGAAAGTGTCCAAATCAACAGATCAGATAGAATTCGCTGAATTTTCTAAATTCATCAAGAAGAACGTAAGGGATATTGGAAATGATAAAGTGAGAACGAATGAGGAATCTGTAAAAAAAAAGCCCGCAGCGTGAAATAAGTGAGAAGAAAACTTGGCATAGAACAAGCCAAGACGTATGCACTGAAAGATAAACAAGGTAATATCAGCAATTTCGAAGATATAGTAAGAGCAGCGGAATAATTTTATACTGACCTGTACAGTACCCGTGAAGCCATGCTACTTTTATTTGAAGTAGTAATGAACAGGATACAGAGACTCATCCTATAACCAGCGATGAACTTAGAAGGACCTTGCAAGACATGACCCGGGGAAATGCGGCAGGAGAAGATGGAACAGTCGATTTAATCAAAGATGGAAGAGATATCATGCTTGGAAAGCTTGCGGACCTTTATGCGCAATGCCTTACGACTTCAAGTGTGCCAGAGAACTGGAAGAATGCCAACATTATACTAATCCACAAGAAGCGAGACGTTAAAGAATTGAATAATTATCAGCCTAGTAGCTTGCTTTCAGTATTGTATAAGATATTCACCAAGTTAATTTCTAATAGAATAAGGGAAACACTTGCCTTCAGTCAACCAAGAGAACAAGCTGGCTTAAGGAAGGGATATGCTACAATGAATCACATCCATATCATCAATCAGGTAATCGAGAAATCTACAGAATACAATCAACCTGTCTATATGGATTTCGTAGTTTATGAAAAGGCATTTAATTCAGAAGAAATACCAGCAGTCAGATAGGCGTTAGCTAATCAAAGAGTACAGACCGCCTACGTAAACGTCTTGGAAAATATCTACAGATATTCCGCAGCTACATTAATTCTGCACTAGAAAAGTTGGAAGATATCTATAAAGAAAGAAGTTAGCCAAGGAGACACAATCTCTCCAATGATATTCACTGCGTGCCTGGAAGAAATATTCAAGTTATTAAACTGGGAAGGCTTAAGAGTGAGGATCGACGGCGAATGTCTCAGCAATCTTCGGTTTGCAGATGATATTGTCCTGTTCAGCAACATTGTGGACGAATAACAACAAATAATTGAGGACCTTAACAAAGAAAGTGCAAGAGAGTGATTGAAGGTTAATATGCAGAAGACAAAAATAATGTTCAATAGCCTGGTAAGGGAACAAGAATTCAAGATCGCCAGTCGAGCCTGCACATGAGGACGTTTATCTAATTCAATTATTGACAGGGGGACACTTATCATGAGAAGAAAATTTACATAAGAATAACAATGGGTTGGAGTGCATACAGCAAGCACTGCTATATCCTGACTGGGAGCTTACCACTATCATTGAAAAGAAAGGTGTACAATCACTGCATTCTGCCGGTGCTAACATATGGGGCAGAAACTTGGAGGTTGACAAAGAAGCTCTAGAACAAGGTAAGACCGCGAAAAGAGCGATAGAACGAAAATATATAGACGATATTCTAATTGACATTAAGAGAAAAAAATGTAGGTGGGCAGGACATGTGATGCGTAGGATGGATAACCAGTGTACCATTAGAGTTACAGGACAAGTGCCAAGAAAAGGGAAGCGCAGTCGACGACGCCTGAAAACTAGGTGGGGTGATGAAATTAGGAAATTCGCAGACGCAAGTTGAAATCAGTTGGCGCTGCACAGGCGTAATTGGAGATCGCTCCTGCAGTGGACAGGCTAATGATGATGAAGTGACTGGGAACTTTTTTCTGCTTTCTTTTACGCTCTGACGCAGAATTCATCTTCTTTTCCCTTCCTGGTCAGTTTTGTCCACTTTGTTAAATACTTTGCTACTTGTTCTCTACTTGTCGATGTTTTGTGTAGCACTCGCACTTGTCATTGTAATCTAAATTGCACATCATTGCTCCTCTTACTCAATGCCTCTCTTGAGGACTGTAAATTATTTTTAAGTAACATCCTTTAAGCATAATTTTGGTTCCACTTCTCGAAGCCCCGTACAGAAATGACATCAATCCAGTCGACAATACTGTACGTGGTATTAACCAACGAATGCCTACCAGACAAAATATCATATTTTTTTATCGCGTTAAGATTTCACTGTTGGCACTCAGTGTGCGATATTATCTAATATCTTTATCTCCATGTGTCTTCTACGCTATTTCTTTACCATCTCTATAGTACTCAACCTTAGCCTTTCGCTGCAGTTAGCGTTTGTTTTGCTTGTCTGCGCCGATTGCGCACGCAATACGTAATTAATCATCTATTGATTGCTTCGAAATGTGTCATTTGCTTGAATATCTGTTGGGCACCATGTTAGGTTATCTAAAATGAACATAATCTGCAATATCGCGCTTCTTGTTGCTCAACAACATTTCTAAAGGAGGGAAAAAAATTGAGTGATGATTAATGAAACACAAATTCGACTCAGGAAAGTTTCTTTGCACACTTGTTCGCATTCACTGCCAGCAAGGGGCTCACTTTTTCATCAGTCTAAGCGCGGGCAGGCGCAGTTTGACAACAAATCAGAGGATCTCGGAAACCCTAAATCTTCTGACATAGCGAAACTCGGAAATTGCTCCCTATCATATGTAAGGCGCGCAGTAGTTATATTGCGAGGCTGCTTCATTAGGGCGGGAGTAATGCGAGCTCGTACAAAGTCACTGGGTCGTCGACAAATGACGCGAGTTAACGACGTCCTGGAAATGAAGCGAGGAATCTGAGATACGGGGATGGTTTTCGCAATAAGGCAGCCGGGCTAACGCGGGTGGTGAGATGTATAGTCGAGCGAATATCCATGCATTCCCTGCGATGCGCTTTCCTTTCATTGTTTTGTTCGTTTGTTATTGTTTTTTGTACTCTCATTGAAAAGTCTATAAATAAGGTTGTGTTTCTCAGCTTTCATGGCTTTCGTTTGTGCGTGGGGCGCGCATATGTGGTTCTGGTTACGCCGCTGTTGGTGTATACATATATATAACCACGTCCGGTACGATGCCTCTAGCATAACATGAAAAAAAAAAAAGCGGTTCACAACGAGTCATCTGGATTTAGTGATGACACTTTTAAAGAACAGAAACACGCTCAGCGTCCCGAGTCAATGGCATGTGCTAAGTACTAGTTAGGCGGGAACAACGATTGCACATGACAATTGTTCCAGCTTCGCTCCGGACAACGCCCGTCTTGTCCCTGATGCTGCCGATACACACGAGCACGGCTCAGGTACTCGGCAGGCTCGCAAAAAAGAAAAAAAGAATCGAGGCTCCGAAATCAAGATTCCGCTTCCTATTATCATAAAATTTTGCTTCTTCCTCCTAATGCAACCGATTTCATGGAACTAAATTCTGCGGTTCTCTATAAGAACATGCTTGCGTTTCACATCTATTTGGATTGGTAGTCTCGGAGTTGGTTCCGATCTCAATCTTTCTCTTCAAAGCAGAAATGCTACTCCTGTATATTGTCGCAACGAAATTGAACGGTTCCATTCTGAACCATTGCAAGTATGCATTACGACGGCTCACAGGCCTCAATATTTGTTCTCGCGGGTATTATTTCTTCGGCCATTTCCCCTTGCACCTGCGCGGATTCTGTTTCGTTTTTATAATATTATTCACTTCTTTGCCTTAGAAGCTCATCTTACAAACCAAATCAAGTCGCTTCGCCGTTAGTCCTGCCTATATGAGCAGATATTGGCTTCAGGCGCGACCCCACTTCCACGGGCGGAGCAACTGCTGGCAGTTTTCGCAAGGCTACATCCGCCTGCTGCTATAGCAACTCCCCTGTACCTCCTCTTGCTGCATTTATTCACAAGCCGGAATTCTAGACACAGATTTCTTTAGTGAACATGGCGTAGCAGTTCGACGTGAAATCTAAGTTAGTTTCATCTTCAGCGAACCATGACACGCCACTGAAGAGAGCTGCGGGGAGTTGTACGCGAGCGGCTGTTCTTGAACGGCGAGTTTAACCAGTCTGTCCATAAGTAGTGTTCGTTGTCGATAGTACCGCTGCTCATATATCTAACGGAAGCAATTGCAGAAGACTTAAGTACTACGTCTGCTTCTCGACCGAGAAATTTGCGAGGTGCACGTGGAGGAGTCACGCATTCATATGGGACAAGATGAAGCGCCTGTTGGAGAACTACATGACACAGTAAATAATATTCGCAATGTCGCGCCCGAGCGTCGGAATCCTGGAACAAATCGCGAAAATAAGCTACACATTCCAGTAATGAGGATGTGTCCTTCTATAATGCTGCGCAGTCCGTTGTGTGTCCTGCTGTGCACTTGCTTTTTCTTAAAAAACGACGGGACTCTATGACAGATGGCGATCACATCGTGCGCTCCTTCACGCCTGCCCGCATTATCCGCACCACGATGCCCTTTTCTTTTAACGCGAAGCTTTCTTTGGGAACCTACTCGGACTTTGCTGATCGTGGCTGCGGTCCTGCCAAATAGCTCACCACACAAAATAAACGAATTACGTGTTCAATGTAGGATATCGAACCTCGTTCTCCCAGCACTACAGTTAAATGCTCTAACTATGAGGTCACAACTGTACGCACCCTCCCCTAATGCCAATGCCAACTAGCCCTTTGAGATTACTGACAAGGTATAGAATGTCTCGTACAGAATGTGCGGCAGCACCTGACCGCACGAGCCAGTTTTCATTAGGCCAAACATTGAAGACTGAAACGGGTGAATAATAGTTAAACGCTTAAACCTACCACTGTGATCCGCATCGCACTTCTCTCAGCATGGGCGTCCCCTCGTAATTCGTTTCTCTACGAGCATCACACGTTCCCTTCGTCCTTGTGACGTCACTGCGTCGATGTCTCACAGTGTGCATCCGCGTGAACTGCTGTTTGCATTTCGGCATAACTTGTGAACGGCGTTGTGGCTAAACATAAACACTGCGTGGCTTTAAGGTTGTGACCCGCGCGGTGCTTAAACATAAATAAACGTTGCGTGAAATTACACGTTCCACTGAATAACAACAAAGAATTCCAACACGTACGTCTGATTTCGATAATTCTTGTTTTGTGCCTTTTTCTCTGTTATTTCTCGTTCACATTGCAGTCTTTGTGTGTCTCTCTCAGCTGCACAAGGTAGCCAGCCGGCTGCACAAGGTAGCCAGCCGGATTCTTACTGGTTAACCTGGCTGCCCTTTCGTATCATGGTATTTATCTCTATTTTCTTTAGTACTTTCTTTATAGGACGAGCAAAAGATCAAACAAGATCAAACTGCTCATGTAGTAACACAATTTTATCGAACTGGGGACGAATTTCGATCTTTCCACGAAACATTCGCTAAAGTTTAAGCCTTCGAAACGCTCCCCACGATAGTTTTAGCCCAACGCTGTTACTATACAAGTTAGTGATTGGAGCAAGAATTGTATTTTATACAAGTGTTACACATGCCAGTATTCCTGATGCTGTCCGCGGCTCTAAAAAAGTGTTTGTATCTGCGGAATTTGCAGTGCCTTACATTTAATCACAATGCGTTCTTACCCTTATTGGTCTAGCCCGCAGAATCCCAAACAATATTCTTGCCTTCAGCAATTCGCCTTTAGCGCTTTGCCCTCATACACAAGAGTCCGGAGCAAATTTACGATTCCTGTAACACTAGCTGCCTCGCGCTAAATTGCTCCGGCCGCACAAAAAAACCAAAAGCCGTCTCACTCGGGGACAAATCCCCACAACTGACTTTCAACGTCGCCGCCCCTTCCAATTAAAGGAAAGGGTCACCGTGGCGTGGTGAACGCTGAACGCCGCGCGGTGCATCCGCGCTGGTCCCTCCTCCATTTAATCTTGGCTTCCTCGCAGCCAGCCCAAAGCAGCGGTTCGCCTTCGCACCCGCACCAGGCGCGTGCCTTTTGTGCCCCCGAGGCTGGAATCCACAGTCGTCGACATCCATTTCTCCGGCCGCAGTCCTATTGAGCGTGGCGTGCTCTTTCCTCCCCAGGGCTCTATTCTTGACCCCTTGCGCTGCCTCGCGGTTTTGTTTACTTGGGCACCGCGTTGCTTGTGTTCCGCTGCATTCTTATCATTCCCCCCTTTCTTCTTCGTCTTCTTCTTGTACTTCTCTCGCGCCTTCTTTTGTGCTGTCGAGGACGATAAGAAATGGAAAGTTTGCCTTCTGTGGTCTTGCTGGAAGCAGTAGGAAACGGTGGCGGACTTCATTTCGAGCCGGAACCAACCCTTATCGTTGAATATACGCGCGCCGTTCGTATACGCTGGCACATCTCTTCTGCCGCATTCCTTGAACGATACTTTGCTGGGGTTGGCGTATCCCTACTCTATATGGAGAGGGTTCAGCGCTGGAAGTGCGCCACGAGCTCTCGCCCCAAAGTTGGCGGCCTGTCCGCATATTTTGCCGGACACTGTCGAAAAGAATTCGGCGCAGACTGGCCATTGCTTTGTGCTGCCCAGTGTGGAAATATTAGTACTACTGCTTCTGCACTACAAAACCACTGTTTGCACTATTGCTTGTTGAATTTAGGTGATCGCCGCAGGCGCGGACATTGTGTGTCACAAGAGATATCACTAAGTATTGAAACAAGGTTTATTTCACTGACGTGTATGCAGGGGGTTCCAAGTACCATGCACCAAGATTTAAAAATATGCAACTGCCACGTAGCTGGAAAGAATCTAGGTAATGTTGTTTGTCGTCGCTTGGAGATACTCAGATTATCTTCTGCATTCCGTCTAATTAAATAATTAGTCCTAATGAATCAATGAACCTCTCAAATATATTTAGATGAAAAGTGTCAATAAGAAAATTGTAGAGCAACCTGAGAAACTCCCAATACAGCTTTCTGTTGATCAATACGTGCAACACAGAGGTGTTCTTCCGAGTGTGAAAGAAGCCCGCAAATGCATGCAAAGTGCCCTGAACGAATAGTGGCGCGGCCATTTTGCCTCTATTCGTGAACTTCTTTCCCGCGAATAGAAGTGCTCGGAAAAGCGCTTTTGTGTAGCACGTATTGTTCAACAGAAAGCTGGATCGAGAGTTTTCAATATTGCTCTATAATTTTCTGAATGACGCCTTTCACCTAAATATAATATTTGAGAAGTTGATTAAATAATTAGAACTAATTACGTAATTAAGCGAAATGCAAAAAAAAAATATCTGAGCATCTCCAACCGACTGCAAACAACATTACCTTGCTTCTGCCCAGCTACGTGGCATTTGCACATTTTTAAATCTTGGTGCATGATAGTTGAGACATCCTGTAGGTTTCGCACGTTAGTGATTATATTTCTTTCTTTTCTTTTGCGTTATCGCCGATCTCGTAGTGCCGACAGAAATGGTCCCTTTGAAGGTGTGTTTGAACGTAGATATAGTAAAAACAAAACAAATATCCGAGGTCCCTAGGCAATTCTTATGAGTTGTGAATGCGAAAGCACTAATGTGGAATTGAGCGCCGCTGAGCGGTCCTTCGGCTTATGAACTCCTCTCGGACCAGCAAGTGCGTTCAGAAGCCTGGCGCGCTTTCATTTGGCCTTACCTA
Organism: Dermacentor andersoni; assembly: GCF_023375885.2. Taxonomy (NCBI): domain Eukaryota; kingdom Metazoa; phylum Arthropoda; class Arachnida; order Ixodida; family Ixodidae; genus Dermacentor; species Dermacentor andersoni. The sequence goes on from NC_092817.1 coordinate 29,734,509, forward strand.
GGCGCAATTAAAACGCAGGCGAGTGCTTGCGCGGACCAGGAAAGAGCGGATAACGAAGGCTTTCGAGAGCGACGGTGGCGTGGCGTCGCGGCGATGCCCTTTTCCCTCGCGCAACACCTGATGCCCTGATGCGGCAGCAGGTCCGCTCTTTCGGCCGATCTGCTCCGTCGAGGCGTGGTCGTGCCGTGGCATTGGAGCCAACGGGAATTTAAGTTCCGCTTCGCTGCTACAGATGCCGGACGCCGGCTGTTTCGCTCAATTAGCCATTTGACGCTTTCGCATCAAAGAGTAAAGCAGCAAATTGAAGAGAGCCAGTCGAGTGCTACGAAAGTAATGTTAGCCTACCCGACGACGATGACTTTCGCGGAGCGTCTGCCTGAATATATGAGATGACCTATTTGTTCATTTTGTAGGACCTTTTTTTTTTCATTTTACTGTTGCAAGGAGGACGTGCTGACGTTGGTGCTTTGATACTGTGCACGGACGGATAATGCGGATATATCCGCATTATCGCTTGCTCCAGCTACGAGCGTAAGTTTCTCTCTCTAACTTTTTAGTAGAGAGAGAGAGAAATAAAAAAGGCAGTGATGTAGACGAGAAAAAAAGGACCTAGTTTCATATTCTAGAAGAGAAAAGTTGGAAGGGATATAAAGAGTAAAAAAGAAAAGAAGAAGAAAAGATAGACGATAAGATAAAAGTAAATTTGCGCTGTTAAGAATGGCGAGCTGCAATGTAGGATTGCCACCCAATTACGACTGGGGGACAAGACGCGCCTCCCCCACTCTCCGTCGCTGCAGCTAGGCTGCGTTCGAAGAAGCGGGCTTTGTGCTGAAAACCGCCTCCATCCACCAGCCCCATCGCCGTTGTGACGAAACGGGTTCGACGGACGAACTATTGTGCCCGAGGTCCCCAGCGCGAACCTGATTTTGCTACGCGTGAGCAAGCCGCAGCGGGACAACGAGCTACCCAGAATGTCTCCGAGGTACCCGGAACGACTCCCCTCCGACGTCGGCTCCAGACCTCGGAATGTGTGTGCCTTTGTGTGCGTAAACTGTTCTTCGGGGCGGCGGCAAGTTGACAATGAGTAAACGAACGCTCGCGTCACCTTGTTTCGCGGGAGGCGGCTAGTTTTGCGATGACGAAACGAACCTTTGCCGCCACGTAGCGCCGGCGGACCGAGTGTTTAAAAACGGCTGTTGTGCGGATGCTCGACTGACTTCTCTCATGCAGTCAGGTTGGACTGACACACTTTCTCTTGAGCAGTCATGTTGGACTAACACTCTTTTTCTTAAGCAGTCATGTTAGACTGATTTAAATTCTGTAAATAAACCCATTTTCCTCGTTCTCGATGAGAAGCAGTTCTTCCCTTCATCAACGTCCTCAGCGTGTTTAAGTTGGACGACGGCATGGACCAGCTACCTTCGAATTCATGCCGGACTCCAATCTTGGCAACGGATCTCGAGCGATGGGATTGAGCCCCCAATCCTGACAGCGCACAAGAATCCCAGTGCGATTCAGACGACTCCTCGCTTTGGTATGAAGTTAAGAAAATATTCAACCTGCCTTTTGTTACAATCAGCAGGTTTGTTTGCAGTGGATCTCAAGCCACATGGAAAAATACAGAAAATGATGTAGCTGAGAGATGACTGCTGCGGCGCCTATGCTTTGAATGAACTTACACTATTTGCTAAATCCGACGCGAAAACGGCACTTCAGGGATTGAGGCGCAAGTTATCAAATACCATGTGGTTTGATGAGTGTACAAAATCATCTCCTTTGTACGACATAAACCCTTTGTTACGCTTCTGAACAAACCCCAAGTTAGAATGGGATTTAGACACTCTCTACGTCTCGAAGTTATCTATACACTCCGTTTTTATATCGCATACGGAAAAGACCCTCTTCAGGCTGCGTCCATTGTAGCACCCTGGAAGTTTGTGTAGAACGCACCCTCATCGAGTGCTCACAACATTAACAAATCGGAAGACGCTTCGGGACCATCATGACGTCTTAGTAGTTTGGCGTCCCTTATATGTAAAGAAATTGGTCTGTATTTCATCCTGTCCCTAAAAACAAAGAATCTATGAAAGCCTTGCTTGGTTTCCTTTTGGATAGTGACCTCATTAGTTCCTTGTGCACCGTGACATAGTCGTGCCATTGACATTTTGTGCACTTTTGTGTGCTGTGCTTGTGCCACGTCAATTTATTACCATAATATCTTTTCCGCGTCAGTAAAATTCAACATGAGCAGGCGCTACTCGTGCTTGTCACACGTCATGCGCCGCCTCTGCAATACCCATGATTTGTAGGAACTTGTAACTATTTGTGTTTTTAGAGTGCATGTAGTGTGTAGATATCGTTCTATAAGTGAGCGTGAAAGCCTTTAATTATGTTTTTATTTATTTTATTATCTAGTACAGTGTGTACGTGTGTGCGTGCTTGCGTGCGTTCGTGCCAAAGTTCCCGAGGTTCCCTTACAGGCGCACTTAAAGGACAACCTGTTTAATTCTACCATATTGGTTAAACACAGGCAATGCCATAGGAAGCTTGACGTCGACATAGCACCTACACATGGAATCTACGCAAGGTGACATAGACTATACTGTAGCGTAACATTACATAAAGTAATCCCAGTCACTGTGGTATACAAGGCAACGAACTGGCCGACGCCTAAGCGAAGAAAGCACTCGAAGAACGAGAGTCACTGCTTTCAATTCATTTTTCAAGAGCTGACACCAACTGTCTCTTCGCCAGTGTCATCGGACAATTGACAGCAAAGCACTGGGACAATCCGGATAATCGCCACAGACGACTCCAGAGATTGGACCCTACCATGAATTTTAGGCTACCACCGAAAATTCAACGCAGCTGTGCCAGTCTTCTGCACAGACTAAGGCTGGGGGTAGCGTTTACGCGCGGATACGTGCACCTCATGCGACGCACCAAGTCTCCGCACTGTGAGGTGTGCAATATGACTGAGACTATAGCTCATACGCTTTGTGACTGCCCTAAGTACGTGGAAGAGCGTGAAAGGTTGGCCAACGACCTTACGCGTCTCGACAGCGCACCGTTGTCGGAGGACGTTATTTTAGGCCCTTGGCCAGATGCTCAATCGAGTTTCGAGGCCATCCAGGCATTACTGAACTTTTTAAAAATTACGGGCCTGGATTGCAGACTTTGAGCATGCCAAATTGCTTGCCATATGTACATCTTCCTTCTATCGTCATCGTTACCCATCATGCGCCTCTTTCTTCCCTATTTCTTTCCCTCTTCCCCTTCCCCCAATGCCGAGTAGCTGGCTAGAGGAACATACCTCCGGCCGACCTCTCGGCATTTCGTATCATTAAACTTCTCTCTCTCTACATAATGTGAAAACATTTGTGAAAACACAAACAGATGTGAAAACACAAGCAGCTACATCAAAAAAGCTTCGCGTTCATTGATTAGCAAAGCGCGTGGGACTCGCCTAGTTTTACACGTAAAGGGCCGTTATTTGCCTGAAGGGAGGAGGAAGAGGTAGAAAAGAAGGAAGGAAAGGTAGGGATGTTAACCAGACGCACGTCCGGTTTGCTATCCTGCACAGGGGAAGGGGTTTACGGGAAGAAAAGAAAGGAGAGGGAGGGAAGAACGTATTATCAGTGTGAATACGTGTGGTCGTTTATAGCTTCATGCCTATAATCGGGCACTGAGGCGAGTCCATTTCATGAAACGTAGCAGGGCCCGCGTCGCTCTGTAAGCCTGCGACGCGTGAGGCCATGGTCCGAGAATCTTAGTCTTTGAAAATGGTCTGCTATCTAATTGGTATAGCACCCTCCGAAGAATGTCGTGTTCGATCTCACAGAGATTACAAAAACCCAACACGGGCTCGATCGTCTCTTCACATGAAGGGAACGCTGCGAAAATATGCAATTGCGAAGTGCACATCCTGGGTTATCGCATTGCTAACTGGCAGCAGTCAGGTGACTTTTCTTATCACACGCAGTCCTATAGCATCGGGCGATGCGAGAAATAAGATTACTATTCAGCCGTCACATAGGCGAGAAGTGCACGATCTGTCGGCGACTGCTCCTTATGATGTGACCACGCGGAGCGCTCCAACAATTACGCGAAATCGTAAGACCATTGCATCGATTTAATACAGCTTATGACAAAGGCTGCACCTCTTTGTGGGGATATCACTGCGTATATTATTCTTAGCTTGAACTTTGCCAATATCTGCTTGTGTGACAAGTTTTACTATGTTAGGCATCCAACAAACAGACACTTGTGCTGTCCGTGGTTTCTTTGTTTGTTGGCTTCTTATGATATGACTAATAGAAATCGGGCCCCTCGGTTTCCTTTCTTAAGGTTTTCTATCACTCACACATTTTTTGCTTGTGTTCCGCAGTGTACTTTTGTGCCTACTCTTGTCCTTAATTAGGCCACATGTACTCTGTGCGTTTGTATGTCATATGGACCCGGCTTTGTTATATTTTTTATTCAATGCAGTTTTTTTTTCATGTGCTTATACTGATTCACAAGGAATTACTGGCTCCGTTAGTTGTCATTGATATCGCTTCACAGCGATGAGATAAAAATCTAAGGAACTGGTGGATGGGATGACCATAATCTCTTATATTCAATAGCACTTTAAGATGCTTAATTAAAAGTTTCTGCATGAGACAGCCACAGTTACAGCGGGCCCCTTGTAATGCTGTTTTTTTTCCTCTCCACAGTTCCGCGAAAGTGAACAAAATGACAGAAATTTTTATTATTTTTTCTTGGTCATTTCATATTATAGCGGCTATTTTTTCAGCACTTTCAGCATGCCGACCTTGTCATTCCACCTGGTTTCGTCCAGCGAACTAAGAATATTAATCATTACGCTTTATACATCATGGTACACTATAACCCTTATTAGCATCGGCGCTTTTCTCCGCTTTCACTTTCAAGACAGAAACTGCAAGACCAAAAACAGCTCGTCATATTAAGCAAGAATGGAACTTTCTCAAAATGATTTTTTTACGCCTCAGCAAACGTTTCTGGGAAGGACCCATCCTTGCGTTCGTCGTGCGTACGCCGGAAATCACGGCGTACCGCGCTGGTCCGCAACGTTAATAAATGTTCAAGAAAATTCGTAACTTTTTTTATCGTTTCCACGAACGGGGCATATAATATTATTCTTTCCTTGCCCCTGTAGAACGCTCATGTAAACGCTACCTTTTATTTCGCCACTTTCGAAAAAAAAAGGAAATTGCAGCTTCAGAACTGAGAATTGTGAAAGCAACTGTACCATCATTCAGAAGGCAGCCTGTTGAATAGAGCAGACTGCATGCGCCATATTGCAATTAAGTATCGATAGAATGGCGGCAATTTCTTTGCTCGAGTCGATTACAGTATATGTACAAGCTATGAATACAGACTATGAACTTGGAGGTTCTTGTATTTTTTTCTTCAATGCAGAACTTTAAAATCTTGACAACCAGAAACACGACCCAGTACTGTGTTTTTTCGTGACTGTCCGTGCAGAAAAGGTGGACTACTTTCGGGGCCAAACGCAATGGCGTACGTAAAGGAGGAGGAGGAATAAACGTTTATTGCGCGAAATGGCGACAAAGTGTTCTTTGTTCGCCCTAGGTGGGCGGCTTATTCAGTTCAGAAAGGAAGCTGTTCTTTAACGCCGACCTTGGCTAAATTATAGTAGCTAGTGTACTAGTTATGCCGCATTGCCCGTAAGACCATGGCCTACCACAGACGAGCGGTTATTAAAACAAAATGGATGATGCGCTTAGCTCCGGACGTTACACTGCACGCGAGTTTGTTATATGAAGTAGTACCACGGGTGCCAGTCCATATTAATCACCATCGGGAATGTATGCCTCGCATAACCAAAGAACCGGGCCTGAAGCCCAGTACAACAGGCTGCGTCTGCTAATGTAGGCCGGCACGTGCCTTGTATACTTAATGGACTTTTTGCGAACGTACAGGGTCGGGATGCACTATTGGCGCTGCGCACTAGCAGCAAGTTCCTTAGTTACTTGGGTGAATATTGCTTTAGCGCGCACAGTTTTTCAACGCTGTTGTCGCGGTTCATGCTATAACCACTTAAAAAAAAAATTCCTCCAAGCAGAGTGCCTTGCTTTGCAATCTGTGGTGGCAAAGAAGGCAAAAATATAACGCCAAAGGGCCTGAACTCGAACTTTGCGGTACGGCTTCGTGGCGGAAAAAGAGCGCTGAAGACGATACAAGAAAAACCGCACAGTCATGTCATCTCTATTTTTTTTTTTACGTTTCTGTCGCTGCGTTTACGTGACGAGTCAGAATTATTACGCGGAGTGCCCCAAGTCCAACTTCTTACTTTCGAATTGAACCGCATGTACCGTTGGCCAATGGCCACGATTATTGTTCAGAGTTGCCCGGAGAACAAGTTTGATGAGCTGGAGAACAAAATATTAAGTTTCAATTTAGTTAAGTTTAAGTCTTGTGCACAGTTACACCAGGTAAGAGAGATGTATCGGCGGTTTAGCGGTTCCGACGTTTTAAAGCTGACTGCACGTTGAGCTTCGTATAGTATTCGTTGTATATACAGCAACTACTCTGTTGGTATTACAGATGCACTGGGTACTTCTACAGTGCTAACTGTTACAAAAATATTCGCGCTAATTTGTTCTCAGCTCTGTATTCTCGTGCAACCGATGTCACGGCAGTGCGCACCGGCCTCGACAATTCATTCGTAATACGGTTCATGCAAGCTAACTAGGAATACATTTATTCGAGTCTCATCAAATGACCCGCCGCGTTGGCTTAGTAGCTATGTGTTGCGCTGCTAAGTACGAGGTCATGCGATCAAATCCCGGCCGTGGCGGCCGCACTTCGATGGGGGCGCAACGCAATAACACCCGTGCCCTATGCATTGGGAGCACGTTAAGGAACCCGTGATGGCCAACATTCATCCGCAGTACCACACTATGGCGTGCCTCATAACCAAATCGTGGTTTTGGCGCGTAAAACCCCAAAATTTAATTCAATTCATTTATTATCAAATGAGGTGTGCTATGTTATACAGGCAGTTTCATTTTCCACTAGAGCTGCCGGGAATGAATTTTTGCTGCCTGAATCAATGGTGGCTCCATCTATAGTTCGGATGCAAAACTTGTCGCATGTCATATATGTACTTGGTTTCGTATTACTTGCGTACACCCGTCACTGGCACGAAAAGCGATTCGTGCACTAGTGCAATACTTGAAGTGCACCGGCTTAAGAGACCGTTTATAGTGTCCCTGTGTATAGTGTCCCTCCCACACGCACTCAGTGCTCACTCTCTCCCTTTTTCCTCTTTCTGTTTCGCTTTCCCCCACCCCCAATGTAGGGTAGCAAACCGGGTGCTCTCCTGGTTGACCTCGCTGCATTTTCTGTCCTTGCTTTCTCTCTCTCTCTTTTCTACAACTGAAATGTGGTGCTTCGCTTCTTGGCTATAGGGGGCTCTGGATTCTAACCACGTTTCAAGCGTGTCGATGATCATGAACGCCAGTGTGCGCTGTTCCTAGACTTCATCTATAGCATTGCGGCTAGCTTAAGCACTCCACTATTCCAAATTGACTGAATACTGTATAGAGGAACGGAACGAAACATTATTGAGGTGCAGAATGAACAGGACACTAGAAAGAGCAATATCCACGTGTGACGGGCACTCTGGAGTTTTCTCTTGGATCACAAATGCAAGGGTTGCTTTGGTGATCCAGAGCGTCGTTAATCACGCTTAGTGAGCGTGCACTTCGCAAAGAAGAATTTTTCGCATGTTTCGAAAAATTGCTGCGGCATGCGACATTTAATTATATTGTTTATAGCTTGTCTGAGAAGGTGTCGCGTGTTGTAATGAGTGACTGACTTTACTGTTGAATATTCTTTTGAATACTGTAACTATGTGGTGCAATAATTTTTTTTTCATTTGTTGCTCTCTTACACGTGTACGTAATGATTCGTCTTGTTCCTAAGAATGTTGCCCGTATTCTATTCCCCCTCCTGCATGAGCCTGAAAAAGGCTTACAGTACGCCTAAAAAAATAAAAAATCAAGAACAAATTTACAAAGCCAAGAATAAGCGAGAAATGCGGCACGAGCGCTGGACGTCAACTGAGTGTCATGACAATCTTTCAAATATGCTCGCTCGGAGGAACACTGAACACGATCGGGGGTGCAAACGCCCTTATTGACAATTACATTGAGAGACAAGAGATATGAAGACCCTAAAAACAAATATCTTCTTTCAGTCCCCTTTCTTCCTTCCTCAGTGCAGGATAGTCCACCGGGCTCAGCTTGGCTAACCACCCTCCCTTTCGCTTATGACTTCTCTCTTTCTCGCTCAACCAAACAAGATTACTACAACACGCATGTTAAGCTTTCGTTCAAGTTTATGTTTTTCCCATTCCCCTTTATCTCAGTGTGTAGTAGTCGGCCAGGGACAGGATGCTCCGGCGCGCCTTTCCATTTTCCCGCCTATAAACTTTTTTTTCTCTTTCTACCTATCTTTCGTTCAACTTCTGCAACACCTTTCTGTGTAGAAGTTACTGGTGGAGCGCTGGCACGCTTGTTGGGGTTGTTGCTGACAGCAAGGGCTTGAAAACATTTATCTGGTCGCATGGTACTTCCCCTCGCGCACTATACGAGTGACGGCGTAGGCTGGATAGCACATAGGCACTGGTGGCAATTGTATGCCAAATGTCTCCCCATTACTCGCGCCACAATTGCTGCCCGGTGCTCTCGCAACCTGTTATCAAGACAGCACCCGGTTGGACCGACGTCGCATTCCCCGCGGGAAAATGACATCTGTTACACAACTCCTATTCTGCATGACAGGAAGAGCGCAGCACGCATTCTTCTTTTCAAAAAAATGTGACAGGCAAATAAATGTTGGCACGCATTTGCCCCTTGCGTGGTGAATGGGAGCAAGAGTAATAGCACCTGCAGAAAGAAGTATGCGCCACGCTTCGAGCCATGCAGCACTGGCGTTGTAGAGAAGATGCCGCTTCCCTTCGGTAAATGCTACAACAGTGAGAACTGGTGGTGTCCTAATGACAGTTTTCTTCAAAAAGCGCTAAGCACGAAAACAAAAGGTGCACATACGACAGGACGGGTGCTGAACTCCCAACTGGCGTTTCTTTCAAACGATCATTTGTTTATGCGTATGTGTGCCTTTTGTCTTCGTCTTTAGCGCGTTTTTATGAAAACTGTCAAGCTGAAGCAACTCGCCCTAACCACGGCATTGCTGCTTAATAATAGGCTGTGAGAGCACCATGCAATAGTTGATACGCCATTATGCGGGTGGGCATCTTGCAAACTTTTGTCGACAGTGCCCACCTGGTGCAGCCTTCACCGCCACGCGCGCATGGTGCAAGAGGAAAGACACCTCTATCAGAGAAAGTCTTGAAGAGGTTGCGATTAGCAACAACCACGACAAACGTGCCAGCGCTCCATCAGTAATGATGACATAAAATGTGCTGCACTATACTTGAACGAAAGCTGACCACGCGTGCAGTGCGATAATTTTTTTTGTAGAGATTTGTTTTTAGGGCACCGGCATTCCTTCCACTAGATGTATTTGTCAGCATGAGCAATTTCACTCATGTTCGTGCTCCAGGTTCGTGCCTGTGCGCATATTTGGAAAATTGCAGTAAAGCTCATTTGAGGAGGAGGTGTAGCAGGGTGCAGCTTGGTGCAGGCGGACATAGCCCTGCAAACTTTGCCCGCAAAATCCATCAGTTGATGTTCAGCGTTCGTTCCGTCCTTTTCGATCTTGTTTATGTCTACGCATTTTCGTAAGTCTTGCGCTGCGAATATAAATGACAGCTCAATAAACCAACTTTAGGACATTTTCACACCTCGAAATTCATTGTTCGTCTCATTGCCAAGAAATTTGTCATTCGATTCCTGACTTTGTTACACCAGTTTATGAAAAAAATAAAAGAAAAACGTACATATGCGTGCCCATGTGTGTTACTGTATAGCGATGGTGACACACAGTCGTGGGATCATTTTCTTTTTACTCCCGATGTGAGACCACAATATTATTTTATTTCACAGGTAGGGTCTTGATGTTATACACATGGCGGAATTGCCTGTTAACAGCTATGTTTCGAAAGTATAAGTTGGAACATCAGTTTACCTACTACTTTCATCGGCAAGCTAAGGTAGTAATATTCGCACTGCTGGAGTCAATTCCGAAGTTTGTTCAAGCTGGTGATGATACCATCTCATGTGTAGGGTAGTAAACCGTATGCTTGTCTGGTTGACCTCCATACCTTTCCCCTTCAATATTTCTATCTCTCTCTCTCTTTGGCGAACGAGGAGGTTCGCGTACACCACTAGCACGAAGCTTCCCATATCTCCTAAGCTATCGAAACATGCGTCGAAGGGAAAGTTGTTGCTCATTTGCATATTTAAACTCATTAACGGGAAAAGAAAAATAATTTCGGAATTATAGGCTCTGAATACAATAAAAGTCCTCAAATCACGAAATATATGTGCAATGTAATCAGGCACTCAAGTTACTAAAGATTACAAACCAGATAGTTATGTACGGAAATTTGATTAGTCGTATGACGAGCCCAACAGACAAGTTGTGTAAGCGCTGAATAGTGCCAGCAATACGCAGGCAAATTCCAATTATAGCAATCTCGGGAACCATTACAACGCGCGCCAACAGTACTATGAAAAAGAGTAATCTTTTCGAATGTTCGAAACGAAACTTGATAGTGTACCCCTTTAGCGGAAGCTCCTTCGTCTCTCTCTTTCTCTTTCGGGTCAAGTGTGTTATAGGAACCTTCAAAGGAGACTGAATGCAACATACGGATTAATGTCAGAACCGGCCATGCAGAGAGAAAAAATGACGAAAGGGAGTGGAAAGCCAAGGAGGCTGACCAAAACAGAAAATCCGGTTTTCTACCCTACACTGCGGAACAGGGTGAGGAGAAGGGACAAATATAACAAGGGAGAGTGAGACATAGAGAGAGAGAGAGATCACAGACACACTATCCCATCCGGTCACAGTCACCGCAAACCATCGCAGCACGCGATCACGTGCAGCGCAATGGTGGTCTCCACGTTTTTCGTCTTTCCTTTTTTTTCTTTTTCTTTTTCACACGGACTGCATTGGGCTTGTGTTTTAGCTTGTAAATTTAGATTGCGAACTTGTAGTTTGTGTCATGACTTCTGAACTATTCACGAGAACTCATTCTTGGCTGCTTTTGTATTGCTATGGTTTTGCGTTTTCCCGAGTGTTCCTCTCTTTATTGCACGGCGGACAAGGAGGGTAGCCAGCACCATTACGAGGCTCCAACGTCTCCTTAGATACAGTTATTAATAATAAAGGCGTCGCAGTTTCGACGGAAGGCCAAAGCATTTATAGCGATAGCGAATTATTAAACTACACGAAGTTTGTGGCTTTATGGTCCATATAAATTGCAGTAAACATTCGCTTACACGTGTCACAACAAGTATAGTAACAGGCGCACACAGGAAAACATGAACAGATCTCGCCCGATGACCGCGTACGCTCTCTCTGACTACGCTGGCCTCAGGCTGAGCGCCGGCAGCGGAGAGCGAATGCTTCGTGCTGTCTCTCATTTCAACGCCTCTGAAATTTCAGATCAAGCCACCAGCCATCTCGGCTCGCCTAAACTTTGTGCTCGCCGCAGATTACCCCCATAACAGGGCGCGTGGGCTGCGCATGCGCTCAGCCGCGCGGACAGGCCGGAGTAGCCACGGCCGGGCGAGAGGCGGAGGAGCAGCGCCTTCGTCGCCCTGTGCCACGGTGGCCTACGAGGTGGGCGTGCCAAAATAGTCTGCTTCGATAACCGTCTGTAATGAATGTGAGCTAGAGCAGTTGCAAGCGATTGTGTCGTTCCGTTGTGACTAGGGCGGTGCGAAATATCTGCTGAGGACGCTGAGCACTCCATTGTTGCGAATGACCTTTGCGGGAAATACGGGCGGAAAGTTAACTGTCTCCCAGGGCCGTACTTGAAGTGCGTCGCGTGTCAGCCGAATAAACAGACCGAAAAAAAGAGAACTAAAAAAGCGCTGCGGCCAATTTCTGGCCAACTGGACTCTCAATTTGTCTGTGTTTCTCAAAAGACTTATTTTTTTTTTCGTTCACATAATTGTGTGTTTGCAAAGTAGGTCGAAAGAAACAAAGGCAGATGCAAAATAGGCAGAGAACAACACCACCACCACCACCAACAACAACAACAACCACAACAAAATAAACAAACTTAAATAAATGAATAAATAAATAAATAAATAAATAAATAAATAAATAAATAAATAAATAAGTGCAACTTCAAGCGTTTAGGCGAGTCTTTTTGACTATGTTCGTGTGGGGCTCTTGTCCTTTTTAATCTTGCATGCTCGTTGCTGCGGGCTTCGCTCAAATAGATGCGCGCCATGGGTGGTACTCTATTCGATCAAGAGAACCTGACACTCCCCTTCTGCGAGTATGCCTTCGGGGAGTAGAGTCCAAGCGCAGTTTCGCGTTGGCTCACGCTCGGCAATATTGATCACCTGCACACAATCAGGGGGCAAAAAATAAGGAAAGAAATATCTGGAGGAACGAGTGCATGCAAATGGCTCGAACGGCATCTTAGTGCCACATGGGTGTTCGCGGCACTCCGTCTTTCCGTGTAAGGGAAATGTCAAGAATTTTAGAAGTTAATAATAAATCAAGCATTTTATAAATAAATAATAAGTGTTCGCATTTACGAGCAGCGCGAGGGAACACATTATTTTCAGTGCGGCGCCAGCTACCGGCACACTCTTACGGCGCTTACTTCAAGTGGACTTCACTACTACTGAAAACAATTTACCTGCCCTTTATAGGGAACCTTCAAGAAACTAGGTGATCTGTCTTCTAAAAACCAGCGTACGGGTTCATATATATATAAGAATATGTTTCTATATATAGAACTGTTCCTGATTTTTTTTAAATTTTATGCCCTGTTAAGCGGTTTTCATCGCTATGAAATTATAATCAGTTTTATGTTCCCTTGTATTTCAGTAGCTGACAAAGTAACCGCTACACATCATTTCTTAGAGCGTCTAGATATGTAAGCATATTTTTTCACTAGGTTAAAGTATATTTATTGGGAAACTGTGTCATATTATCAAACAACTGCGTAATTTTACGCAACTAAGAACTACCATACTACTGATCACATGTCACATTCACAAGGTTGCTCACGCGTAAAAACAGTTCCCAAACACAATGGAAACGGGCAAAAGGATACATAACTTCGTAAAACAGCCATGGATGTTGCGGTATTGGTCTACCTGTGAGAACAGCCAAAGGTTTTATCAAGACGAGAATTTCTCTTCTTGTTTTGAAGCAAGCGGAGAAAAAATGAGCCGTGTCAAAAATTGCGGCGCTGTCGCTCTTTCCTTTCTGTGGCTTTTTGTACAAAACTTCTCTGCCATTATTCGTTCCTAGTCTTCTCAACGAAGCTTTTTAACCGTCAGTTGAGGCTGCCGCAGACGCAGAACCCCGGGCATTGCGCCATACAACACGTATAACGTGTCACATCGCGGCAGCAGTATAGTGTTACATATAGCTACAATTTTGCGTCAGCTACATTTCGTGTCACTGCTGAATACCAATGGGAGCTCCTCTCTTTTTTCTCGCGATACTACAGGAAACAATACAAAAATCATTTCAATCGCACTAAAGCCTTTAAAGCAAATTGTCAGGCCAACCGAAATCCTCTCTGAATTCACGCCTGTCAGCAGCTGATATTGCACAGTGTGCGTCGTCCCGCAAGAGACGGTAGCGTTCGCAGAGAAATTGAATTCCGCAAGACATCAAAGCGACGGGAGTCAAACGGCACCAGCGCGAAAATAACGCAAACATACACGCACACAAAGGAAAAGGAAAAAGCTACCAAAGCTCCCAGGAATTTTTTTCTGCCTTTTTTTTTTCGTTGGGCCCTAAGAGTAAAAAGAGAGCACGAGACGTAGGAGTTGGGCAGAGGGGTTTCCTGGGATCCGCACTCGAGGTCATCAGTTGTCGTGCAATGTTCTTGGAGGCGGGCCTGCCTACAGCATAGGCTTGATGGGGCCGAATTCAAAGAGCGGGTCGCAATTTCAAAGCGAGAAATCGCGAAATTTTCTCGCCTTTGAACAACAGCCAGGCAGCCACCGCATGCATCGCAATGAAAGTTTCTCACAGTTAAGAATGCTGAGGGTGAATCGGCGTCTGTTCTGTTGAAGCCTGATATGTGATATCACGGCATGGTTAGTTGACGTCGGCTTATGAATCGCAAACGTTTGCGCACGTACATAAAATACACGATTACACTCATACAAGAAATGCGAAGATTGTGGGATCGTTCCCCACCTGCGGCAAGTTGTTTTTTCATCCTGTTTCATTTCCACTAATTTATCGCTTCTTTATTTCATTCATTGAGCAAAAGTAATTTCCCCTATGTTGTCCTTGGTGTCGGTGTTGGCTTCTTATGATGCGATTGCAAGGTCAACTTTCTGGTGCCTGTTCCCCGGCCAGCTGCCGCAAGAAGTTATAGCTTGTAAGTCGCCGCACTGTTCTCGCGACAGCGTGTCCCGAAGAAAGCCAATTCATGTTAATGTTTCTTTCGAAATCAAGCTACAATGTAAAAAAAGGCATAATGCTGACAAATTCGCGTGCGCAGGAACCAAAGGTACGTAAATGTTTCAAAACGTTGCGGCAGACTCACCGCCCACAGTCCCAGAAGGAGGACCACCGAGGAGACGGCGCACGCAGCGGAGAGCAGAACCATGAGCAGCGAGAACGTGAGAAGCACTGCAAACGAGAAAGAGAAAGAAATGAGCGAGTCAACGAAAAAGGGACAGAAGCAGTGAAGACGGCGCAGAGCCTGCGGACGGTTGCCCGGTTAACACCGGAAACAGCTCCCGTGGGCCGAGAACCACGAATGCGCAGAGCATGCGGGACACAGCTTCCCCAGAAAGGAAACAGGTGCGAGGATACTGAGGGGCAGTGCCCTGGATAGCGCCGAGGCAGCGCTTGGGGTCAGCGAGACGCTCGTCAAGTCTCCGTGTCTCCAAGCACACGCGTCGTTGTTTGTTCGTCACAACCAGATCGTCGCTCCTTGCGGTGCCTCGTACAACTGCGCTCAGATCGCTTTGCTTTGATGAGCTTATGCTACTTTTTCCGGTGTCAGGGCCGCTTGCCCTGTCTTGTTTACGGTTTGTTAACGCCGCATCTTTGCTCAGCGCTCTTTGGCAACACGGTGTCGACCATGGATGTAGTTGCGCCTTGATTCTTGATTTCATTTCTTTTGGTGTCCACGGTATGTTGCTGCAATAACATATTAGGGCGGACAGAGGTGAGCCGTTGATTTTTGCCCTCTGTTCTGGTCGCGACTCGGCGACGCGCTATCGTTGTGGATCGCTTGCGTGACGTGTTGCGCCCCGTGTCTGGCGCTGCCTTCTTGCCTTTCTTTTTGTTATCTATACGCAGGTTGTTGTAAGCAATGCCGGGGCAACTGGATGCAAGAGCTGCTGCAGCATATTTGGCAGCAATACGAACACTGTCTTTCGCTCCTGGCGTGGTGCACGGCTGGCGGGGCGAACTAAGGGCAAGCATTGTGAGGCAAAACTGGAGCTCTCTCAGTAATTGTCATTTTTTATGCGGAGAGAATGGTGTAACAAGTACCTCGGCTACTCCGCTACGCTATGTTCTACAAAAAGATATAGTGATAGTGAAGAGAATCATAACTTAGATAAGGATGCCTCAAAGAAGAGTTTCCTCGATATATACTGTATCTCCACGCCACTACCCATATGTTGTGCACACTTTAACGGTTGGTGCGCGAGTCCTTCATGTACTATCATTCATATAGCCCTGTATGGCACTCTGTCGTGTGTGTATATATATATATATATATATTTAATAGCACTGTATACAGAAGTTAACTGTATGCCGACTCGTACATAACCGTTCAGAACCACTTACTCGAACACCGATCTTACACTGTGTTTAACAAGAAGTCTTTTAAAGATATGTTCACCTTTTGCTAAAGATGACTTGCTCGCTAAGTCCCCAGTACTTTTCCTATTACAAAGAGACGCTGGCGAACAGGTAGACAAAACCCGAGACACTACGTCGACCAAAGTAAAATTTAAAAGAAAAGAAGACGTTTCAGCTTCTACACGGGAGCCTTGTTCACAAGTACAATAAAAAAGGTGTTCGAGCAGCTCGTTTATATAGTCTTGAACACGTGGCGCAGGCAGCGTGCATACACTGACGGGCAGACTGCCATCGCTCCTGTGACTGTCTCCTGACTCCTGTAACTACGTGTATATTAGCGAAACTGTCGACATTAGAAGGCGTCTTAAACAGCACAATTATGACTTGAGAAAAGAAAATGTGAAATCCAGTGCTTTGGCTGAGCATGCCGCTTCAAGCGGCCACGCAGTCGACTGGGGGAACGCACGTGTCCTCGCCAAGGAAAAAGGGCCATCTCGACGCCTTTATTTTGAGTCGCTCATGATTCAGACTACGTCACAGATTCTGAACAGGAGCGATGGCAATCTGCCCGTCAGTGTATGCGCGCTGCCTGCGTCACGTGTTCAAGACTATTTAAACGAGCTGCTCGAACACCTTTTTTTAATTTTACATATGAACAAGGCTCCCGTGCGGGAGCCGGAACGTCTTCGGTTCTTTTAAATTTTACTTTGGTCGGCGCAATGTCTCGGGTTTTGTCTACCTTTTCACCATGTTCAATCCCAACCAGACGGGCTTCCGTCAAACACCGAAATTCAAAGAGAGGCTTGTCCAATCTTTCTAGTTCTTTTTTTATGTTCCTCTCTTAGCAGCCTGTTTCGGGTACTCAAGATGATGTTTCTTCCAATCGAAAGACGACACAGCAAAGAAATAACAAGATGCCGCAATTCCGTTCGTTTTCTTTAACCATCCATGTACTTTATGATAATGTCGTCATCGTTTAACATTCGCGAAGAAATAAATCTGAGGAATTATGACAAGTTATCATAAGGAGAGGATTGCTGTTAGTACGTTTCTGCATACGAGAGGAACATTTGCTTACCTCGTTGCTTGGAAAAGTCGAGTACATTCGCGAGTGCGTTTATAAAGAAGGAAAAAAAAGGAATAGATGCAAGAGGCGCAGCATAGTCATGCATGACAGCCTGAACACCACGGTCACTTCAAGTTGTTCGCCGATCGCTACACTGATTACCATTCATCGCGCTTCCAATGCCAACAGAAGAAATGCAGCCTTGAAGACATGCAAACTGCGGCGTCACTTTCTGATGGTTAGGACTATTTTGAATGTAAATGATTGTGTAAATCTAGACACTCAAATTCACTGACTTCATTTGGATTCCTTTCGTACCATCCCACTCCATGCTTTCGTGCGGTCCTGTTTTTGATGATTAGTGTTATGTTTTGTTTATGCAGTGATGTTTCCCGCCGTCCTGTTTCAACCGTTATGGCGTTTTACTGCCGAGCTCAAGTTTGCTGGTTCCATTCCAGGGGGCAGACGCGGGCTGTATTCCAAGATGCCGCTGCTTTCAGCGGCGGCGCCTGTTAATTTCTGAAACGGCGAAAATAAGACTGTCGTTCAGCTATTTCATCTTATTTTTATTTAGCCTCAAGTTAACGAACGTAACCACCTGCTACAGCGTTTCTAGTATCCTACGTGTAGTCTTGAGACATGATATGAGTTATGGATATTTATTTTTATTATTCCTTGTTTTACGGATTCCTTCCTTCATTCCCCATAAATGCTGGCACGTGGACTCTGGATCAAGCACGTGGAAGGACTCCAGTGGGCGTCTTATCCTTGATTTACCGTTCCTCACAGTTGCCTGCTTTTCCACGCGAACTTCGCCATTAATCCGGATCTTTAATGAACGCTAAATCCTAAAGTACTGCTGCGTTGCGTAGAGCTATTTATTTTGACATGGCTACTTTGCAGTACAAGATGTCGCTACTCATCTGTGTGACCCAGTTTCGATTCTTGAAAGCTTGCGAAGAAGTCTGCTCAGCAGAGAGCACTCAGAAAATAACAAGCCATTTCGTTACGAACCCTTCGATGAGCGACAAAAAAGCAGCATACTACATGGATTATGTTTTAGTTCGCTTGATGCTCCATTACGGGTAAAACAGCGCTGTCTTTGAGCTAGAAGAACACATTTTCATTTTTGGATGTAAAATAACTAGAAGAATGTTATAGATATTGTATTTTGCTTTTTGTTGGT
Source organism: Dermacentor andersoni (assembly GCF_023375885.2). Classification (NCBI taxonomy): domain Eukaryota; kingdom Metazoa; phylum Arthropoda; class Arachnida; order Ixodida; family Ixodidae; genus Dermacentor; species Dermacentor andersoni. The sequence continues at coordinate 29,752,748 of NC_092817.1, forward strand.
GTTGTGACGGAAACAAAAAAATTAAAACGTAAGTAAAAAATGAGCAGCTGCGTAGTTTCAGTGTCTGTTCACGCTGTTATACACCTGTGCGTTCACCTCTCCCCTCCCCCTGCCCCTCGAAAACATAACTCTTGCGACATTTTTTTGTTTTTGTTTCAGTTAAAGTGTACTTTAGACGTAACAGCCCTCTGCCGCACGTTCCGAGCGGCCTTATTATTTCTCATATACTAAGGACCTGTTTTCGAGTTGGGCTTTTTCCAGGATTCTCCGAGTTGAAATGCGCAGAGTTAGAATTCTAGGATTCGCCTTGGGTTCTTTCTCGAGTAGATGTCCTAAAAATGTCACGCGTGCGCGTACAACAATATCTAAAGCCTGCAACAAACGTCCTGCTTATACCGTTTTTCTGCCTTAGATAAGAGTCGCAGTTTCGCCGGAATGGCGAAGCATCGATTGCGATTGGAAATTAGCAGATAGCCAAACGAAGTAAGGACAGTACTTTTGTTACGATGGTTGACGGGCGGAGGCAACGCCCCTCCCGTAGTGAACGAGACAGTCGTTCCAGCCGAAGAACGCCGGGTTTATTCACGCTCGGAAATATAAAGAAAAGATAAGGAGAGAGCGAAGGTGTGACAGAAAGAGTGCGCACATGCGCACTGAAGGAAATAGCTTACTTGTCATGTTCATGGGTTACCGCATTTCTTCACCCTTAGTAACCAAAACGCACGACAGGTTTCTTTGATCGTGTGGAGCGACGTAGCTCCCGAGGTTGCGCTTCTGGTATTCTCTCAGGTGTTTCAGAGGTCCTTGGTTCTTTTAATACCGGGGAACCCGTTGTAGGAAGCCTCGACAGGTCGACGGCTGCTGGGGTCTCATTTGTTGTCCGCTTACGAACTTGATCCAAGTGGCGGCGGACAAACCCGTCCGCAGTCTTAACATCCAAAAGGAGAGCGCCGGAAGTAGTTTCCACAGTGCCTGGGGCCCACTTATCGCCGACGCCGTAATTTCGCACGCACACATAGTCTCCCGGTGCAAAGTTCCAGCTTGAGTCATTCACAGGTTTAGCAGGGCAGGCTCTGGAAGGAAAAGACATGTCCAGTCTTGTGCGCAACCGGTAACCTAATAGCATCTCTGACGGAGAAGGGCCTCCTTGGTGTGGTGCGTTTCGATAATTGCACAACAGCAGGGCCAACGACGTTATGATGCAACTGCCTCCTATTTTCTTCAAGCCTTTGACGGTGCGCACGGCTCGCTCGGCTAGGCCATTACTCTGGGGGTGATAGGGGGGTGCCCGAATATGCACTATTCCGTTTCGCTTCATAAACTGCTCGAACTCCCATGCTGTGAATGGCGTCCCGTTGTCTGACACGACCGTGCGCGGTATACCGAAACGGCTAAATATTGTCCTGAGGGCATTAATGGTACTGTGAGCGTTGGCCTGCGACATGGGAGCCGCCGCAATCCACTTTGTGTGTGAATCGACGACTACCAGAATCATTTTCCCTTTGATTGGTCCCACATAGTCGATATGCAAGCACGACCACCTTTCGCGCGTATCGGGCCAACTTACTGGTTCTTTCGCCTGAGGCATCGGTAATGTTTGCACGCAGTTGTGGCAGGACGCTGCAATGCGCTCGATGTCGTGCTCTAAGCCGGGCCACCAAAATAAAGACCTGGCTTTTGCCTTCATAGCGGACACGCCTTGGTGGGCTGCATGTAGTAGCTTTAGCAGCTTCCCTCGCGCATTTGTCGGCACTACAAGGCGATGACCCCAGTAGAGCACTTCTTGAGTAACAGACAGCTCATGCCGCTTTTTGTAGAACTCTGCCATCTCTTTCGTTTCTATGTCAAAACTGCGCGGCCAACCTTCCCGAGTGTACTTGCGTACCTGTGAGAGTACCTCATCAGCGACGGCGAGTGCTTTGAGTTCCTTTAACGGCATGGCAGGCTGATCCCACTGGTCCAGGGTCAGTACAATTTGGGCCTCATCCTCCTGGTCCGCTTCGTCCTGTAACGGTTGAGGCAGGCGGCTCAGAGCATCGGCATTGCACATGAATTTTCCAGGCTTATGTTGCAATCGATATCGGTAGGCCCCGAGTATGATTGCCCATCGCTGAATGCGGGCAGCGGCCATAACCGGCGTTTGCCTGTCCGCTCTTAGGAGACCCAACAATGGCTGGTGGTCAGTTATTAGTGTGAATTACCTGCCCAGCAGATAATCTCGGAACCTCGTGACACCGTAGACGAGAGCTAATGCCTCACGCTCGATCTGCGAATAATTCCTTTCTGCGGCAGTGAGCGTCCGAGATCGGAATCCTAGGGGCTGATACTGTCCTGCAATGCGATGGAATAAAGCCGCTCCCACGCCGTAGGGTGACTCATCAGCCTCCAAAAATAGCTCTTTTGCGGAGTCGAAGTGAGTCAGCACCGGAGCGGAACACAAAACGGCTTTAGCCTTCCGGAATGCCTCATCCTCAGGCCCTTCCCAAGAGGATTTAGATTTCTTTTCTAGGAGTCGGTATAAGGGGCTGAGGAGCGTGGACAGATTAGGCAAGAATTTGTTATAAAAAGTGAGCATGCCCAAGAAGGACCGAAGCTCCGTAACGTTTCGAGGAGTCGGAGCCAGCGTAATTGCCTCGATGTTCTTCTCTGACGGGTGCAGCCCTGCGGCATCAATTCTATGTCCTAGATACGTAACGGACGGTTCGCCTAGTCGGCACTTGTCCGCCCGGAGCTTGATGCCGTATTCCCTGAAACGCTGCAGAACTGCTTGCAGATTCGTATTTGGCTGATCCTTCGCATCTGCTATTAAGACATCAGCTAAGTAAGCTTGAACCCCTGGAAGACCTTGCAGAACGTACTCGATCGTTCTTTGAAAAATCGCAGGTGCAGACGCGATTCCAAATGGCAGTCGATTATAGCAGAAGAGGCCTTTGTGTGTATTTATAACAGCTAATTTACGCGAATCTTCGTCTAGAAGAATTTGGTTGTAGGCATCGCGTAAATCAGAGATGCTGAACTGCTGTCCCCCGCGAAGCGTAGCGAAAATGTCTACTACGGGTAGAGGATACCTTTCCATTTCACAAACTGGGTTCAGTGTTACTTTAATGTCTCCACAGATGCGAACTGTCCCATCGCTTTTCAATACGGGAACCACCGGGGTGGCCCATTCTGCATAGGAAACAGGCGAGATAATGCCTACGGCTACGAGTCGGTCCAACTCGGCGGAGACCTTGTCTAAGAGAGCGAACGGAACGTTTCTTGCCTTGCAGAACCTTGGTGTTGCTCCGTCCTTTATATGCAGCCGTGCGGGTGGCCCTTTGATGAGTCCCAAGCCCTCCGTGAAAAGGTCAGCGTACTGCTCCATCACGGGTGCAGCTCCTTGGCTCTCCAGCTTCACTTCGGTTGACTGCGACGTGATCTGAAGAAGCGGCGCCCCTTTTATTTCGAGTTTCTGCAGTAAGTCACGGCCACAAAGGCTTGGGCCTTCGCAGTTCAACACTACGAGATTGCAGTGAACTGTAGCAGACTTATAGGAAGCTTGCATTTGCAGAACGCCCAGCACTGGTAGCTTTCCAAGGTAACACGAAAGGGTTAGCGCAGCCTCACAGAACGGTGGCCACTTATGACGATGAGCTTCGTATATTGCTTTAGGCACCACGCAGACAGGCGAACCGGTGTCGATTATCATTTTCAGCGGAATTCCATTCCACGTGACAAGTTTCTGTATGGGCGGAACCAGACATTCATTACTTTTTACTGACCATATTTGCAATGCATTGCTGCCGCTGTCTTCAATGTCAGCTGAACGTTCGGTTATCGCCAAAGTTCGATGGGCGGGAACTGTTCGCGAGCATACTCGCGCCAAGTGACCTTGTCGCCCGCATTTGTAACACCGGCGCCTTCGCAGCGAGCACGCAATGGCTTGATGCCCTTGTCTACCACAGCAGCTACATTGTTGCACTGACATACTCGGTTCATTCCTTGATATTGCGGGTTCCCCTTTCCGCTGAAAGTTGAGCCCATCGATGGCGTCACCTTGACTGTTTATCTGTTGCGAACCTAGCTCTGCGCTTTCTGCTGCTAGAGCAAGTGCTTCGGCTTCCGCAAGAGTCAAATCCTTCTTGGCTAGTAGCTGTTCCTGCAAGTTTTTCGACCGCACTCCGCAAACGATGCGATCCCTCAGCATTCGCTGCAACATCGAAGAGAAATTGCAGTTATGGGCTATTCTACGAATCTCTACGATAAACGCCTGCATAGACTCTCCTTGTTGGCTTCGATGAAAGAACTTGAAACTTTCCGATATCTCGTTAGGATATGGATCATAGTGCTCATTCAAGGTTGAAACGACTTCTTCATAGCTTAGCGAACTCTTTTCTAGGTGCTACTCTACCGCAAAGAATCTCCACGGTCCTAGATCCTAACGCCGCAACCAACAAGGCTCTCTTCTTGGCGTCGTCTGTAACCTCGTTTGCTTCAAAGTAAGCGTCGACTTTTACGAGATATGCGTTCCACTTATCTGTGTCCTCTATAAAATCCGGAAGCTTGAGGGCCATGGTCGCGGCTGGGCTGATGGGCGTCTTCGTGTCGTGGCTGGTGCCCGGTCGCTGTTGCGTATCCGTGGGGGTTCTCGTCGCCACTGTTACGATGGTTGACGGGCGGAGGCAACGCCCCTCCCGTAGTGAACGAGACAGTCGTTCCAGCCGAAGAACGCCGGGTTTATTCACGCTCGGAAATATAAAGAAAAGATAAGGGGAGAGGGAAGGTGTGACAGAAAGAGTGCACACATGCGCACTGCAGGAAATAGCTTGCTTGTCATGTTCATGGGTTACCGCAACTTTTATCGGCCGTATCGCAAACATTCGCTTATTGACTAGATTAACAAGCGCGGTGTCAGCGAGCAGAAAACGTTAACACATCACACTCAAATACCGCGGACATTATCTGTCAAAATGCTGGCGTGAGGAAGTGCGGAAGCAGCAGCGAGCGAAGTGGCCTTCGTGCTGTCTATAGCTTCAATGCAAATCGAGCACAAAGAACACACGGCACACATAATACTACGAGCCGTCGACATATTCTGCCCGCAACGCAGATCGCTCTCTAGACACGGCCGCCACATGCGCAGTTGCAGCCGGAGTGGAAAGCCGCCCTACTTCTCCACCCCACGGTGCCTCGCAACGTTGGGTGCCTCACGCGCGACGAAAGACGGCGCGCTTTTTCCGTGCTTTCGTCCCTATCGCGCGGGCGAGATTGAGCCGTGATCGTCAGTTTCCCTCGCACGCTTTCACTCGCACATACGGCACATGGCGCGCGGCGACAGTGTTATCGCCCTTGGACTTTTTACGGAGCCTCTCGGTGACAGCGACGGCGGCGGTGACGGCAGAAATGTGCCTGGAGTGCCCAATAAAGAAATTCATCGGTGCATTCTCATCATATCTCAGTATGACTAGTCTCAAAACGAGACTCCTAGTTTCTTTTTAGGTTTTACACGTCACAGTGCCTACTGGAGGCAAGAATATCGCAGTTTAAGGAACCTGCTCTTAAGCAGGAGCCGTAAAGTGGTTGGAACAATCAAGGTACATTAATCTTTCAGCCTTCGATTAAAGTGTATATTTGAAGAAGAAGGAAATATTCACTATGTCTGCCTAGGTACGCTGTATTAGTTATTCAAGCACATAGGCATTCCATCCAGGTATAGATTGTCAGTATGTATATTTGGATCTGCGTGCTATTTCCCTCTTGTTTTACTGTGATTGTTTGCCAGTTGTACGTGTGCATGTAGACAGACTCTTTTATAGTTCTCCGATACAGCAGTAGAGATTATTGCTCTGACTCTCCTTCTGCCTTCTTGTCCTTCTTTCCTCCTTTTTCCTTTCCCACGTGTAGGGTAGCCAACTGGGCTTTACCATGGTTAACCGCCGCGCCCTTTCCTCTCTTTACGAATGGCAAATCAGGAAGTCTTTAGCCCTTTTTGTTTTAGCCAAACTACGACTGTAAATGCGAAGTCAACATATACATTCCCAGCGGTGAACCTTTTTTGGGCTGGCCTGGCCTTATCTGCCGGTAGCTCCGCGGCACGGCCCTATTGTCAGTTGTTGAAGACAGCGGTTGGGCTTTTCAGGTGCACGGCGTACGAGCAACGAAGTGTGATTCGTTTTCTATAGAGCAAGGTTCGAACTCCCATCGAAATCTACAGGGAACTGCAGCCTGCGTATATGGCAAGGTGTCTCGCTTTAAGAAGTGCGTGTTCGCAAAAGGCTATGAAGACTTGCATGACAAAGAGCGTTCGGGGAGGCAGTGTGCGTCGCTGACTGACGACAGGGGCAGCTCAAATTTAGAGCTGCAGTGGGACAAACGTCTGAACCCGTGTGGGGACTATGGGGAAAAATAGTGTAAGGTGTGTAGAATAGTGCGTATATTTGTAATTACATGTACGTACGTTATTCTGGATAATAAACTATAGGGACAAAGAATTTCTTATTCACCCTTATATATATATATATGCGTGTATGTAAGTGTGTGTGTGTGTGTGTGTGTGTGTGTGTGTGCGTGTGCGTGTGTGTGTGTGTGTGTGTGTGTGTCCACTTCTAAAAGAAAGGTAACATGTACAAAATGCGAAGCACCTTTTGGGAGTATACTGACAAAACAGAGCTTTCTGCGGGTTAACGTCGCGCCACTACATTGTGGAAATTGAAAAAAACGAAAAACATTTCGTTTTCTTCTAAACCTGCACTGGACCGCAATCTCACAGGGTATCCTAATATTTGTTTTGCTGTCTTCCAGGAGCTTTCGCAGTGTCACTGGCAGGCCTGCCGCAAGCCTCTAGCAAGATTTAGCGTGCGAAATTGCAGCAACAATGATAAAAGAAATAGAACTCTACGGTCCGATAGCATCTCCATTCCGCCGCTGATATTTTTTTCCGTTTATGCTCAATGGCAGCCTAAGCGCTTTTTATTATTGCAGTTGCGAGAATGAAGCGAACCTTTCATAGGCTAGCGGAAACCACAAGTTTCCTGTTCGAGTTTTCCCAAAGCGATGTTATTGCGAAAAGATGAAGTTTATGCCGGAATCATCGCAGGAATAAAGAGGGTCTCCAAATTGCATCAATCCCAGAGAAAGTGCTCAGCTGGAAGACGAAAGTTGTCCTCTGCTGAAGCGAAGCGCCGGTCGCGCAGAAATTGAAGCAGTAAATGACTCTATATAGCCACTGCGGCTTGAGCGCTTGAATAGCAGACTATTTCGGTTCATGCTTGCCCCTCAGCGATACCATTCCGCACTCATTTCAGTGGCACGTAAGCGCACAGAAAAAAAAAGAAACACACGGGGGACATTACGAAATCGTTGAGTGCCGGCAGATGCCTGAATAATGTAAGTGGCAGTGGCACCACTGTACCGCCGTGGCTTTCATTTGTCCCGGTTTCTTGGTTGGTGCCGCTGCTGAAAAGCACCCTGTGGTCAGATATTACTGTTGTCTATACAAAAACAGAGATAAGGTGCTTTAAAAAAGCTGGCCAACGTTTTGATAGGAGGACCTATCTTCGTCAAAGGCGAAAGAGGACCTATCTTAATCAAAGGCCTTTGGCGAAGACAGCCCCTCCTATCGAAACGTTGGCCACCCTTTCTGAGGCACCTTATCCCTGTTTATAACCTTTATACCACATTGTGCTATTCCATATGTCAGCCCATTTCTTGATTTGGTTGTCTAAATAGTGTCAGGATTGGGGCTCAATCCCATCGTTCGTGACCCGTTGTCATTGCTTCCGCTTCACGCGTCTTCCGCCTGATCGTTAGCCTTTCAATGGGAACAGAATACGCTTGCTGAGGGACAGGCTAACATTTTTCAGTTGTCGTTTAAGCCTCCGTGTTTTCCTCTGACACACACATGTTGAAAGGCATCTGCTATCACACCCTTGAGTAACACGGAAGCACTACGCTCGGACAGAATTCGTTTGTATAGTTACTGGAGGTCGCTAATCCGAGAAATACACCTTCGAAGCGCGTGCGCGTGCGCACGCACGCACGCAGAGAGGGAAAAAAGAGGAAGAAATGCAAGGATGTCCACCAAGTGGCATCCGATGTGGTGGTTTGCAGTGCATAGAGGGAAGGGTAATTGGGAATTGGGAAGAGGGAAGAACTAGAGAACTGAGGTGATGTTGAAAGCGTGTTAAAAGGCAGTCGTAGAAACCCCGTCGTTTGCAGGTCTCATGTGGCGCTTTGTGCCGATGATGCTCAAGTCCAGGGTGGTCGCAATGACATCTGAGGAAGCCCTTCCGTACAATCAGCTTACAGCATAACGTAGAGACTGTCTCTGATCATCAAAATAAAGGCTAGTATAGCAGAAGATGTGTCCGATGGTGCACTCTACACCTCCTCCTCCGCCCAACGTGCCTCCGACGTGCAGTCCAACGTGCACGAGCATCCATGGATTGGCGGACATCCGCACCTCGCGCCTCTCGTTGTCCTTTCCCTTTTGATTGCTATGCTGCTGCTGGAGGACACCCTATTGTGTTTAGTCAGGTAGTCATACTATGGCACGTGACGTCTCCAGGCGCACATCCTCCCTCATCGTGCAGGGACCGCGATACGAGAACAAACAGCCCGAGAAGATCAGAATCGAGAAGGTAAATGTAAAATAGAATAGAGTAGCAGAAGGGGACCGACTATCTTTCTCACAAATGCTTCTTCTTGTAGGCGGCGCGAACGTATAATGTGCACCCCAAGCACTGGAGATGGGCTGATGCGAGATGCAAATGTCCGCACGCACAAACGTGCCTATCTAGATGGTAGGGTGGCTTATTATTATACACGTACTTCGGTTTATTAAGTTAACGATGTAACAGTGTCGCTCTTTTAATTTCCCGAAATAAAAAGAAATATCAACCATGGTATTAAACACCCTTACCACTCTGGAATTTGTCGGTCTGTTCATTTTCACGGGCTCAGTTTAGCCACACTCTGCCCTCGGAAAGAATAGGAAACAGAGGAGATATACGCAAAAAAATAATAAATACAAAGAAACACCCTATACTATAAACATAAAATATGGCTTCTGAGAAGGCACCTACTTGCTGGGGTAATGTGATTTGCATGAACCGTGTGAGGCGTCGTCATAATTCTGTTCTCATAAAAGTAGCTTCAATTTGTTAAATGGCACTGATGCCTTTTTTGGAAAGCGAAGTGTTGCCGTTAAATTGATATTTCTATATTTAAGTGTGTGAGGTCTCCATACATAATACTTCTCGAACATTCTCCTAGTGTCCATGTTATTCTTTAAGGCAAGTATTATCTGTGTTAGTAATGAACAATTTTGTTCTTCTGACAGGCTCAAGAGGTCAGCGAAATATCACGAGCATATGACTTCGAGATACACCGCCATCATAATTTTCTGCTGCAAGAGACCCGCCTGAGTCGACAAAACGTATTTCTACATACTCATAAAAGAGTTCTCCGAATTTCAGTTTCACGGAAAGCTTTCTGGAAGAGAAAAAATGCCGTTTTACCTCCAGTCGTGCATAAATGAGAAAGCATTATATTTTTATTAGCGTGATAGAAGGAGCTATGCTGGCGCATAAACACGGGTCGCCGGCTACTCCTTGGCTCTTGAACAGGTGGCGCAGTTACATAAATAGCTTTGCGTACTTCTTTACATACTTCTTTGCGACGAAGGGCAGAAAAAGAATTAACGCAAACACAATGACCTTCTCACATAGCACTCAAAACACCACCACGAAATCACAAACTCTCGAAGCTACAAAGCGAATTACAATGATATCACATATCAGAAATAGTGACAGTACAAGGAAAGAACCCTCTCATAAACGAAATTCTTTTTTACATGGATTCATGACGCTAAACAATGTTGCTGTACTCAATTTCTTTAAATGAGTATTTTTGCATGACTCTTGTTCGATACAGCCCCCAATAATTTCTTTAAATTGAGTGGTTTACTGTCTAATATGTCATTAAAATAATTTAAATCGGCATCTTGGTGGGTCATAATGCCTTTATGCTATCGCCAGGCCCATTTAAATTGTACACCAAGCTTAAACTTAGGACCGCGCTTTTTTTACGCTGGAAACATTCCATACGTAAGGTCCTTCTTGATATACAGGGTGTTTCAGTGAACACTTTCACACATTTGTTAAAATTCCTCTGGCACATAGCATAGTTCTAGTCCATGATCTGGTCTACTCGAAGAGGCGGCCATTACTTCTGCAAGAAATATAAATGCATAATCGGCTAATTAAAAATTGTTCACTAAGTAATATTGAAGTAATTACTTTATGGCACATATTGTAATATACAAATTCTAGCGGGTGAGACTGCAAGGCATATCCACTTGAAAATAATTGTACGGGTGACACCATTTACCAGATATGCGCCATCAAACTTGCAGTAAAAATGCATGGTCGTTCCACTTACTTTTTTAACAAATCGTCTTTTTTTATTAATTGAAGCATAAAAGCAACCGCAGCGCCTGTGCATTTCTCCACAAAGTTCGGGAATTATTATCTCGAAACTGGTGCCATTCCGCGAACTTGTTTCAAGTGGATCCACCTTGCGAACTCTCCGGCTAGAATTTGTAAATTGCAATATGTGCCATAGCGTAATTAGTTAAAAAGCTTGGTTAATATTTCTTAATTACTCGATTATGCATTTCATTTTCTTGTGCAAGCAATGTCCGCCTCTTGAAGTAGATCGGCTCATGGAGTAGAATTGTGCTATCTGCAACAGGCAAATTTTTAAAATTTTTGAAAGTGTTCGCTTAAACACCCGGTATAGTGTTTCGAACTATAGCATGGTGCTTCAATGTGACATCGGAGTTATGACTTTGCATGGGCCACTCGGAAAACGGTTTCATTAGAGCGAACATTGGCCATCGTCATTGGGCAGGGGCGGGTGCATACATCGTAGAAGCTGTTGCATAGCACCGATATGTTACTATACTAGGGGCGAAGAAACCAAGAAACACTGTCAGAATGGTTTCTGGATAGCAAGCAGGGTTTGATTGACAGCGTTCAAATAAGAAGAGAAATGAAAAAAAGAAAGAAAAAACGTCGAGCCCCCAATGTAAGTGTAAGCACGAGATGCTTCTTTCTGCATTGACATCACACGTTTTCAACTTTTGATTGTGCAAGGATTTTTTATTATTGTTATTATTACAGGACATTTAGGAGACGTTGACATCTTTACGTGGCGCCTGCTACTCCTTCACACGTAAAACGAATATATAATAAAAAAATCAAGCTGGCAATGAACAAAAGAAAGGAAACAAAAACAAGAAAATCAGACTCACGTCCACTAATATGCACTAAAAACAGGTCGCAACAGAGACCATATAAAACACATAGGAGCGAAAACCCAGCTCACATAGACGCACTAAATGCACATGGATCCAGCCACTGGCATCAATACAAAATGCAATCAGTAATTTCCAAGGATATTACAACCAACCAGAAATCTCTGGAGGCCCAGCAGCACTCGCCTAGCAGCATGCAAACGTTAATCTGTGGGGAAGCGGGCAGGCAGGCGACTCAATAATGGCCCCGCAAAAGGATCCGTCAGTGATTGCATTAATACATGCACGGAGGCTCGCATGCGTATCCGCGACTTGTTAGCTTTTGGTGCATTCCTGCTCGAGCGCACTTGCATGCACAAGTATGGTTATTTCCATTACAAAAATTTCTTCATCTTCGACCAATTTCCACAAACGTCTGCTAAACTAAGATTTTGTATGTCATGAGGATACACTTTCCGTTTGAAGAACACCAACGCCAAACTCAGCAGGAAAACTCGCAACTAGGATTTTCAACGATGAACTTTGGCGCTCGAAAATGCTGCGTTGCGTTAATTGGACTATATGACTCTTTCTTTTCTTTTTCTTTTTTTTTCGCAGCGTGTGGATCATTGGTGGTCAAAACCGGCGTCGGCCTGATCGAATAGGGATGCCTATATTGAGCAACTACATAACATACTAGAGTCCTTTTCTTTCAAGTCACGCTTGCAACTATCAGGAAAACCACAGACTGGTGCTTCTGCAACAAACACGCACGAAACCGACGTTCGTTGCGGGCGCTTGTGCTGAGCAGCGTTTCGGTCCCCTGCCTCTGAATAGCATTGCTTGACCGACAACTTGCGCTTCGCCGATTGCCACCTACAGCGCAGTGCGCATTACAGACAGACGTCTGGGCGCTCACATCGAAGGCCGTGCGCACACCAGAAGCCAGCAATTGGACGATGAGATGCGCTTGCAGAGGCTGCAATGTCCTGCAACGCCTCGTGCCACGCATTTCTCGTCTCCTATCTAACTGCGCGTCGATTTACGAATGACGCACGCAAGGCGGCATCGGGTCCATCTCGGAGAAGTGGGCTTCCGCTCACCTGGGTGTTCGATGACCGTGTGCACGTGGAAGCTTCCCGCCACCATGATAATCGAGTACAGGAGCTGAAAAGGTCGAGGAAAAGGATAAACAGAAAACGCATTAGCCGAACGCGCACTCCAATTTCGCGCTACGCTATATATAACACGCGCCACGTCTGAGTCAGCTTCTCTATAGGGTTCACGTTTCTACGCTTACACAAATCCGCATTTTTTTTTTCTTTCTTGACTTTATTTTTTATCGTTTTCTAATGTATCGTGCTTCGCGAAGAAGCCCACGGGCATAAGGGCTAACCCCTTATTGAAGTCGCATTACGTTGTGGCAGCTCGATACGATCTCATTTAATCGAGGGTCTAGTGTGAGTGACTTGTTTGAACGAAATCAAAAATGCTCGTAGCCGTCGTGTCACCGGCTTTTCCGCAAACAATAAATAGTTCACTGATGAAAGTACGATAACATGACGTGATATGAACGAAATGTTCCGGCAATAAATTGCATTTCGTAAACTTTCTTAAATAGTTAAGATAGAAAAAAAAAAGAACAGCAGCGGAACGGAACATTCTGCACTTTTCCAGCCTTATCCCATCCCCCTGTGCACAGTAGCCAACCGGACACTTAATCTGGTTAACCTACCTGCCTTCCACCTCTTGTTTTCTTTCCTTAAACACAAGTCAATCGAATAATATAGAATAAATATACAAACACGCAAGGACACACTGAGTGTTATTAGAGAGATATAATGTCGCTTTCAGTAAAGAAAAGGTAATGCTTTCAGAGATGATCACTGTAATGATGCGTTATGCCAACGCTCAAGCAACCGTTCCATGCCGGAAAGACTATCATCAAGCTTCACAATTTTTAGCCCCAAAGCACATCTATGCTGTTCAAACTGATGTCAGCTTATGAAAGACCAATCTTCTATCTAATCTAATATTCCAATCTAATATTCCGATCTAATATGATAATTCGGAAAGTTTGTATTGAATTCTGGGGTTTTACGTGCCAAAAGCACGACTTGATTATGAGGCACACCGTAGTGGGCGAGTCCGGATTAATTTTGACTTCCAGGGAACCGTTACCGTGCCCCCAATGCACGGGACACGGACTTTCTGCATTTTGGCCCCATGGAAATGCGGCCGTCGCGGCCGGGATTTGGTCGTGCGACGTCGCGCTTAGGAGCGCACCATAGCCGCTAAGCGTCCGTGGCGGGTTTGTTAACGTATCACGCGGCTTTAGCGATCGAGACGTGGTGTAGCGCGCCGAATGAATCGGTTTTCTGAAGCTTAGTTTAACCCCGCACGTTATCAGTTACGTTAACCCTGGTGCGTTCGTTAAATAACTATCATGTTTTTTTCTTTACTCCTCCACGCAGTTTACGCGCTACGAACATTACGCGAATTAATCACGCAATTGCCTCGTTAGCGGCCGCTCGTGTTACATCCGGTCTAAAACGTCAGGGTCTAAAACTATACAGCCACGGAGCCAATGGTTGGGAGTACAACGTTAACAAACCGGCTTAGTTTATCAGTACCTCTACGAGCCGCATGGCAGACGTAGGCGTCATGTTGCCGGCATCTGTTTGTTGCCCGGCATCGGAACGCCGTTGCCCACTTACCGCAGTGTTTGAGTTCCCACTTAACGTCTAAAATAACAGCCTATCAAAGGCTGAAATAATTATTTCGCGAACTGCTCCAAGCAAGTTTTTGGGAGATTACGCAGGCTGACTCCTGACGAATATCCTGACGGACGCAACGTATACGTATAAGCAAGAAGGATGCGCAGCCGGGTACTACAGGTTTTCCCGCTGACTTTAATCCAAGCGCCGGTCAATTTCATCCAAGCGCCTGTCAATTTAATCCAAACGCCAGTCAATTTAATCCAAGTACCAGTGATTTTAATCCGAGCGCCACTCAATTTAATCCAAACGCCGGTGAATTTAATCCAGGCCTAACGGAATTCAAGAATCTTTGAATTTCAAGACTCCCGAAAATTTGCGAACATATTATGAGTTAATACCTCAAAAATGAAAGAACGAGGTGGGAGACCAGTATCTATCCTGCCACGTGACTAACGACAACTTTTGGAAGTTTCTATTTTCTATTTCGTTATGAGAGCGACACAGCGGATGAGGATTCTCGTAATAGATTCAGAGGAAACGTCAGCATGAGTACGTTGAGTTAATGATACACATGCGATGTGGTCATGGCTATAAAACGAAAGAATAACGAGTGATTAGATGATAATCACTATGTCCTTGCCGGGAGGCTTCTGTCGCTAGCGAATACGATTCACTATTCTAATGCGATATCCGCAGCCTCTAATCGAACACCTGGTCATCGCTACCACTACAACACTCTTGAATAACATTTATTTGCATAATACATCTAACTGATATGGTCGAGTCACTAGTGAGCATAAGTCAAATATAATGCACAGTTCAGGGTTCTCGATGTTTTGCAAAACATAACTTCATATATATCCAATGAAATGCGATGAAACGAGTGACTCACTATGCCTACTATAAACTCGTATGCTTAAGTCACTGGTGAATATTATTCACCCATTTTACTATCACTGAGGAAGCTTTCACTTGTGAGTGCCGTCAGTAGTATCAATCAAGCTGTAGCAAGATGAACACTTTTGTGCTACCACTGTTAACTGATACCGCCGAGCCTTTAGTGATCACTAGTAATGCGCTTACTGCGATGTTCTACAATTTTCATGCAGAATAGCGTCATAGATATAAAATGAAATGTAATTCAGACGGAAATTCAATAACTATAATTTATTAACTATAGGAGGTACTAAGGTTGATTCACTAGTGATGAAGAATAACTTTGTGTAATGCGATGGTCACAGCGATCATTCATGCACGGCGCCAATGTTATAAGTGAAAGTGTCAATAAATGAGAGTTTTAATCAGTCAACATTGCTAATTGACATCACAGAGTCATTAATGATCACTAGCGATCAGCTCTAATCGGCGTTCTTGTACTTTTTATCTAGAATAGCGTCATGCATGGCGAATGATAGGTAATTTGAACGATGATTCAAGACTAATAACCTGGAGCTGCTAAGAATTAGTCACTAGTAATCATGAATCACTTTGTTTGGTATGGGAGCGGTAGCCACAATTCCTTCATTTTGCCACAGGTATGAATGTGTTTCCTTAATTACTTTCCTCTGAGATTGCTGATGTGATCGAATTACTGGTGGTGAGTAGGGACTATGTTCAGTATAATGTTCTCGACTACTCACAAATCACAGCTTCAGGGACATAAAATGAAAGGTTTCTCAAAAGGTGATTAAGTTATGACAATTGTGAACTGAGAACTTTGAGCCATAGATATCAGTAATTCTTTTACCATTATAGCGTTTACTTGTACGCGCTGCAATTCAGTAATGTTTCCATAAACCAGCAATAATTTGAAGAATATAAAGAACATCAGCGAGTGACTACGTGCAAGATTGATGGGTGCCGCTGCTAACCTAAAGTGACTTGTGATCACTAGTGGCAAGTGCTTAGCATGTCCTAGTGTGCCTTTTTCGCTCACAGCGCAAGATCAAGGGGGGAGGAGAAAAGAAAGAGGAAAGGCAGGGAGGCCAACCAGACGCCTGTCCGCTTCATGCACAGCCCTTTCACATTAGGCAAATAAGAAAAGAACATTCCTTGCGCACCTTCTAGGAATTTTTAGCCTTCTTTCCATACCCCCTCTACCCCCCCTCGTATATTATGTTACACGCGTCGCTTCATAATTTTCATCATCTGCATTAGATGTACAAAATCTTAAAATTATATATGAAAAAAATATTCCAGCGTCCACGTCATAGCTGAAGGTTATCATCCTCTTGCAACTGTGTAAATTACGTTATGGCGTAATTATAACAATGAAAATTGTAAAAGAAGCGTGACCGAGATGTGACAGAAACTTGATCCCGTGGCTACTCCGATTTCCCTGGGAGTAGCTCAACTTTAGTTAGCGGCATGCTTTCTCTGTCTCTTTATCCCGGGAGGGCTCCGCATCGCGGCAAACCGAGTTGGAGCACGGTAAGAACCGTCAAATGTACCACGACATAGTACAAAAACAACGCACGTCAATAAGTTAATTCTTTCTAAAGGTATTGAAACGTGCGATACAGAACGGAGGAAAAAAAGTGTATGGTGAAGTTCGTACACAGGCAAGATAAAAATCGGGAAATTGCAATGACGAGAAGTTTAGGGCTCTAATATCCCTTTTTAGTTGCTTCCAGGCCACTGTTGCATCATGAGCAACGAACTCGCCGATGAAGCTGCTAGGAGTGCTCACGAAGATGGCGTGCACAAACTCATATTCCTGTCATGAACAGATGCAGCAACAGCGCTTCGCATGGTCGCATGTGATTTCACACGATCCACGCTGGACATGCCATGTTGCTGACATACCCGTTTGCATCGCCTAAACCAATCCGTCGAACTCTGCATTCCATAGGGACTACTATCTCGAACCAAGACGACTATTCTCTGTCTACTGTTTTATTTAGTGTAGCTTTTACGAATACTTTTGCTTGGCGTTCTGTCACCCCCGTTTTTTTAATGTGTGCGTGTGTATTCATTTTCTCTCTCTATTTCTCTATCCCTGCGTGTGCTCTTCTTTTTTATCTTGCTCTCTCTCCCTAATTTTGTAACTTAGCGCGGAAACGAAAGACGAGACAGAAGGGAAACGACATACACAAGCGTTACATTACCCCCTCCTCAGCGCAGGGTCGCAAAGTTGATGCATATCTTTCAGTTCACTTGCCAGCCTTTCGGACCTCTTTTATCTGTCCCTCTCTCTCTTTTTCTCTTTGGCGTTTTGAGAGCTGTCTCTGTTTACAAATCTAAAAAGAGACGAACATGATCAAAGTACCTTCTTCACAGCTACAAGAACTCTATTTAAAACGCTGCAATGACACCGAAGAATATCTCTCAGCTGTTAATACTGTGAGAACTCTATGAGGAGGTTCTCGAAAGAGGAATATGTAGTATCATTTTGAGCGAACTCCGTGGACGTCAGTTTCTTGGTAGACAACAAGAAGTAGGGCGTCTAAGGTGGGCCAACATGAGGTGTATACTGCGCAAGAATGCGTCGTCTATATTGTATACTGTCGACTTTCAGGTTTACTAAGGAACGAAAAGATTCAATATTCTGCAGGAAGCCTGCACATAACAACATATCTGCGCGGACAATGACGCAGCATGCGAGCGTAGTCTAATAAGCTCAAGACGGGAGAACATTTGCGAAGGGTTCCATAATTACGCCCAGAAATGAAACGAGATACTTTGGCATCGGTCATCCACTTAAGGGCATTCGCAGAAGATAATATCTTTCCGCCGTGCATCGTGCGCTGCTCGCTGGCCACGCGAAGAATTCTTTGCGAGGCACTTAAGCACGCTGATCCGCGCGTGCTTAATGCGATTTCTCATTTCAAGCATTCGCTGAGCCGAAGCCAGTTAGAAAGCCTTGAAGCGTGAAGCGACGGCCTTTGTATCTGGCCGCCTTGATTACCGGAGGAAGTGGATTTTCAGGAACCTGCTGACCTTCTGATAACGGGATCTTCCACGAATTACTTTGGTGTTTGTATTGAATACCCTTCGCGCTTCTTCGGGTTCTTAAAGGAACAAAAACGAATTCATCATAACAGGTTGCTGAGGCTTGATAAGTAACGCGCATGTAAGTACAAAAGAAACCTCATTAAGACTGCCGTGGCTTCTGTTGCTTTTTTGGGTGCAGCATGAAGCCGGAGTCCAGCTCACGTTTCAGTTTTCCCTTGTTTAGAGCTTTAGTAGTTTCTTTTGACCTTGATTTTATTAGTCCCACTACACACTTAATCTATAAATTCTAAACGGTGTAAGAAAAACACTAGGGCTTTTGTGACTCCGATAGTGCTGCAATATCCCCCTAAGCCAACAAAAAAGATTTCGTTTGAAACTGCCCGCTTGTGGCATAAAACGTCCTTGCTAAAAAACACACACAGGTAAAGCGTCACTACTGACACAGTGTGTGCTCCCCGTCCTTCATGTGTTTAATTGCGATGCGAGAATAGCGGCAAACTTATTTATCGGATGATACACAAAAGCCGTTTTGTATCGGCCCCACGAATACTCAGCCGATTAAGGACGTTCTTGGCTTACCTTGCTTTCGAAAACCCGAGAGAGCGCCGAAGTGTAATATTGCGGACCGATGCTAAATAAAAGTGCGTATTGAAGATGTCGGTGAGTTCAACACGCATGTTGAATGCACTGTTGAATATTCAAGGCAAGAAGTGTGATCCTTTTCAAAGTAATCACAATGTGCGCCGTAGGTTCGACAAAGGGAGCGTTAATTCAAGTGGCATATGTCTTGATTTTAGTTACTACTGCTCAACGTCCAGGTATACCCACTGTAGTTTAACCTCGCGACTTTTCTATTTCAATTGCATGTGCGCGGCATTGATCTCGTTTCTAGACGGACTGCAGTCATATTATGCTAATTTTATGACAAAAGGTGGTGAGCGCAAATCTAGGGTAATTAGACACTGGTCTTATTTGCCTCACCTCCGGCGGAAATACCAAGCATCTTCTAGCTTTCACTAAAGTTTCTCTCTCTCTCTCTCTACACCGTGGTGCATGACATGCATTTCGTTCTTTTGCACTTTTTGTGTTTATTGACTTGCTTGAACACCGATTTATTTTGTTGATGTGCTCAACTATGCGTTAAGTGAAACATGCTTTAGTTCCTTCTACGTTACTAGTTCAGCATCCTCGTATCTGCATATACCAGCGCAATGTTGGGCGCAATGAATACTGTAGGTTTTCTTGATTATTCATTTTCGTGTCACGACTGATCAATGAACAGGGACTGCGAACGCAAAATATAAGTGATGGTTAGCGATAACAAATTTGTCATGTAGCTTCTGGCGTAACGCTGGCCGACAAGTGACTAACCGATATTTCGCCCGTGTTCTTCCACTAAACCAGCACTGATAGCGCCAAAACACAGCCGTAGTTACATTTGCAATTTTCCTGCACTGGCTCCCAGATGATAAATCCTTCTCTTTTACGAAAAAGTGCTTTTCTTCACGAGAAGTTAGCCTCGCTATTAGCTGGTTATATTTTATTGAAGCTTTGCTAGTTAGATACATGTGGGAAACGAGAATGTCTGGGGTAAAATGGGCTTGTTTGTTTGCGCTTATCCCGGCGTCTGAAACGCCAATCAAGCCAGCGTATGACACCAATCTCACATCCTAGCATTTGAGTGGAGTGACACCAAGCCGTGAGATGTCAAAGTTCCTTTCGGCGACCGACAAAACCAACGGCGAGATATAGCCAAAGAAATCGGTAGTGTGCCGCTGTTGCCTCTATTCAATGCTTTCTTCAGCTCGATTATCTGTTTCTTTGTTTATTTAGCGATAGAGTAAAATGTTTACCAGTGCCAGATAAGTGTGACGGCACCAAATGTAGATCACGGAAGGGCTCTCGGAAGCTCCTTTCTCTTCGCGTCTTTAAAGGCACTCACAGGAGGGGAACCGCGTGGGTCTCACTTTCCGGCTATGTCGCAGGGCGTATACGCACCGGACGTCCGAGCAGTGGTCGCTCACCAAGCGTGCGGCGTCATGTTTAATTCAGCCGGTCGGGGATCGGGCCGCGGCTACGCCACGCGTCGCCGCGCAGCGCGCTCGAAAGCACATGTTCCCGACAGCGGCGCCGCGAAAGGCTGACATCCATTGCTGACGAAGCCGGCGCCAGCCCACTTGCACTCGGGGAAGGAGGGGGAAGCGCGAACATCGCGGCCAAAGGAAGCGGCTTCCCGATCGGCGAGGCCGCGCAACAATTAGGGCGGCGACCACTTGTGCACCGTCGCCCTCGTTTTCTCTCCCAACCTTTCTTTTTTTTTTTTTCGGTAGTGCTTAACGCAATACATGCTTTCTGACGTTGGTAAAGAAACGTTCTGTAGATTGCGTTCAGCTTCAGGAACGCGAGTGGAAAGTGCACGAGGGGTTCCGGGAAACGTAAACTGTTGGGCAGGCGATAGGAGGGCAAAATGTCTGATCGTTATTATTATTTTTTTTTTTTCAGAGGGACAACGAAGCGACGACAAATGTTGTCCGGTAAATGGCTAACAGCTACAAGTACGTTAGGCGACTAACCACGTTAAATATTCCGACACGATACTTCCCCAGATATACTACCCCATGAGTTATAGAAAGCAAATGATAATAATAATAATAATAATAATAATAATAATAATAATAATAATAATAATAATAATAATAATAATAATAATAATAATAATGAGAAGAAGAAGAAGAAAGAGAGGCGGAATGCGATTTTCCCTCAGGACTTTAATTATGGACACTGATTGAACGTCCGAAAGCAACAACAGGACTATGGCATACTGATGGACGCAGTGGCACGGAATTCAGAATAATTTCTACATCCTGGGGGGCAGGGGGGATCTTTCTTTGTGTACGTCTTATTTATGTGATGTCTTTAGATATCTTGGAGTTATGTTTTCACGCACGTATGCCACGGCCACCAACAATGTGGCCACGAACGACAGGCTTCGGGTTGACATGGGCTTAATACAAGCATGTAGGCTTCGCCGTCACTTCTTTTTCAGCTAACATGTTTTCCCTTCCTGAATGTCCACCGTGTACTCCACTGTCTTCCTGCGATGCGACTCTTACATTTGCACCTCTTATGTAACACACCTTTGTTTTATGTAACACCCGTCTTAAGCTTAAATAATGTCAAGCGAATCCATACATCGAAGCAACCGCAGCATTTGTGTTTCGAAGAGCAAAGAAAGCAGAAGGCAGCGATATTAAACCGAAAAGCACCGGGCTGGCTACCCTGCGCTGGGGACATAAATAAGGAAATAGAAAGTCTAGAGAAAGAGCCAAAGGCGAAGGAAAGAGATATCAAGAACTGCAGCGAGCTGGGGCATGAGGGAACGAAATTATTCTGAAAAAAGTGAAATACAACATTCACCAAAAATACCTTTTGTTTGTTGCGTACCATTTACTTTTTTCAAAAATTTTAGACACGATTGGGGGTTCAGTCTCCTGACAACATTTATTTGAAACAGGTCTTCCCACGGAATCTAGTCAATCCGGATGCAAAGCTATTTGTCATCGGGTGCCGAAGTAATTTGTCTACCAGCAGGCATTCGCACCGTCGTTGGTGTGTGAGTCTCAACCAGTGCGCCACCACTCAGTGATTATATAAGACAAAAACAAAGACAAACAAACAGTCAGGAAATCGCTAGAGTGCAAAAAAGGTTCGACGACTCAATTACGAAACGGTTTAGGACAACATAATGCACTCGCCTTAGCGCTGGCCCTTATCGAACGGATCGGCATGGACAACCGGGCTTTGAGCAAAACACGTCTAGGAAAAACTAAAGTCAGTACAGCAAGCAATATCGCTCTCCCAGCACAGTGCCACTTTGCTGGCAGCGCAAGAAATCTTGATGTTCCTGCAATCATTGCGTCTCGTGGAGAAAGTTGAAACGGAGGCCTCTCTGATGGCAGCGGGAAGTAGACGTAACCACGCAGTGACAGCTCCTTCCTTGAGTGCTCCGAAAATGACCGAGTCTGTTGTGACTGCCGGATTCGTGCAGACGCATCGTCTTCGCTCTAGTTCGCTCGAGTGCCAGAAGCGTCAAAAAGGCGTCGTTTGGCGCTCAACCAGCGTTACGTAGCGCTGCTTAACGCGAGAACGAACGAAATCGCCAGCGATCAGCGTCCTGCTTCACAAATGGCGCGCACTGTGGCCGCTGCTGCGAGCTGACTTGATATGTCCCTACATTGCAGAATGTGACCGAGCCTGCTGTCAGTGCCCAAACAGCGTAGGGTTTAAGAACGGGTCATAAAGACATCCCACTTGTTTATTTTTCCGCTCTTGCTTTTATCGAGCAGTTGTGCCGTCTTGTTCAGGCACCAATAACAAGATGTACAAGAATAATACTAGAAAGAAGCGGAATACAAACCTCCGAGCGCAGTAAACAGTCAAATAGGCATCTTTCTTTCTTTCTTTCTTTCTTTCTTTCTTTCTTTCTTTCTTTCTTTCTTTCTTTCTTTCTTTCTTTCTTTCTTTCTTTCGCAAAAAGCAGAGGGAGGGGGGCGATGCGAAATTTTTTCATCAAGATATGGATCCCTGCTTCAAACACTCTGATGAGATCAGTGTAAACAGAGCAGATTCCAGTTTCTTAGCCTTATGAAAGTACACATACCGCTCTGCTCTCGAATTCTTGCTGAGTTTCATCTTACAAGAAAATTACTCGCTTAGAGGCTGCTGCTCCTAGCAATATTTAGACGATGGCAGAACCAGGCAAATTCAGAGGGTATAGCTTATCTCTTTCTTGCAGATTGCAGCGGTGATCATCTAAGGTAAAGTTGCTAATGAAACTTTGAAACGTTGGATGCTTGATATGCTTCTTTATCTTTTCTGTAAGACTTGTGTCAGATGTTATTATTATGTCACCGCATTTAGGTGGAACGACAAGGCACAATTTTGTTGCTTTTGCAGCTTTCCGTAATTTCACTTCACAACGAAAAGTTGTTTCAATCGTGCATAAAACATTTCCAAAGTGACACGCTCCAGTGTACAACCTTAAAGCATATCTTTGTAGAACTCACACATTTTCTTCTGCTAGTTTTCCTATTTCTGTGTCTACAGGAAATACAAAGGGCGTGAGCAAAATTAGAGCCTAGTTTATTTTTTTTTTTAATTCACGGAGACCCGAGGTCTGTTACAAAATAATATAATGGGAACAAATTATGTTGTCTCGCTAGATTAAGAAAAAAACTTTGGAAATATGCAGCATTTCTAACAGTTGTTTTAACTAAGAGTAATCAAAATAAATTCGTGGGCTTTACGTGGCAGAACCGCAATCTTACTATGAGGCACACCATACTGGGGAACTCCAGTTTACTTTGACCACCTGGAGTTCTATGACGTAGCCCCAGTGCGTGGTACACGAGCATTTTTTTTTCATTCCACCCCCATCAGAATGCAGACCCCGTGGCTGGGATCGAACTCGGAACCTCGTGCTCAATGTAAATGGCTGCTCCATATCCGCTGAGTAACTGTGGCCGGCAAACTGACCTGTTTGTGACGCTTGAATAGCTTTTTACATACTAGTTTACTGCTTAGGAGATGGAGAAGAAGGAAGGAAGGAAGGAAAAAGTAGAGAAGGAAAGGCAGGGAGGTTAACCAGTTTAGCTTAACCGGTTTGCTACCCTACACATGGGAGCGGGATGGGGAGATGAAAGATGGGGAAAGAAGAGAGAGAGAGAGCACACAGCACAGTACACACATCGTCCGTTAGAGTCCATCACTCTTGCGTGGTACGTGATATCACTGTCACAGCCGCTTGTCCAATCCCGTCTCTTTCAAAAACCGAAGTAGTCCCTTCGTCGCCTTCAGCTGCGATGTATTCTGTCAGCGGCATGTGAAAATCGTTTCGAGGGACAATGGTCTAGTGTCAAGGTGCGCTAGAACGGATGCCAGGGACTGTCGCTGAGCATTATATTCAGGACAGTCGCATAGAATGTGTTCCAGCGTCTCCTCGCAAAGATAGGCATTGCAGAGAGCGTTGTCGGCCACGCTCTCTCTATGGTGCACACCAACCAACCGGAGCAACCGTCAATGCCACCTGCCCTCTCTGATGCATCTCTGTATGCTAACTGGACTCCGCCGAAGAGAGGCGACTCTGCTTTATCGCTTATGGCTATGGGTGGCTTTCACGAAATCCTACTCATTTCGCATTGGAATGGAGAAGAAGAGCAGCATTACATGAAGCAGCTGTGATAAGCTGCAATGTTTCCAGGGACACTGAATTCGATTTTAACACTGTCTGTAGCTACAACGCAACCACATCTTCTTGCTCCAGATTTAGCACACCAAAATTTAAAGAAAAAAAAAACAATACGTGGAGCGGGTATCAAAGGATTCGTTTTTCAAGCACCATTACAGGAAATTTTTCATTTCACTTTAACTTTTAACTTGCATGCGCATTATTCTTTTCTGTATTTTCCCCCTTTATCGCAAGGGAGATTCTTTATTTTCTTTCGCCGCAGTTCATTAAAGTGTGCTCGACAGCATTAAGGGTTATTGTGTGACAAAGCCAGCTCAACATGAGAAAAGCAGAAAGGCAAAAAAGTAAGAAGTCCCGTTATCATCCCCCTCCCAACAGTAAGGTAACCAACCGGGTACGTCCTTGGTTACCCACCTTAGCTTTACCTCGTCGTTCCTCTCTCTCTGTATCGCTTCATATCGAAATTTTATTGTATATTACAATTCGACAAGTGCAAAATTAAGATAAGGCAGGATATGCAAGTTTCACTGCAGAATAGGTTATCATCACCCTCATATGGAGATGGGCTTTCGTAACATGAGCTTTGATGAAACTCCTGAGTACGAGTGCACTAACACCTTTTAAAGGCAATATCGTCATTGAAGCTTATGGAACAACACTATAAGCGTTGTGCCTAAATTAAGTGCGCACTAACTGCTGTAATACATTTGCCCAAGAAATGTCGCACATACTTTAGAGTTTGATGGTTTTCTTTGTTCGTAGTGTACGTAACTGATTTTCAATCATTTGAAAGATGAGATATCGACTCTAGCACTCATATTGAGCTGCCTAACCTGGCCACGGCAGTCGCTGCTTTTCGTGTTCAATCCATTCCGCTTGCGTAAATTTTATGGATGTTTGTCATATTTATTTAGAATATTCGGAAGGCTGCATTCTTATTTTCAACAGCTTCCTTATTCAACAGCTTCCTTAAATTAAGAAAGATTGTTATATTTGGCCTACCCTATTCTTGGGCCTCTGCGTAGGGTATATTCTTGACCGATCTCCGAGAAAAAGGGCATGTACCATTCTGGAAGAAGATGTTTAGAATAATAAAATATATTTAAATGGGTGTCATAATCAGTTCTGCGTGTACCCCTCCTGACCCTTCTTTTCTCGACAAGAGAGAGAGAGAATAATATAGGAAGGCAGGGATGTTAACCAGTCAATAGTCTGGTTGGCTACCCTACGCTGGGGGAAGGGAGAAGGGGAAGCGAGAGAAGGGAGAGAGAAGGTGTAGATACGTATACGGACAGCACTTGAGTTAAAGACGCTCGCGCAAACCAGAAGTTCTGAGAAAGCATAAAAGTGCCTTCACTGCCTTCTGAGCGAATGATCGGTCGGGACGGTGCTCCAGTAACGTCTTTTCACTCAGAGGATGATCATCTAATTTCCTCAATGTGTTGGACAAAGATTGTCTTTGTGCATGAAATTGAGGACAATGGCACAATAAGTTTTCAATGTTCTCCACGCATCCGCAAACATCACATGCAGGACTATCAGCCCTTCCAATTAGTGCTGAGTAGGCATTCGTGAAGGCAACTCCAAGCCATAACCGACAGCGAAGAGACGCTTCACGTCGGTGTAGACCGGCTGGAGGTCTGAGTTGAAGTTACGGGTTTAGTCTATGCAGTCTTGTGCGCCTTGTATGTGCGGTGTTCGACTCTGCTAAGGAGATCGTGCGTGCTAAAATGCTAAGTTGTCTCGCGGCGTCGGTCCTTGAGAGAGGAATGGGGACGCAGCGGCCCTCGTGGTTTGATGTCTGAGCTGCCTTATCGGCGTCATCATTTCCTATGATACCGCAATGACCTAGTATCCACTGGAAAGAGATATCATGGCCTTTTTCTCTTAAGTGATGGACAAGTTCCACGATTTCGCACGTGAGCTGATCGTGAGCTGCATGTCGGAGAAATGACTGCACACATTGCAAGGCCGGCCTTGAATCGCAGAAGACTGCCCCTTTTCTAGGATTTTCAGCCTTTATCACATTAAGCGCGTCGCGGAGAGCCGCGAGCTTTGCAGCTGTAGACGTAGTGACATGGGAAGTCTTGAACCACTGGGTTATTCTCATTGTTGGTATAACTACAGCGCCACTGGAACTGGTTGATGTAGTTGATCCATCAGTGTAGACGTGTGTGCAGTCGCTGTATTTCTAATACAAGAGAAGTAAAGTTAGTTGCTTGAGCGCTGATGATGGCAAGTCCGACTTTTTCTGAAGTCCTGGGAGTGTAAGGTTTACTTGAGTACGGCGTATACACCATGGAGGAATGGTAGGCCTTGCCGCAGTTGTGTAACCTGACCTGAGAGAGGCACGGTGCGCGAAGATAGTCGCACTGAATCTCGTGTGGGGCCTATCTACTGGGAGACTTGCGAGGTGGGAGGTAGGGGTAACGAGCGAAGTGTCTTATGTGCACACGCATTGTTTCAATGCTAATGTGTGTTCTAATAGTGGAATCTTGAGCGACTGCAATAACTTCAATCGTTGACGCACTCCACGATAGACCAAGGCATATCTTGAGGGCTTGGGCTTGGATGCTTTGGATTATATTCAGGTTAGTTCTGCAGGTGTTGGACATGACCGGTAGGCTTTACCACAGGAATCCAATAAAGAGGACCCTGTAATGTTGCAGCGTGGATCGTATTGGCACTCCCAGGTCTTTCCTGCAAGGAACTTGAACATATGGCAAATTCCTGTCAGGCGTTTTCTCACATAAATCACATGAGGGGTCTAGGAGAGATTTTTGTCGATGACCACCCCCAAAAATCAATGACTCCTGCTGTACGAGATCAGTTGCCTGCCGACGGATATCACGTATGGAGACATTAATTTGCTGGTAAACTCCACCACTGCACACTTTTCGTATGATATATGAAGTCCTTGTTCTCGAAGGTAGGATGATGTTAAAGTGGCTGCCTTCTGAACCCGCGCGCGAAGCTGCAATCGCGTCACACCCGACGTCCAAATGCAAATGTCGTCGGCATAGATGGAGAGCCTAACGGTGCCTGGCAGGATGTCGGCAAGGCCAATGAGTGTTAGACTGAAGAGCGTTGGGCTCAGTACTCCGCCCTGAGGCACCCCACGGTTACTGTAATGCGGGGAGGTCGGGCCATCCTCGGTAAGTATGAAAAAGGATCTCTTATGTAGATGGCTACTTATCCAAAAATAGACTTTACCGCCAAGTCCTACTGCCTCTAAGGCGTTGAAAATCGCTTCGTGCGTTACGTTGTCGTACGCTCCTTTAAAATCCAGAAACAGGGCAGCAGATAATGTTTTGCAGGACTTCTGGTGCTCGACGTACGTCACCAAGTCGATAGCGTTGTCTATGGAAGAACGGCCACGCCTGAAATCGACCACTGCATCTGGATATACCTGGTAATGTTCGAGGTACCATTCTAGCCGTGCTAGAACCATCCTTTCCATTAGTTTTCCGATGCAACTGGCAAGCGCATTTGGTCGGTATGACGCAATGTCTACAGGTGATTTGCCAGGCTTGAGCAGGGGAATTAGGCGACTGGTCTTCCATTCCTGGAGAACCGTACCTGTCTCCCAGGAGCTGTTGAACAAGAGCAGAAGCACTTTCCGAGCCTCTTCGCCAATATTACATAGGGCACGGTAGGTTATACCATCGGGTCCTGGTGAAGATGAACGCTTGCACAAGGCCAGTGCAGCTTCGAGTTCTTCTATGGAGAAAGGACGGTCCATGCGGGGGTCGCGTGAGATCGGTGTGTGGTGGAGCGTTGATGTTCCAGCGGAACTAGTTTCGCCAGCAATCCTCCTTCAGAAAGCTTCCGCGACGTCAATCTCGCTGCATTGTTGGTGAAGGGCCAAAGACTTAAAAGGGTGGCGCTGGTGAGGGGTTCCACGGAGGCCACGAACAGTTCTCCATATGTGAGACAAAGGTTTTCGTGAATCCAAAGATTCGCAGAATGACTTGCATGTTTGCGATGCGAGTTTGTCCATGCGACGCTGAATTTGCTTTTGAGTTCTTCTGGCCAACCTCAAGTCATGTACCGACTTCGTGCGCCTGTATCTCCGCTCTGCACGGCGACGAATTGCACGAAGCTTCTCTAGCTCAATGTCGTAATCGGTGCGTGTATCCGTTCTCGGAAGCGAATGACTGGCAGCCTCCAGGGCACTCTTTATGATGTCCTCTAGGCTGGAGGAGAAGTCATTGCGACAGCCGTCTTCGACAATTGATTTGAACATCGGCCAGTAGATACATTGTGTGGCGCCGGCTAACTTGGAGTCCGACAACCCTTCAATCCTAAGATAAGTGGGTAGGTGATCACTTCCCCGCGTTTCAATATTCGGAAACCACCTGACCTTTCTAGTGAAGGAGCGTGAAACAAAGGTGAGGTCCAGGCAGCTACAGTAGGTAGTTCCACGCAGAAAGGTGGGGCTTCCATCGTTTAACAAGCACAGTTCTTGTTCAGAGGCAAATGACACTATTCTTCTGCCTCTCGAATGTATCTTAGAACTTCCCCAGAGATGGTGGTGGGCATTAAAATCTTCAGTAATCACCAAAGGCTGTGGAGTCGCTGTCGTGATTCGCCGTAACCGCTCGCCGTCCAGCCGACTTGAGGGCGATATGTAGGCTCCAATTAATGTGAAAGTGAGCTTGCCTTTCTTCACTGTCAGACAGACGTACTGGTTTTCTTGGTCAGGCGACACTGGGTGATGGACATACGTAAGATCACGTCGCATGAATACGATGATCTTGCTGCATTCTCCGTGGGTGGCGGACATGAAACACTCATACCCGGATAGTCTGATGTTATCTGATAGGGGCTCGCAGATGATGATGACCGGGAACTTATTCGTGAACACAAACTGTCGAAAGTCCGACATGCGTGACTTCAGTCCTCTGGCGTTCCGCTGAAATATCAACGCGTTCCGGACTTCGTCACGAAACGACTGCTTCTAGAGAGTCATGAGCTGCAAGTAGTGGACTCAAAGTGTCCAGCACCTGTAGCGCGTTTTGCGCAGACGAATATCTCATGTTTGTAAGTATAACCCGAATCGCATTCATGAGCGACCACAGAATGTTGATGACCTGGAGGTCATCAGCCCGCGTAGCTTCAAAAGTTGCCGAAGACGTCGAAGTCGGTGCGGTGTGAGGTAACTTAGCAGGGAGTTGTGCCCTCGGTAGCTCAGGCCATTCTTCAGGACGGGCGAGCCTCTCCGCTTTGTTTGATTTCCTTGTATCTGTCTTGGTGGCGCTGTGCGGTGATGCGGCAGTCCTTCTGACGTTAGCTGGCGTGTTCCTATCTGCAGTTGCGGAATTTCGTGAAAGTTTTCGGTGTCGATGGCGACGTCGCCGAACAGCGGCAGCAGCCTCTCGGTGCGTTGAATGTCCCACGCCATTTGTTTTAGGATCGCGAATTCCTTCCGCATCCGCGGGCAATCCTTTGATGAGGCCTTGTGAGCACCACTGCAGTTACGGCACTTTAGAACATGTGCGCTGCAGGCGTCTTCTGAATGGGACTCAGAGCACCGCGGGCACACTACGTTGTTCACGCAGACGCCCTTCACGTGGCTAATCTTGCAACAATTGAAACACTGGAGGGGCTTCGGTACGAATGGTCGTACTGGATGGCGGACATGTCCTACTTTGACGTGGGAAGGAAGGCTGTCTCCTTCAAATAAAATCTTCACACAACGTGTGTTTCCCAGTCTGAAAATCCTTGTAATGAAAGTTCCTTCTGTCATTGGCTTTATCAGTATTGGCAAGTCGTCATTGGGGATGGCAACGTCGACGTCATAAATGACTCCCGCAGTACCATCGCCGCCTGTAGGGATCATTGATCGCACCTTTACATTGTCGATCTCAGTTATGTTACGTAGGTTTTGTAGGGCGCTGCGATGTCAGACATCAACAGCCAGGACATTTTTCCGCGAGTTTATTGGCACGTCCTTAATCTCATTTAGTGCGATTCTCTCGAGTAATGAGGAGAGGACCTGCCTGTTGAGGAGCCGCAAATTGGTTGCCGGGTCCACGGGCATAAAGAGCACAGTGTGCGGCCAGCGCAGCGGTGCACTCTTCACGGTAGAAGCACTTGGCGACGAAGA
Organism: Dermacentor andersoni; assembly: GCF_023375885.2. Taxonomy (NCBI): domain Eukaryota; kingdom Metazoa; phylum Arthropoda; class Arachnida; order Ixodida; family Ixodidae; genus Dermacentor; species Dermacentor andersoni. Next base: position 29,783,053 of record NC_092817.1, read on the forward strand.
TGCCTGCAGTAGTCTTCTTTTCGCTGATCTACTCATCACGACCTGTAAGTCATCGTCCGACGAGTCGTAGCTGTCCAAACATATCTCAGTGGCCTCGCTGTCTGTATCGCTTGACGCACTTCCACATTTCCTGGGCGCTAGCCGACTTGAAGGCTGCACATCAGGAAAGTCCTCTGAGGTCTCTTCATCCATTGCCGCAAGCAGGGAGCAGCAGCTCCCAGAAATGCAGGGAAACAAAGTGAAAAAGCGGAGACAAAAGAACAAGCGTTCTATCAAATAATCACTTCGTATTCCTTCCTCCTAATAGTCCAAGAAAGGTATTAACTGATACGCCACATTTCTCGACAAACATCATACGTCGCCTTCGTTCTCGTTATGTCACTGAGTCGATGTCTCACAATTGTGCATTCACGTGATTTTTCCTTTGCATTTCGGCATAGCTTGTGAACTGCGTAGTGCACAAATATGAACAGCGAGCGCGATGAAAACTCTGGCCTGGCCGGTGCATGAACCTCAACATTGCATGAGGGCACACGTTGTACAGAACGAAAATGAACACAGCTGTTTGCACCGCGCTTAGTTGCATGACGTTTACTTAACTGCTATATATAGTAGTTATACATATTATATATAGCAGCTATACATGGTAATTGAAATACAAATTCCAACATAAACGTCGGATATGGATAGTTTTTTCTTGCTCATTCTTGTGCGCTTCCTCTTTCTCTTATGAGCTGATCTCTCTATTCTTTAAGCAATTCAGCCATATGGGAAGTCACACCACCATATGAAATACCTCGCGCAAACACCTGATCATTGTACAGCACCACCTATAAGGAAATTAATATAAAATGCAAGAGTTGCTACTACGCATTCAAACGAACTCTGCAAAATAAGAAAGCGCATTTTTTGTTACCTTCGAGGCCGCTTTTAATATTCTGTACCCCGCGCCATCACCTCAAGCTTCCGTTACACAAATAAATAAGAAAAACACAAGCATCCGGGAAAATCACTCGTTTCGAGTTGAATGCCATAGCTAATGACGACAAATTACACCATTGCCGTTGACGTCCTCTGTGGTGAACATAACACTACGCCATCACGGCTGCCTTAGAATAACAGCGTGTCCTCAACGCGACGACACGCCACACGAGATCGCCGCGGCGGCTCGTGCAACAGTAATCATTACCGGGAAACGTATGCGGGGAGCGCTAACTGCGTCGCAGTGTATGTAGGCGCAGGAGCGCCTTATCATCACTTATGGGGTTCTGAACAAACGTATGCTCCTCTGTATGTTGTATGCGTGATTCCAAAGGTTGTATTTGCTGTTCGCTTCAGTTTTCTGAGCGCTTGCAGCTTATGCCGTACCCCCCGTGAGGAAAGCGAAAATAATTTTTGAGTGGTTATTTTGAGCCTTCAACGCAGCGCATCATCGTAGTTTGTGGTCGTTTAAAACGTGGGACAAAGGAAATCGCACTTAGCAGCAACGTACACTTCCTTTATTTTATTATTAATATTTTTCATCGAAAAAGCCTTTTTTTTCATCACTGGAAGTCGCGGATAGGATTAAGATGTGAAGGTCACCGCTTATTGCGCTTTTGTACGAGTTATTGGGGCGCAGATATTCGATTAGTCCTAAGAATTTTTTTTTCTTTTTTTATATTTAAGGACCAATTGTCTACTATATGCAATTGTCTATTATACATGTTTCTCGATCAGCATAAGACGAGATTCATGACAGAGAGCGCCCGCAATATTTATGCACTATGTTTTTCCATTCCATACACGTTATTTTCCGTCTTCCTTACTATTTCGACATTTCAGTTTGGAATAACAACTGAATTCCCTTGTGCTCTCTCCGGCTGCGTTCTCCGTTTTTTCGCACTGTTGTGATGAACGAAGACCGAGTCATTCGGACCTTCTCATTGTTCGTGCTCGTTGCATAGCGGACCGAATCTCGAATCTGGCAGTTTCAATGCCACAAAGCAACCTGCGAGGGTTTATTGGTCAGTTCATCATCATCATCATCATCATCATCATCATCATCATCATCATCATCATCATCATCATCATCATCATCATCATCATCGCCATCATCATCATCGCCATCGTCATCATCATCATCATCAGCCTGGTTACGCCCACTGCAGGGCAAAGGCCTCTCCCATACTTCTCCAACTACCCCGGTCATGTACTAATTGTGGCCATGTTGTCCCTGCAAACTTCTTAATCTCATCCGCCCACCTAACTTTCTGCCGCCCTCTGCTACGCGTCCCTTCCCTTGGAATCCATTCTGTAACTCTTAATGACCATCGGTTATCTTCCCTCCTCATTACGTGGCCTGCCCATGCCCATTTCTTTTTCTTGATTTCAACTAAGATATCATTAACTCGCGTTTGTTCCCTCATCCAATCTGCTCTTTTCTTATCCCTTAACGTTACACCTATCATTCTTCTTTCCATAGCTCGTTGCGTCGTCCTCAATTTAAGTAGAACCCTTTTCGTAAGCCTCCAGGTTTCTGCCCCGTACGTGAGTACTGGTAAGACACAGCTGTTATAATCTTTTCTCTTGAGGGATAATGGCAACCTGCTGTTCATGATCTGAGAATGCCTGCCAAACGCACCCCAGCCCATTCTTATTCTTCTGATTATTTCAGACTCATGATCCGGATCCGCAGTCACTACCTGTCCTAAGTAGATGTATTCCCTTACCACTTCCAGTGCCTCACTACCTATCGTGAACTACTGTTCTCTTCCGAGACTGTTAAACATTACTTTAGTTTTCTGCAGATTAATTTTTAGACCCACCCTTCAGCTTTGCCTCTCCAGGTCAGTGAGCATGCATTGCAGTTGGTCCCCTGAGTTACTAAGCAAGGCAATATCATCAGCGAATCGCAAGTTACTAAGGTATTCTCCATTAACTCTTATCCCCAATTCTCCCAAATCTAGGTCTCTGAATACCTCCTGTAAACACGCTGTGAATAGCATTGGAGAGATCGTATCTCCCTGCCTGACGCCTTTCTTTATTGAGATTTTGTTGCTTTCTTTATGGAGGATTACGGTGGCTGTGGAGCCGCTTTAGATATCTTTCAGTATTTTTAAATACGGCTCATCTACACCCTGATTCCGGAATGCCTCCATGACTGCTGAGGTTTCGACTGAACCAAACGCTTTCTCGTAATCAATGAAAGCTATATATAAAGGTTGGTTATATTCCGCACATTTTTCTATCACCTGAATGATAGTGTGAATATGGTCTATTGTGGAGTAGCCTTTACGGAATCCTGCCTGGTCCTTTGGTTGACGGAAGTCTAAGGTGTTCCTGATTCTATTTGCAATTACCTTAGTAAATACTTTGTAGGCAACGGACAGTAAGCTGATCGGTCTATAATGTTTCAAGTCTTTGTAGTCCCCTTTCTTATGGATTAGGATAATGTTAGCGTTTTTCCAAGATTCCGGTACGCTCGAAGTCATGAGGCATTGCGCATACAGGGTGGCCAGTTTCTCTAGAACAATCTGCCCTCCATCCTTCAACAAATCTGCTGTTACCTGATCCTTCCCAGCTGCCTTCCCCCTTTGAATAGCTCCCAAGACTTTCTTTACTTCTTCCGGCGTTACCTGTGAGATTTCGAATTCCTCTAGACTACTCTCTCTTCCATTATCATCGTGGTTGCCACTGGTACTGTATAAATCTCTATAGAACTCCTCAGCCACTTGAACTATCTCATCCATATTAGTAATGATATTGCCGTCTTTGTCTCTTAACGCATACATCTGCTTCTTGCCAATTCCTAGTTTCTTCTTCACTGCTTTTAGGCAGTGAAGAAGTGAAGTGAAGCAGTGAAGGCACTGCTTTTAGGCAGCATGTTCAATTCTATCCATATTATACTTCCTTATGTCAGCTGTCTTACGCTTGTTGATTAACTTCGAAAGTTCTGCCAGTTGTATTCTAGCTGTAGGGTTAGAGGCTTTCATACATTGGCGTTTCTTGATCAGATTTTTCGTCTCCTGCGATAGCTTACTGGTATCCTGTCTAACGGAGTTACCACCGATTTCTGTTGCACACTCCTTAATGATGCCCATAAGATTGTCGTTTATTGCTTCAATACTAAGGTCCTCTTCCTGAGTTAAAGCCGAATACCTGTTCTGTAGCTTGATCCGGAATTCCTCTAGTTTCCCTCTTAGCGCTAACTAATTGATTGGCTTCTGATGTACCAGTTTCTTCCGTTCCCTCCTCAAGTCTAGGCTAATTCGAGTTCTTACCATCCTATGGTCACTGCAGCACACCTTGCCGAGCACGTCCACATCTTGTACGATGCCAGGGTTAGCGCAGAGTATGAAGTCTATTTCATTTCTTGTCTCACCGTTCGGGCCCCTCCACGTCCACTTTCGGCTATCCCGCTTGCGGAAGAAGATATTCATTATCCGCATATTATTCTGTTCCGCAAACTCTACTAATAACTCTCCCCTGCTATTCCTAGTGCCTATGCCATATTCCCCCACTGCCTTGTCTCCAGCCTGCTTCTTGCCTACCTTGGCATTGAAGTCGCCCATCAGTATTGGTCATTGGTCAGTTGCCTGCTCGTAAATTCACGCACTGCATGATGCCCATGGCTAAAATGAGGTTCCACGTTCTCTGCCTTAGCCGTGATCTGCGCTGACTAACAAACCCAGTGCCACGCTTGCACAAATAGACGAACACCCGAGAAAGTCGACGGGAGAGTGGCCGCCGCGGTAGCGGCGGTGAAGCACCATGGTCAAGTGGCGAAGCACCGCAAGCATATAATCCGGGAAATGCGTGTTCGACAATACCCACCTGCAGCAGGTTGTCCTTCATTTTAAACAGCGCCACAAAACAAACAAACAAGGAAGAGCACAGGACCAGCGCTGTCCTGTGCTCCTTGTGCGTGTTTTTGGCGCTGTTTAAAGAGAATGCCCCGTACCAACTAGCTCGTACACAAACCCTTGTAAGCAAGTTGTCTCTTCGCACACTTTCATTTCCCTCATCTTTATTATTTGTACATTTCAGTTAAGAATAACGTGTAATTTCCCTTATGCTATACCCAGCTTCATTGACAATTTCCTGCATTTGGTTCTCACTAACAAAAGGTGAAGCCCCTCTGTGCCCATTATCCTTCTCGGTTCTTTCCTAGAGATAAGCTTCTGCCATATCACAGCTTCCCGACTTGGGCGCCAGAGGTGTGGCTGCAGCGCGCGCAGTCTGGCTCCTGTCACCGAATGTTGGCTTCCCGGTGGAGGAGCATTTCTCGTGAGGCCCGTGCTTGGGCACCTCCTTCATTTGAAGCATGTTGAACGTGGGAACTCAAGTAGTTTTCAGTCATGGATGGCGTCGGCATGGATTCCTAACCAGTGGTCATGTATTGCGCAATTAGTTAAGTATACTATATTGCGCATACAATAGCGATCTGTTGTTCGTATGCCAGAACAAGCGGCGTTCATGCTGAGCCATCATCTTTATAACCTCCCTGCATTTTACTTCCTCGCATGCAACTCTTAGCTTTCTTTAATTTTACCGTGAAAGCGTTATATGAGTAACCTTCCGTAGTTTTTTTTGGCGTCCGGCATAAGAAAGGGACTTAGCGATTTGTAAGAACCCATACGGGTGCAGGTATGAAAATGCGGAACAGATTAGAACGCTTGCCGTGAACAATAGTGGGACGTCAAAGTTATCAAGGACGTCAGTATATAAGTAGGAGAGCTATCGGCGCTAAAAACAGCTGCGTTATCGATGGGGCGGACACGTATAGTTCGTACACCCGAAGAACAACGTGCGCATGAGGAGCGCCGGAGGGAACAGCAACGAGAACGTACCCGGCGCCGGCACGAAACGACCACCGATGAAGAACTTTCCCGGGATGCTGAACGAGAACGACAATCGCGAGCCCGCGCACCTCCGAACGAGCAACGACGCCAGACACGGAAGGCAAGAAATGACAACCATTCCACTCTGTGAAGATGGAATGGCAGCGAAAGTACTTTGCTTTTCGTTTGAGAGCTTTGACTGTCGTCAGGTTTGGCCGCCATTCCATCTTTACAGACTGGAATGGTTGTAATTTTTTCTTCTTTCCTTCTTTTTCTGGACACTGGCGTATTTATCTATTGTTTCAAGCTATTCCTATACGCTTAGCACTTGCTCTGACTTAGCGCCTGCAGCACCCAACGAAAATAAGTAACATCACAAAAGCAAGGAGCGTCGTGGTGCCTACAGGAGCGATCGACCTCAGACAGTGCATTGCACTCTATATCGGGTGTCGTATGACCACGGTTAATATGCGTGTGTCGGCAACGCACGACGACTTTTCTATTTTTCTTTTCTTCTCTTTTCTTTTTTTCTGAAACTCTAGGCTGACTGCTTTTTTTTTTTTTTTTTGAGACGGCTTTTGGGATCAGTGCACGCCTAAGAGGAAGAGAATGGGAGAGGTCAGAAAGCAAACGAAAAACGCCATAAAAAAAAGGAACGCCATAAAAACGTTGCTATTGTTTTCGCGACGCTATCTGAAAGGTGTCGGTTACCAGCCCTTATGACATAGGCATCTAAACCGTGCATGCGTTTCGAAACTCGAGCAGCCGCAAGCCTAACCGGAGTATTCATAAAGCTGTTCGCACTTGGGATAATTGTGTCACTGGCCGGAATCTGTCCACGGCTATATACACAGTCACGCGCAATCTGTAACATTAGTTTAGCACTAGTAGCGCGGCGAATCCATACGCTTGCTGGCTGACGCCAGCTCTGTATAGCAATAACGCAGCTGCACAGTTTTAGAAGGAGGTAGCGCGAGCACCAGACAGCGGGGGCCGTTTTACCGCGGCGAGTTCTCCTCGCCACCACCGAGTGGTATCACCGAATACGACGACGGGGCGTATGGTTATTTTACTGCCGCGGCGTCGCACGAACGGCGTTCATTTGCTTCTTTCGCTGTCCGTTTTCGTCCTTTACGCTTTAGTCAGAGTGGACGGTAGGGCTTTACGAGGACTTAGTGGCCGGGTTCGGCGGGGATGACGCTTCGCGGTGCTTTTAGTATTCCGGCAGCGATCGTCGTACGCGGCTTGCCAACGACAACTCGGGGTGACAAAATGCGCATTGTTGCTCGCAATTGGTGAGTGGATCGTAAGAGCCTCTTCTCCTCCTTCGCGACCCGCGTGCTCTCCGCGCACCGGCTGAACAAAGGTTGAAGACACCGACGCGCTGGGGCTGAAAGGAATAACCTTATTTTCCTTCCCGTTTATGGGATTGTTTGGCGTTCTTCTTCGCTCGGCTGAGCCCTCTCTTCACCGTCGGGAAAACGGCTCGCATGAAACGGGACTAACGGCTGGCATGAAACGGGACTAAGTGTTCCACAAGCTTTTAGAGCCCCGCTGGGGTGAAAGTGCGGAAATCGTTTTCAACAGGAAGGACGCTGTTCACATAGCACAGATTCATAAGAAGCTCCAATATTATGCTCACGAAACGGCAGTTTATTATTTTTTCCCCAATATGTATCAAGAACTACCGAGGTTAAGAAACAATCTCCCTCCCGATGTAGCCGTTTTACAATGATATTGATAATATTCTAGCCTTTCATGTTCTCTTTTTCTATATTTTTTTACTATACAGCTGCAATATATCTGTGCTTACATGTTTATTTGTATTGTTAATACTTAGCATGAATCGCTCTGTTTTATTGCTGTAATATTGGTGTTTATTTGTCATCTACTGCTGATGCCAACATGTTAACAAGGGGCGTGTTCCTCTTAAGCGAACTCTTGTGTTGGCTTTTTGTTCCTGCTCCTTGCGTCCTTGTAGATGCAAAATAAAGTAGAACTTGTAATCACTTGCATTCACAGTGGCATAGCATCATCTCCAAAAAATACTTTTTGTCATTATGTTGCCATCCCAACACAATATATAAAACTCACAGAAACCTAAACATCTGCTTGTCCTAAGATCGAATATGCATGCGCAGTTTGGGCCCAGCTTCAGACTAACCCCGTGAGAGCACTTCAATCCGACCAAAGCGGCGCTATGAGATAATTCGCTTTCTCCTATTATTACAACAATTACAGCGTCTCCGAAATAAACCGTGTAGCTAATCTTCCCAATCCTGAGTTACACAAAGAAATGGCGTCTGTGCGCCGCTGCCTTAAATTGTATGAAGCCAAACTCAAGCCGAAGTTGTAAATAACAGAAATCACGCCCCTCGGTTCCATTTTTTCTCGTTGAATACCACAAATTTTATCACTCCTGTACTGACCTTACATAAGCGTAACAACCAACCCATCATATAATATTTCGTACTTAGTCCCCTGCTCTTTCCACTGATCGTAGGTTCTTAAATTATTCTTCCAGCTATCGCAAGTTCATCATAAGCTCGACGCGAATGGTTTCGTTCTTTTAAAATAAACAATCTTTTTTTTCTTGATGACAACAGTGCGCCAGTTTAGACAACAGCCTGCTTATCGTCAGGTTTCTAAATATTATTCCATAATAATAATTATAAATTATTGCGCATATTGAGTCTAAAAACTACGCTCCACATTTGAGGCTCATTAATAAATAACAACCGTTTGCACTAGCCGGCTCCCGTATGAACTTTGATGATTACATTAATTACAGCCCCATCTGTAAGCCAGAAACTGAAAAACACACAGTAAATGGTCACTTTTCTGTGTGTGTCTGTATTCGTGAATTCTGACTTTCCTCCAGAATAGCTAAAGGCACTGGAGCTTACGACTCTGCGTTAGCGTGCAGAGAAAGCTTGCTCCAGTCGCAAGCACTCAGCCACACACGATGAATTCCCTTACGACGCGACGCTCCGATCCTCACATCGATACGCTTAGGCCGTATACGACAGCCTTCTTCTCCTTTCCGCTATAACGAGACATTCGGATCTTGACAGCTCGTCCATCAACCTGTTTCTTGGGAGGTGGTGTCGCCAGCCAGATTTCTAGGGACTTCGGGCATCGACCGCAAAATTGCAACTCGTTTCTTTTTGGTTCCAAATTTCGGTCTGATGTACTTATTTTCTTTTCAATTCACTTTTGTTGTCTCTTCAGCGCACATTGCAGCGCGCATTCTCATGTCGGGGACAAAGTGGCACAAAAGTGGCGCTCTGGGTCAAGCGATCGTAACGAGTCTGCGAATCAGTCATCGAGCCTTGATCGCCCGCCCACGTAGGCCTGGGGCAGACATCGATCGAATAGTGCACTGTGAGAGAGTGCCTGCTTCCGCTCTTTTCGAAGTTCCGTTCCGCTTATGTAGGGCACCAGCGGGCACTGCGTTGGTACGGTAAGAAAACTCCTCAACAATCGCCCCATGTGCGGCGATAGAAAAAAAAAAAAACTCCAATTACGATGACGCCTTCATCGTTTCCACTTCTTCCATCATTCCTCGCGTTAGGAAAAACACGGCAAATCTAACGCTTCGTTGGAATACGTAACGCGAAGCTTGTTTGAGTTAGCGCGAGGTAGCAGCAGTATAGCTGATGACACGCGCACGACCTTGTCACCCGTGGCTGTTACCAGATCTCTGCGTCGCGAGAACAAAGCCGTTGTGTGACGTTTGTCGAGAGAAGAATGCTAATGAAAGATGCATGCGCGCAGAAGTACGACAGATATGTAAATACATTAAAGGCTTCTATACCCGCTGTGTCTCAGAAGCAAATGCCCATTCTGGGTGATTGATCAAGAATGTGCACATGTCCACTGGCAAATACCTGCCAGTCAAAGAATGGTGTAGACCAAAAATCATGAGCAATTCCACTCTGTGAAGTTGGATGACCAGCACAGCTGTTTAGCACACGACACGGAAGTAACACAGAACTCTGAACAAAGGTACCAAAACATTTATTGTCCTAACCGCTGGTCATCGTGACGATAGGCACGCGGATACATTCTCGTATCACTTTTGTTATTAAATTCGTAAGCATTTCTGTGCCTACCCAACGAGAAATTTGTCCGTCACGTAAGACAATGAATGGCTCTTACCCAATTAAGCAATGGCTCGTACCCCCGTAAGCAAGCAAGCAAGCAAGCAAGCAAAAAAAATCTACCTGATAGTCTTCTGACCTTGAAAATGGTACCTATTGATAACTAATCTACTGAAATGCATATCCAACAGATGAGGCACATAAGCTTTTCCATAGAATGAAGCAATTTTCCATTGAATTCGGGAGTTGAGTTTTCGCACGCGCATATTTGTTAGGGGACAGGAAAAAATCTCCGTGTGAAGCAACAATTGCGCACACAAATGTTATATCATGGTCTATTGTCCAATCATGCGGAATAGAGGTCCGCTCACCGACAGTACTTTGTCGTTCAACATTCAAGGTTGTAGTATATAAGTGATCTATTAGACGAGAAGGCGTTACTGAAGCAAGTCTACCATTACACCAACGTTCTGGGAGTTAGACAAAGAAAGCTTCGCTTTAGTATTCCGCGATTAGTTCTGATTGACAAAACTAAGACGCGATTCACTGCGCAAGGGTACACAGAGGAGATAGAGAGGTAAGGGGAAGTTGTGCGAGGCCTGCCTGCATTGTGTAATGTTTGCTACACTTTACTGGAGGAGGGAAAAACAGTATGATGAACGAAAGAAAAAGTACTGAACGCGAATATGTCTGCATACCAACGCAGTTGTCAACAGCGCACCCATAAGCGGTCGCACACTCCACGTATTTTTTCTAGAACTTTACCAGTGGTCAAGTGCCTGTCTGTGGTAATGAATCTACCCGCCACAGCCTGAAAACCTTTCATTATGTGAGGGGTCCGATTTTTAAGCTTCTTAGGTTAGTTTGGAGGAAAGGTAGTGCGAGAAGTTACGTAATCGAGTGACAAACGGGCAAAATCTTATTTCAGAGGTAAGAAAAATAAAGAACAGGTACCCAACCATCCTATCGTACCCCTAAAATAAGGGACGTGAAGTGCTATGAACCATAACTCATCCTGGGATCTCTTGCATACTTTTTGCATTCTTTCATTCTATCGACCTTCTCACCCCTAAGTTTTTGGGTGCCCCCTTTCGAAATTTCTCTGATCGCAATAATGTATTAATAAATCAGAAAGCGAAGTGGTTGGTCGGAACAATGGCCGTTCTTAAATTTCTCGTGGTGTATCGGGGACGCGTGAGACAAGTACGAAGGCTTGCATGCTCTGCATGAGTAGATAGTGCATGAGGATATATTGGTAGGATATTTGGTTGATCGTTAGAAGTGCATCGTTTAGACACATGAGTAAACACTGAGATACAGCGTTCGTGTCTTTTTCAACGTTTGCACACGTGCCTAAAGATGCGCTGCCTCTACAACAACAATACAGTGAGCAACGTGGTTATAGTATATACATGTCACTTGTGACTGGTGGAGTACACTGATTGCATTGCTATTCAGTGCATTCTGCCATGTGACGAATAACAAGGAAACGTGAGAAACGCATCGATATTAATATTGCGGGCAAACTAGTTTCAAAGTGTGCAACGTGTGTGTGCCTCTATCCGCGCATATGTGCGCGCGTGCGGTACCATGCCTGCGTTTTGACGCAAGCGTTATGGTGCTCTTGTAAGATATTTGCAATATTGTCGGTCTCATAGGAACATCCCTTCAAATGTTTTCACTGTCTTTAAACTATTGAGTATCCACAGAACCGTCTTTATTATCTCATTTCTGCAGAGACAGAACCTCACAGAATTAGATTGCACATCTCAAAAAGTCTTTGTCAGTATTCAACGCGAATAAACCAATAAAGAAGACAGCGCTAACTTCGCTACGATTCGGAAACCACCCGCGCCACCTTATGACTAACGCTTCTTCCGTTTCTTATTCTTTTATGATGTGCTCAGAAAAGGTTCGTCCTGAGGCGTGCGAAGAAGAGCCTCGACACTTTGTTGTCCAGCCCCTAAATGCTGGCGTATTGAGGAAAGTGGAAAATGGAAGACTTACAATTTGCACGAGCAGCCGCCACCTCAAATGGCAGCAGAGCGGCCTCAGCAAGAGGGCAAGGACGCTGCTACACGGGGAACACAAGCAGAAGAGTAAAACGTGTATTATGTGGCAGTGTATGAACTCTGCGCTCCGGAAATCGTGCAAGCAGCTCAGGCAGGGTAGCTTTGACATCTCTACTTTGTTATCACTTTACCTCCCCCTCCCCTCTCTCCCCAGCGTAGGGTAGCAAACCGGATCTTTCCCTCTGGTTAACCTCCCTGCCTTTCCCCTTTCCTCTGTCTCTGTCCCTCTCCCCAGGTAGGCCTCCTTTTGGCAGCGGGCCTTCCTACGACGGTCAGCATTGCAGTGGCCAGGTCTTTAGCGCAAAAAGTCAAACCTGGAGCTAGAAGGGATAGGGTTCAGGCGCAGCGTTTGAAGGAGAGGCCAGCAGCCATGCCGTATATACACGGATTTTTGCTCAACCTCAAAATCGTTGCATGCAGACATGATATCCTTATGGTTTTCATAAGTATTCTGTTCTCGAATTTGCACTCAAAGCAAACGAGGATGCCAAACAATGCAGGAGTGTCCCTTCGTAAAATGCTATATCGGTGTTTATTCCATCCCCATGTAATGTGAGAACGTTTGCATCGACCACATGGAGTGTTCCATTCAAAACTGCCTCAAGGAGCATGCTCAAAACGTAAAGAAGAAAATGGATAAATGTGCAAATTTGTTCGGCGAAGCCTTCCTTTAGACTCCACTCTACTGAGTTCAATTTTATGCTCAGGTGCTGTTTGACACGCACGAACTTTATGTCGCGGTTTCTTGTCTCTATGATGCGATACACACCAAATAGTGCATTGTGGGTGACTTGTTAATAAACATTTGATAGTAGCGCGCGTCTTTGTTCGTTTTTTTTTTTCGCGTCCGTCCGGCCCTCTGCGCAGAGCTGCCATAATAAGAATATCCAAAATAAAAAATGGGGCTAATAGATGTAGAATCACACGTAGTATAAATGTTACTAACCGGGATGAGGTGCCTCAGAAAGGCTGGCCAACGTTTCTATAGGTGGGTCTATATTCTTTTAGCGAAAATAGGTTCTATCGAAACGTTGGCCAGTATTTGTAAGGCAGATTAGACCTGTTAGTCACCTTTATACCACATAGTAGGAATAGTAAAAGATAATCGTGACTCAAGAGTTGGTAAAGAAGACCGACGTCGTATAAACAAAACTGGCTGGAAAAGAAAAGACAGCAGCATTGAAATAAAAAAAAAAGGAACTGAGAAAAAAATTTGATGGTTATAGCAACAATCGTAATACCTACGCGTTTGCAAAACGACAGGGAAGCATGCCTGTATAAAGAGCAACAATAGCAAAACAAGAATGTCGTAATGCAAAATTTTTCTGCAAAAGTATCAACTGCTCTTCGAGCACAAGCATTTCGGCAGAGGGCTTTCGCTCTCGCAGTTGATTTTCTCCGACGAAACCTCATTCTCAGCTGTGTCTGTATCGATGAATGCGCGGAAGTCGGCTGCGAACACAGCCAAATACTACGCTCAATACCCCGCGGCACAAAAATAACGTAAATAATAACACTTTCTCAAACAGGAAACCAGCCGTGTGAACTCGCATAGAAAGTTGCCGACTTTTCAATTTACGGACCCGGCTACTGGCTTTTCCCCCGGCATTGATATTCAGGTCTGACGGGAGCAAAATATTCGTTCTCACGCAGGCATTTCCTATTCACAATATTCAAAAATGCTAATGCATTCTTCCTACTCGAGCTAGTATTGCTTCGACTCTATATCAAGCCTGGGAGCAAAATTGTTTGTTCCTTTTTTTATCCCTGATGCCCGCATTAGCTTGCCAGCTATGTATTTCACTTGTAGCTCAGATGTTGTTCTCAGATAATAGTCACTCAAATGGTTTCTCTTTTTTTTTTAAATGTAGAATAAAAGTCGTTTCTGTGAAACCATTGCCGAGATACTTTATAAACATACATCGCATTCACCGGTGGAATAAAGACCCGAACTCCTAAGCGGTGGTCCAAATGACTGAATGTCTTTGATTATATAACAGGTGCACAGAATTTTGTGACTCTGTTATTGAAATCTCATTTACTAGGATAAGTTTGATTGTGTATAGAGAGAAAGAAATATTTCAGATTCCGGCAAAACGTAAGAGCCCAGTGTGCATCGCCGGATGTGAGCTGTTTATGGACGCACGAACAAAGCAAGACGGAAATAACAAAGGTGCAGCAACGCGGTGAATATTCATATGCGTAGGAAGCCAGGAACTGCGATTTTTATGTATTCGCACGTGTCGAACCCGATAGGGACACTTGGCATATACTTTTAAATGTGACTTCATGTGACCAGCATAGCCAGGAAGTATGCGCTACGATAGACGCCCAAAGAGCCATCAAAGTCCGACGAACCGTAGCACAGAATAATATTTCACAGGATACTGGGATACTAATGTTCCAGTGAATTCTGAACAGCCGATATGGTAGCATGCCAAGCACATGAGAGATATAAGGTTTTTAATCTTCAATATGATCAGAAAGTTATTTGCGCAGCATTCCAAAACTCATACCATTCAGTAAATGTATAAGGACATGGCTTGACTGAAATTCCAGGAGTTCCCATCTATTTCTCATTTATCCATTTATTGCATTCAACGTCGCATTTACTTCAAATAGAAACATAAGAACGTTTCATAATAAATAATGGCTTTCTTTGTGTGTGTGCGTGTGTGCGTGTCTGTGAGTGTGTAACATTCCTACATTATTACGGTTTTCTGAAAGGGTGCATGCATGGCCCAAGAATGGTTCGAATAAATAAGGGCGTTCGGTTGGTGGTTTCTTTTGATGCTGAAGTTTTTTTCCATTTTTTGTGCTTCATCATGCACCAGCAACACCAAGTGCTGTTTGTACTGGCCCTCAAAACTCTTGCTTTGCTGGAAGACCCTCCCTGCAAAGCTTGCGATGGAAGAGATGGTGGTGGACCCGTCTGGCGGCAGGGACAGGCCTCCCGCTACAAGGAAGCGGCTCAGCTCTTCAGTGTCATCCGAAGCTGGCGATTCCGAGTCTGCTGCAAGGTCGGATAGCTCAGATACCTTCACACCAGCTAAGCACATGCGTTCAAGACGTTCAAGACATCGTCCTCAAGCGAAGCGACCATCATATACAACAGCATCGTCACTACGACAGTAGGCTTCGTGCCTGTCGACATCGCGGTAAGCTTGAATGACATCTTCAAACAGAAACTTCATGACTTTGTCAAAGTGGCCCCTGGTCTTATTCAAGAGATTCGAGTGAACCCATGGAAAAATATTGCCGTATACAGAACAGATGATAAGACGGTGCAAACATTACTTGGCCTGTCTTAATTAACTCTGTGGTGTCAATACCCGGGCTTATATACCACAGGGCGCGAATGTAACTGATGGCGTCATATGTGATGTTCACCTAGAACTTCAAGACGGCGTTTTGAAAAGCATTATCGTTTTCACGCTACCATGCAAGATACTCTTTGACTGTGAAAAGTTACCTAACCAGAGAAAGGCTGGACTGGTGGGATACCCAGTTTGACCTTTTGTACCAAGGCCTTTACAGTGCCGTAAATGTCTAAAGATTGGTCATATACAGGATTACTGCAAAAGTGTTGTAGTGTGTGCCAAATGTGGCAAAATCACGACGTAAATCCTTGCGATAGTCCCACATCTCGCTGCCCTAACGGCGAAGGTGAACACTTGGCGACAAAGACTGTCTCACACTAAGGAAAAATTAAAAGCTCTGAACAAGAAAGCTAAAAACAAGGCATCAGGAGAGAAGACACGTAGCCATAGCGCCCGTCGAGTGGCTGCAAATGCCACAACTGAGTATGTACTCGCCCGTTCGAAGAATAGCGCGGACGCCGTGTATCGGAGGGAACGAGGGAGGTGGAACTTCTGCCTCTCAGCGACATCGTGGCCGGCGCTTGCATCGAAAGCTTCAGAACCTGTCTCTACCGAGATAATGCCTCCGAAAGCGTCCGAACCAGCTTTTGCCAAGGCCCCGTCTACAGCAGAAAACGGTGTAAATGGGTGTCGAAAACGGTCTCAGTCAACGACGGTGCCCAGCTTATCAACGTTCTTAAGATGCATCGCCAAATAATTAAGTGTCTGATTGCCGCTCGTCAGACACCAGCAGCATTAGCCGCAGAGCAGCTTCTCGAGGCTCTAGTTCCAGTTCTCGACGGCCTTCACTAGAAACTATATGAACACTTGTCGAAAGCGTCGTCCATTTGTGTTGCAATGGAATGTCAGGTCCTTACGACCACGGCATGCTGATCTAATCCTTCGGCTCCTTCAACCCCGCCAGATGTTATAGCTTCAAGAACCCGACGCAAAAAAAAAAAAGAATTCAGACTTCCAGGCTTCGTAGGCGTTCACAGTAACACTCGATGCACATTACCAGCATGCGGCACTTTCCAGTGCACAGACGTCACGTATCTACGAAATGCTTAAAAAGCATCGTTATACGTACGAGCTGACCTACATTTCGCAGTTATTGACAAAGGTGCCATCTGCGACACCGATTTTGAATGTGCCGCTGTTGCTGTAAGTCTCAGAGATACAACGACGACTATGACAACACCACATTACTGGAATGCTTAGTCTCTCATTGCGGCCCATCATTTGTGCTCTGTGGAGACTTCAATTCTCACGATCCTCGCTGGTATCCTCGTCAACAAGACAGTCGTGGTGGGGAGATCAATGAACTTATTGTTAGATGTGATCTACAAACCCTCAATGACGGCTCACCTACATTTGTCGGCAGAGGAAAGGAACAATCCACCATCGACCTTGCGATATCAACGAGAGATGCGTGCCTGGCCTGCTCATGAGAATCTGACCCATGGGGCTCAGATCACTTACCAGTTTGGTTGGTTCCAGAAAACGCTCCTAGCCGCCAGACTGCCGCCTACGTTGCGACAAATTGGGACAAGTTCCGTCACCTGATTTGAAAGACGCCATCACACGACAAGCTGTTCGAACTAGTAAGTGAGTGTCTACAAAAAGCTATGGTACGACGACGGCGGCGCATAGATAAACCAAACCCTGATCTTAAATTCTTGAGGCTACACGCCTGTCAACGCCGCGCTTAAAGGAGGGTGCAGCGCTCTAAACGAAACTCTGATTATACGGTATATAACCGCCTAGAAGCAGCTATACGGCGGCACACAAAACAACTTAGTCGAAAGAGCTGGGCCGTACTTTGTCGTTTGCTGCATAGGGCAAGCGGTTTCGGAAGTGTATGGCGTGTATTGAAGGCTTCCAGAACTCCTGAGATCTGCACTCATCCAACTGCTGCTTTGTTCATAACGACCGGTCGGTCGCCGAAAATTCTCGCGAAAGCATTTACCGACATTTTCGTATCTGCTATGTCAGGAGACAACACAAACAGCGACCTTAATTTTCTGACAAGTCACGGTACCGTAACCTTTTGCTATGGTCCTGCTTGCGAGATGGATGAGGCAGACTTTAGTCTCGAGAAGCTACGCCATGCGCTTAGCCTTTGTAATCGCCGCATTGCCCCAGGCGAAGACGGTGTCACGTACCAAGCCTTCCGAAACATCGATGAGGCCTTTCATCAGCTTGTCTTGGACGAATATAATGAAGTGTGGCGAACGAGTCATATCCCCAGCGAATGAAATCATCTGTAGGGATACCTGTCTTAAAGTTCGGGCGTCCTGCAACACATCAACATGACTAACATGTAATTTTATCAACCTGATGGAACGACTGGTATTGTTTCGTCTAGATAGCAGATTACAGGAACTAAATTTCTTTCCTGATGTCATGAGTGGCTGTCGTCGCCATCGTTCAGCCCTCGAAAGCATTGCAGAACTTGTATCATCGCTTGAATCTGCTCGAGAAAACAATCACTCTGCATATGTACTATTCCTAGACATACAGCAAGCATTTGATTCGGTACCACCTAGGGCGATTGTTTTCGCACTTTCGCACTTATGAGTGCGGGATTTCCGGGTTGTTTGCTTCGTTTTGTGGGACATTTTCTATCGGTGCGCAATATGAACGTGCGCGTTGGAGGAGCAACTAGTAAATATCGCACGGTTAAGTGTAGTGTCCCGCAAGGCAACGTCTTATCGCCGCTTCCCTTCAACAGCGCACTAGCTGGACTTTCAAGCCGATTGCTTCAAGAATGTGACTTTCCAATAGGCATAGCAATCTATGCTGATGACATCGCACTGTGGATAAGCGGTCCTTCGCACCACGGTCCACGTCTTCGCGGAGTCTTGCAGAGAGCCCTGAATCAGAGTAGATGGATGAAGTTGGTCTGCAGATTTCACCCGCTAAGTCAGTCGCAATTGCTTATCATCCTAGACAACGCGCTCATCGAACCATGAGTCGGCTATACCTCGGAGTGATTGGGTACAGCAACCCCGCTACCTGGGCGTCATTATTTTTTTTATTGAAATGAAAATAAAAGAAAGAGACGTAGTTACCTTATAATGGTGACGGCTACTCCTTTTCGCATAACGGAAACAACAATATAAAAAATACGTGTAAGAAAATGAAAAGAAACAGGTCATAGGATCAGAAATATCGAGCACAGAGTCCTATACACCCATGAACATATCAATATAAAAGGCAAATGGAAGTTGCACCACAATAAGTTTTTAAACAAAGACACAGACACACACGATCGGCTGTGATGAAGACTGCGATGAGCATATAAACAGATGAGGAATTACACAGAGTTATTATGACGCACGCACAGAATGCAAAAAAAGTATAACACGTAATATACAAGCGCTAATAATTACAAATAATAGAAGCAAGTTATAGTAACATCGTGGGACTATTCAGTGCAATATCTAGTACTGTTAAGGATACCTGTCTCGGTAAAAATGTTAAAGTGCGTTCAATGCCTTTCGCTGTGCTCTTTTAGATGGTCATATAGGCCTAGCAATTATCGATTATCGCCTATCATGGCGCCCTGCCATCACCTCTGTGCTGTGCAAATAGCAGCCCCTACTCAGATATGTGGTCGTTTTGGCTGTTAGGGGCGACACTACAGGTACATCAATCATCTCTACTTTATGGAGTGATGTATGCCTTGTCAGTGTTGAACATGCCGCCTAGTTTGATGTCTCAATTGGAACGGGACCATCGTGTTGCCCTCAGAGTCATTTTTGGCTTACCTCGTGAGGCGCAGTCTGTTCCATTACTCACTGAAGCGCACCAGTTAACCCTGAGGCTGCAAGCAGACCAGAGAGCATTATATCACGTAGAGCGTCTGCAGCGAGCATCAGATGGACAAGCACTTATTAACCGGCTGATTCAGCGACCATTCTCCCGCATGGGGAAAATGGCGGCATTGTTCATTGCCATTGCTGCCAGTTCAGAAGATACTACCTCAATGACAACTCCGAAGGAACACAACAAGAAATGCGCCTTCCCCATTCATCTTTCGATTCCCGAGATACAGAAAAAGTATGATCAGCCTGTTTCGGCACTATTCCAGTTGGCCCAGCTGTACTTATTTGACAAACATGGATACCATCTCAAAGCATTTATGGACGCATCGGTAAGCAGAGACGCTCAAGGCGCTGCAGCAGCTTTCTTCTGCCCTTCGACTGACATAATAACGGTGTTTCGAATACCTCATCCATCCTCATCAACAACTGCGGAGCTGGCAGCGATTGATGTTGCTCTGAACTACGTACAGGAAGAAATAGGCACATCGAAGGTCGTCAGCCTTACAGACTCCCGTGCTACCCTTAGCAGGCTGTTGAAAAAGGATGCCAATAGCCCGATTCTACGCAGTATAAGAGAGTCCGCTGACAAAATTACTTCTCGTGGGGAGTCCCTCGTTGCCCAGTGGATAAAAACGCACGTGGGTATTCCTGGAAATGAAGAGGCTGATCGCCTCGCTTCAACGTGTGCTCACAACGGGAGTGACTGCCCAGAAATTTCCTGTATGATTTACAACGCCCGTGTGTTAATCCGCTGATACCACCTAAAGCAGCATCCAGACCACCGTGTTGCAAACGGCTCGTTCGCTCCCCGTGTTCGTGGTCTTGGCTTGCCTCGTAGTGCTAGATCACTGTCAGTGAAATTAAAAGTTGGCTGTGTGTTGGTGCGCGAACGCTTGTATTGTCAAGGACGTGTGGACAGCCCCTCGTGTACGTCTTGTGGATACTGCGAGACACTTGAACACCTTGTGGGACCGCGGGCACGATGCATACTGCAACGGGCTGCTTCTCATGGTCAGCTACTCGCAATGACTTCGGCATTGAATTCGAAAGGCTTCGAGCAGTACGTCGGCACGCTGAGAGAAGATATAGACGCACAAAGTCAATTCCAGGCCTTAGGGAGATCAGGCACACGCAGAAGAAAATACGTCGCCGCATGGACAAGTTAGACAATGAACGATGGCAATAATTTTATGACACGTTGTAACCACGCAAAGCTTTCTATCGCATATGGCGAACTCTCCAAGGCCCTCGCTATTGTCCTCAGTAATGACACCACTTTAAGGCACGGGCTCTCCACCGAGGCTGTCGAGAAGTGAATGTTGGGGAAGAGTTTTGTGAGGCAATTGCAGGTTACAGAAAGCTGCTAAAGGATCTTAAATTGTACAAAGTTCCTTTCATGCAAGTTTCGGCAATGGTCGAACCTTTCTCGATGGATGAGCTGGAGGCCGCCCGCACCCGACACCATCAAGTACGCTGCTATCTGCTCACCTTGACATCTCAACGTCTCGTGGAGTGAGGGAGCTCTTCCTTCTGGGTGGAAGCATAGCCGTCTTGTCCCAATCGTAAAGCACGGAAAGTCTCCCCTTGAACTGAGATTATATCGACCTATTTCTCTCGCCAACTGTGTTGGCAAAGTGATGGAAAGGGTCCTCCCGTGTCTCGAGTGGTTTCTTGAGCATTACAATGTTTATCCATACGCGATGACAGGCTTTCGACGAGGCCGTTGTCGGTCGACAACTTCATTGATTTGTGTCTTCGTTTCAACACCAGAAATCCTCCAAACGCCTCTATGTATCGCTAATTTTAGATGTGAGGGGTGCTTATGATAATGTTTCTCACGAAGCTATTCTTGACACACTCGTGGCTTCTGAGATCGGAGGTCGCACTTTTCGATGGATTCGGAGCTACTTGGCTGAAAGTAGCTTCTTTGTACTCACCGAGGATGGCCAACCTTCCGACCACTACACCAGCGGAGTGTCCCACATTCATCACACAACGTGCACTGCTAATTAAGGAATGTGGACTGATTGGACTCAAGTGTACGACCCTTGACGATTGCCTGCTTCCGAGAAGGAGCACTGCTCAGAGGGACCAGGCCCATAGAGCCTTGCTAACTTTCATGCAGGCTATAAACACGCTCTTCAGGCCGACCTCTCCTCTCTCTCTTCTTCCTCATGCAGAAAACTGATTTGCCCTCCCATTTATATATATTTCTTCCGTGTTCCTGTTTCTTTTGTCTGTGTATCCGTCATTTGTTTATTTCCTATTTTCTTTCCTATTTCTTTGTTTCCTATCTTCTTCTCTTCTCCTCTTTTCATTCCCTCCTACCGAAAGAGTAGGCGGGCGTTGTGCCCCTCTCGGCTCCTATTGTTAGTTTGAGCCCTCCCTGTTTCCTTCGTGTATTTCCATATCTAATAATAATAATAATAATAATAATAATAATAATAATAATAATAATAATAATAGTAACAAAGACGACTCACATTTGCATAACTAGTTGTGCACACAAGCTACTTTGCGTAGCCATCGATGGAACATTGTAGCCCACCGGACCTACAGTGCAAGAGTTAAATCCCGCAGCCTGTTCGTGCACCAAGCACAGAGTCGACTTCATAGCGAAAAACAACCTTTAATAATCCAAAGTGTCAAGACAGCCGACGTTTCTTTATTTATAACAGGGCGACGAATTTGCGTCCGTTGACTCTCAAGCAAGAAGCCCGCTGCCCGGGGCACTTCTTTGTATTTCATGTCGCAATTTAAAGTGAATTATGCAGACTCTGCCTGCGGGGACGGCCCAGAAGAAACCCTGAGAGCTCTCAAGTCAGAAGCGGTGATGCGCGGCATCTCACCCTCCAAGACACCAGACAGAAGGGAACACAATAAAACGCGTCTCGCCCAGCCTCGTCGCTTTGCCTCGGCAAACCGAAAGAACTGCCACTGCGCGCACGGCAGGAAACACGTCTTACGCCTTGGTTCCGCGACACTGTTACTTCAGCCGCGCATTTTAACCAAGCTCGAGGACAGAAAAATTTTCGAAGGCTAAAAACGCCACGCAAAGAAAAAGGAAGTCAATAAGAAATTCACAAAGAGAGACAGGAACCAAGAGCTCTCTTTTAGATTCGCAATGCTTGCGATCTTTCTTGTTGTATGTCGAAAGAATGAGTTCTGGCTCTCACACTAGCCTTCATTGCACTGTCGTAACTTTTTAAAACCATAATTTCTCAGTGTACTGAGGCCACAAGTCATTTTTTCCTTCCGCACCGACGCAGCAGCGAAGCTCTAACGACTTCCAACTAACCACGACTGCTCACGGAGCACACGGCGCCTTTGCAGCGTGCTGCACTCCAAAACTGCAGCTTGGCCCGGCTGCTTCGACATTTAGTAAAGCGTGCAATGAACTCACGGGGTACGTACGCCTCTGTCTTTTGTGACAACCATGCGCTCTTGTTTCCCCATCTGTTTCTCCTTTTGTTGCTTCTGTCTTAACCTTACTCGAAATGGCTTCAAACTCTGCATTACTGCAGTGCGCGAAGTGGCCCCAAGCCTTCTTGGTTATCGAGTTTCAGCATCAATCAAACTTGCAGGCTATCTTTAGCAGACAACGCAACATTTGCTCAGACAAAATGTGTAACGAGGAATGATGGCGCAAGAAAGAAAAATACTGCAAAACTTGGCCTGACAAGTGTCCCGTTATTCGGCTATTAAAAGAAATGGGGCACGTCAGACGCAGAGCCGCTATGTCTGGTTGTCATCTTCCGCTCCTGCTGCAAGCAAGAGACGGTGATCGCTGAGTGCAGATGGGCACTTATTCGTTGCGACGTAGCGCAGTAACGTAATATGGCGCAACGTGTTTCCATAGAATGCGTATAAATTGTTACTCAGGTTTCCAGGAACACGCAAATCCTGAATCTTTCTTCCTTTCTTTCTTTCTTTCTTTCTTTCTTTCTTTCTTTCTTTCTTTCTTTCTTTCTTTTTTTCTTTATTTTTTTCTTTCCTTCTTTCTTTCTTTCTTTCTTTCTTTCTTTCTTGTCTGGTACTTTGTCATAAGCAGCCGCATCCGGTGTACCGCATCTCGGCGTTTCCTAGCGCACAGATAGACGTACGTTGGCCACCGTTTACGCGTAAGTGCACAGGATGAGTGTTCTACTGGCTTTTTTTTTCAGCCCGATATGCTCTACCGTCCCTTTAAATTTTGGTTTCAGGGGTCTGCAGGAGATATGGCGCCGTTAAAACGAAACTAGGACGGCACAACGTTTGCGATTTGCAGCTGCTCATCTTATCCTTCAATGCTAAGAAGAATATGTGACGCAGCAAATCAAGAAAGACAACAATTTCCTTCTTCCTTTATTCTAAAGAGGCGGCAGTAAATTTCAGTATCTAACTGCAAGTTACAGCTAGCTGTGATGCATCAAAGCTATAAATATGTGCTCACCTTATGCAACGTTCCATAACAATAAAGAAATAGCATTATAAATGTCAATACATGTGATATTATTTCGTTATGTAGCCTTTACTTATAAGGTTTAAGCAAGCCGAGATAGTGTCTACACAACATCGTAATCTATGTTTGTTCGAGCACGTATAATGCTCTGATGCTGTATTCAATAAAGCACGTTGCTACTTGGCAATTACACTGTTCCTTCTTTTTCAGCGCGAGAACATTTAGTACCATGATTAATTTTCTTTAATGCATTAATATTTCCACGCCTGCGTTTTTCACACTTATTTGCTGGTGATTGGTTCCCAATATTTCGAAAGCTCAGAACATTCCTATAATACGCGCAAGAAGTGCTAACTGTTATTGAATGGGGGACTGACACTCGGTCACACAGTCTGTGTTTCGAAACTTCCTCAGCGCTTTGTTCGGCTTGCGTTCTTGTTACTCTGTTGACCAGCAAGGACTTTCAATAAAGTCTTTTTTTCTCTCTGTCTCTCTGTGTTGGCAGTGGTGTTGCATGACTCAATTGTTGCAAGATTTCTTTTGCTAATGTTGCAGTGGTTATAAAAAAGCCTGCATTCCTGTAAAATGAAGTTAAAGTAGCCAAGTTCCTTCAATCTCTTTCCCATCTTGTGCCTATACATATCCGCGTCTTCCTTCTTGTAATGCGATTAGCATTCCTTGGGATATTTA
Source organism: Dermacentor andersoni (assembly GCF_023375885.2). NCBI lineage: Eukaryota > Metazoa > Arthropoda > Arachnida > Ixodida > Ixodidae > Dermacentor > Dermacentor andersoni. The sequence continues at coordinate 29,807,370 of NC_092817.1, forward strand.
CCCATGTTGTGGTATATTTGCATTTACCTTCTTTCACGCCGGAACTTGGGCCGCTGAGCACGTGCACGTGCCCGACCAGACAACTTAAACCAGTAGGTATGTGCAACCTGGTATGTGTCCATTCTTCGTCACTCCCCCCAGAATGGGTATGTGCCATACTAAAAATAATTCCCTTAAAATTTCACCGGTGCGGTGCGGTATCGTACGCACGTCACACGGCTTCCTCAAGCAATTGTTATAGCGCGCTGCAGCCCGAATGCGTTGCAGGCAGGACAGGAACAATTCTCAGCGTTAGTACACACCGACAAGCAACGTAATTCGCAGGTCACGCGCGGACTTCGTGATGGCGTCGCTAGATAGCCCAGCGAGTCCAGACGGAAGCGCGAGAAAGGAGTCCTGCCCCAGAACACGCTTCACACATTACGCGTACCGGCGCTGGCAATATGGTATGTCGCAACAACGTCGTCGACAGTCATGGTGAAATGGGTTCTGTCGGAACGTTTTAGATTCTCTGTGAAATGCAAAACAGTCACCAAGTTTACATGGACAAACTACGTCACTGGGATTGACAGCGCGTTAGCAGGATCGCCATGTTGCTTCACACGATGTTATTCTTATCGCAGTAACAATGAAAACGAAGAAGCTGAGCACAGAGCTTTCCTTGCATGATTATTCGCACGACAGTGATGCGAAAAAGTTGCAAATATTTTGTGGGTAGAAACTGTTATGCTGTTCTATTTAAGCAAGTAATGACCGCTACCCTCCATGAAGCTAGCAACTTCAAACGAAGGTTGAAATTATGACATACACCGCCAAATAAGTGTTACGGCGTCCTGCGAATAGTGACCGGCATGTCACTACAGTTTCTTGACACTGCACACGATATGTACGAGTTCAGCAGACCTACCTCATCGCGGATGGGATCGTGTAGCCATTCAGGCTTGCGGCGAGGGCGTTCATGTGCGGTCACGTGACCACAGCGTGCACCAGAGTTCTAGTGCGTTTGTTCCACCAGAGAAGAAGCAGCGGAGTCCGAGTTCCTCTATAATTAATTGGAAGCCCCCACCGCGAAGGAAACACCGTAATCCTCTTTGGAGCAATGCGCCGTCTTTTCTTGTTACGCATCGTGCACCTACGCAAGAAAAAACCAGTGCACGTAATCCTACGATGCTCTTAGAAAAAAAGCAAAGTGCGTGCTAATCGCATTACTGCGTCTTACGAACTTAGTTACCTTAAAGCAAAGAATGAAGGACTCGTATTATAATATATTTATCTTTGCATCTAGCGAAGCTTGCACTTTCTGTGTCAGTAAATGCTGCCCGTCGAGTCCATACATCATCTAACCCAGCAAAATTACACAGTGCTGTTTTACCTTCAGCTACCGTCTCTTTCCTCCACGGTGCGAAACGTTTGGGAAACGCCTCAGCCTGCCTTTCGCTTTTCGCCTCGGTGCTGCTCCTTGATTAAGATGCAGACCGTGACGTCACCCAGTCACTTTGACGAGCGCACAAGATACCAGACTACGCGTCGCGTTATTTGGTGCGTCACTGGAGGAGAACGCAAATCTCATGTGTAGTCTATGTTTATACAATGCAGATTCCTCAGGGTATAAGTAAATATTATATATATGAAAATTAAATGTGCCCTATATAGGTAGGACCTGCGACAGGCAATCTGTTGGTCCGCATTCCGAATCCTCGCCGGGCACTCCTGCTTATTTTTTTAGTGAAATAAAAAGAAAACATTTAGTCAGCCTATTATGCTTACGGGTACTTATTTTCGCATAGTAGTAATAAAATAGTGTTAAAAATCTATTGTAAGAAAACAACAAATAACACATTATAATATATTGTGACACGCTGACGAAGAAGATGTTGTCAGCTTGGTCGGAAGAAGACGACGCTCTGGACTTCGCGCGCTGTCTACCATCTTGTCAGCCGCTATGATTATTGTAAAAATCCTGTAAATATACGTCTGCCTGTTTTTAACCCCGTAAAAGTTTTGGTGGAGGTTGCGGGATCGTTATCAAGACGGATTTACGCAGCGGCCGCTCCTTGGCGGCATCTACAATGCCAGCACAAGGCGAGGATGCTTCAGGCCCGTTGGCACCCACGCCCACCGTCAATCTAGCACAACCCCGCGACCCAGGAACCTTTTCTGGCACCGACGACACTGATGTTGAAGACTGGCTTCAACTATATGAACGAGTGAGCTCCAGCAACCACTGGTATCAGACCATCATGCTTGCTATGTGATATTTTACCTCGCGGGCACGGCACGCGTATGGTTTCAGACCCACGAGGAGGAACTTACCAGCTGGGACATTTATAAACAGAAGCTAAAAGATTTGTTTGGCAAGCCTGTTGGACGCCAGCGCGCCGCCCAAAAAGACCTCGCTTCGCGTGTCCAGACGTGCACTGAATCCTACCTCACGTACATCCAGGACGTGCTCGCTCTGTGCCGCAAAGTGGATCCGAAGATGTCCGAACCTGATAAAGTTGCACACGTCATTAAGGGCATAGCAGATGATGCCTTCCACCTCCTTGTTTTCAAGAATTCTTCCACTATGCAAGCCATTATTACCGAATGCCGGCGGTTTGAAGAAGCCACGAGTCGCCGCATTGCCCAGCCATTTCCCCGCCTTCCCAACACGGCTGCTACGTCCACCTGCGAAGACCTCCGCAGTCCGCCCACGCCCGATCGCTCCGATGATGTCCTACATATCGTCCGACGTGAAATAGAAGCCGCATCTCCTGTCACAACCCCAACCCATGGCCTCGACAATTGCCAGGCTACCGTCTCCCTGATACGGTCCGTCGTGCGCCAGGAATTGGCCAACATTGGCTTAACCAACGTCTGCTCAGTTAATCGACCTGACTACACTCCGTCTAGCACTGTCATATGCACCCGCAGCCTGAATGCCCCAACGCGGTATCGCAATCCGGCCGAATGGCGCACTCCAGACGACAAGCCTATATGCTTCACTTGTGGTCGTATCGGCCATATTTCACGTCACTGCCGGTCTTCGTGGATTTCGACCCCCTGGCCCTACCTCCCATCCAACGGCCCTCATGCTGCTCCTCGGTTCCCCCCGCAAAGGCAGCCAGTACGTTCTGGCGACACTTCTCTGCCTACCCGCTCTAGCCGGTCTGCTTCGCCACGTCGCCGCTTCTCCCGATCGCCCCCATCTCGCCGATCACCGTCCCCTAGCTCCTTCCGGCGCACCCTTCCGGAAAACTAACGGGTGCAGCACCTGGAGGTGATGCTGCCAAACCGACCCGACGTAACAATCCTCTTCTGACCTTGCCCACACATCGGAACCTCATTAAAGTGAACGTGGATGGTGTACCTGTTACAACTCTGATTGACACTGGCGCGCACATATCTGTGATGAATGCTCAGCTTCGGAATCGTCTCAAGAAAGTCCTTACTCCTGCCCCGTCGCCTGTGGTCCAAGTCACCGACGGTGGAACACCAGCCGTTATTGGCATGTGTCTGGCTCGCGTGAGTGTCGCCGGACATCATACTTCTGTTTTATTTTATGTTCTAGAGCACTGCCTTCACGACCTCATTTTGGGCCTTGACTTTCTGTCTACACATTCCGCTTTGATAGACTGTTCTGCTGGTGTTGTGCAACTCGCTCTACCTGCTGCTATTGACCCTCCCGATAGTGCTCCGAGACGACTATGTTCCACAGAGCATATTCGCCTCCCACACCGTGCCGTTACCTACATAGGTGTTTCCCCCATTCCACCTATACCAGACGGTGACTACATCGTATCCCCTAATCCGGATGTCCTGCTCTCGCATAACGTCGCTTTTCCTCACACCGTCATTACCATTTCGGACAACGCGTCCTGCCTTCCACTTGTGAACTTGGGACTTTGTACGCAAGTACTCCCGCGTAGAATATCCCTGGCGCAAATAACGCCGGCCAGAGACTACAAAATTTCGACTTTAACTTGTAAAAGCTCCTCGTGTTCAACTCTTGCTTCGCCCCCTGTCCCTTCAGACTTGAATGCCCTAACAAAAATGATGGCCCCCGACCTTCCGCCCCAGCGTGCTAATGAATTACGTTGCATCCTTGCCTCATACTTGGACATATTCGACCTTGGAGAGCGCCCTCTAGGACAAACATCTGTCTTAAAACATCGAATAAACACAGGTGATGCGAGCCCAATTCATCGGCGACTCTTCCGCGTCTCACCTACTGAGCGACAAATCAACCAACATGAAGTTGACAAGATGTTTTCTCGAGACTTCGTCGAACCTTCGTGCAGCCCATGGGCTTCGCCTGTTGTACTAGTTAAAAAGAAGGACAACCGTTGGCGATTTTGCGTGGATTATCGACACCTCAACAAGGTAACCAAGAGGAACGTCTATCCGCTACCACGCATTGACGATGCCCTGGATTGCCTGCATGGAGCACAATATTTCTCGTCCCTCGACCTTCGCTCCGGCTACTGGCAAATTGCCGTCGACGACACGGACCGCGAGAAGACAGCATTTGTTAGTCCCGATGGCCTGTATCAGTTCAAAGTGATGCCTTTCGGTTTATGTAATGCTCCGGCCACATTTGAAAAAATGATGGACGCCCTCCTACACGGTTCCAAGTGGTCCATCGGCCTCTGTTACCTGGACGACGTGATCGTTTTCTCTCCGACTTTTGCGACACACCTCGAACGTCTATCGACGATCCTATCTGTTTTCCGTCCGGCGGGGCTACAATTAAATTCGTCCAAGTGCAACTTTGGTCTTCGGGAAATCTCTGTGCTCGGGCATCTCGCCGATTCTTCTGGTTAACGCCCTGATCCCGACAAAATACGGGCAATGAAAGATTTTCCCGTGCCAACATGTGCCAAGGATGTTCGCAGCTTCTTGGGCCTTTGCTCCTACTTCCGTTGGTTTGCCCGAAATTTTGCGAACGTTGCGCACCCTCTCACTCAGCTCCTCAAGAAAGACGCCGCATTCATTTGGGGCCCTGAGAAAGCTGGTGCTTTCACCGAGCTGATTGGGCTGTTTACGTGCCCGCCTATTCTCGCTCACTTTGATGCGTCAGCTCCAACAGAAGTCCGTACCGATGCCAGTGGCCACGGTATTGGTATTGACGCTATCTTGCCACAGAAACAAGGGCGAGAACGTGTTATTGCCTACGCCAGCCGCCTTCTTTCCTCTGCTGAGCGCAATTATTCCATCACCGAACCCGAGTGTCTGGCTCTCGTTTGGGAGTGGGTAAATTCCGCCCCTGTTTGTACGGCCGCCAATTCACAGTCATCACTGATCACCACGCTCCTTCACGGGGCTTTGGCCGCTGGGCTCTGCGCCTTCAAGAATACAACTGTTCAGTTGTATACAAGACCGGCCGGTTACATCAAGATGCGGACTGCTTGTCGCACCATCCTGTCGACCCTCCTGACGTTTCTGCGGCCGGCATACCTGTCCCCGTTCTCTCTCTGGCTGCTTTTCGCGATATTGGAGCCGAACAACGTCGGGACGCCTCCTTACAAGTCCTTATTCAACGACTCACTTCAACGACGCCCGATCCTTCCCTTCGCATGTTTGAACTCCAAGATGGCATATTGTACCGCTCCAACATGCGGACGGACAGCCCTGCCCGACTCTTCCTTGTGCCTGAGCACCTGCGTCAGACTGTTCTCGCCCAGCTTCATGATGTCCCGACTGCCGCTCACCTTGGCGTGTCACGGACCTATGACCGCGTTCGTCGGCGCTTCTATTGGCCTGGTCTATACCGTGACGTCTGCCGTTATGTCGCTGCGTGGGACCTTTATCAACGACGCAGAAAGCCGACCCCACTCTCTGCTGGTCGCCTTCAACCACTTGACGCACCATCAGAACCATTCTTCCGTGTAGGTGTTGGTCTCGTAGGCCCTTTTCCTACGTCTGATTAGGGAAACAAGTGGATTGCTGTAGCAACAGACTACGCCACCCGATATGCAATCACACGGGCTCTTCCGACAAGCTGTGCAACCGATGTCGCCGACTTCCTCCTAGAGAACGTCATCCTTCACCACGGCGCCCCTCGACAGCTCCTCACCGATCGCGGCCGCTACTTTCTAAAGTTGTCAACGACATTCTGCACTCGTGCGCGACTAAACACAAACTTGCTACTGCTTACGATCCACAAACGAACGGTCTAACCGAGCGCCTTAACCGCACCCTTACTGACATGCTGTCCATGTGTGTCTCCGCTGACCATTGCGACTGGGACGTTGCGCTGCCGTTCGTTACTTTCGCCTATAATTCGTCTCGCCATGATACCGCCGGCTTCTCTCCATTCCTCTTGTTTGGCCGCGACCCTACGCTACCTTTCGACACCATTCTGCCTGCTAGCCTGAATTCCACGTCCGAGTACGCCCGTGAAGCCATACTCAAAGCTCAAGAAGCACGCCATATTGCTCGACTTCGACTTGTGGAGTCGCAGTAGAATCAGCGGCGCTTATATGACGCCCGCCATCATGACGTCCATTACACACCGGACACCCTGGTTCTCCTTTGGTCGCCGTCGCGACGCGTTGTCCTCTCAGAGAAGTTACTCTCACGCTATTCTGGCCCTTACCGTGTCTTGCGTAAAGTAACTGACGCCACGTACGAAATCGCCCCTCTTGAGCCAACCGTGGCTCAGCATCACTCTGACGTGGTCCATGTCGCGCGTCTTAAGTTGTATCACTCGCCCGCCTCCTAACCAGCACCGAGCCGGTGCTTCCGCCGCCGGGGGTCATGAGACAAGCTGACGAAGAAGATGTCAGCTTGGTCGGAAGAAGACGACGCTCTGGACTTCGTGCGCTGTCTGCCATCTTGTCAGCCGCTACGATTATTATAAATATCCTGTAAATATACGTCTGACTGTTTTTAACGCCGTAACAATATAATCTACAGCGCACAGTCTTATAAATACACTCGGACATATTGACATAAAAGGTGAGGACAAGTTGCACCACGCTAAGTCCTCTATACAAATACGCATATGCAGAGTTACAAACACATGCACGAGGCCATGATGCAGTCTGGGATGAGCATGTGAACAGATGATGAAGACACACTGGCGAAATAATGCACGTGCAGACATACGACTGTCAAAAGCGACTTTCATCCCAGAACAGACAGACACACACAGAAAAAAAAAAACGAGTATGAAACATATAATATACAAGCGAACATAGATAATAATACTGAAAACGGGTTGTCGTTACATTGTGGTTACTATTCAGTGCGACATCTAGTGCTCGTTAGGGATGCCCGTGTCTTCTAGGTAATGTACAAGTGTGTTCAGTGCTTTGCGCTGTGTTGTTTTCGGTGGTCAAGGCCCCATCACTTTTGCGAGTGAGAATGGCCGATGACGATCGCTTACGTGTAGCTCTTGTTCGAGCTGCCGTCCATGTGTAGCATGCTTGAGGCAATGTGGAGCAGATGGCGAACATCGACATCGCCGTGGGCACAGGAGCAAGCCGGGGATAATGCCCGTTTTACGCGATATAGAAAATGCTTTGTGTATGCTGGTCCAAGGCGCAGTCGATGAATTAGAGTCTCAGTACTGTTTGAAAGGTCTGTATCCAACTTGTATTTTAGATGGAGGTACGCTTCGTAAAGGATCCATTGCTTACTATTTTCGTTAAACCAGGTTGATATACACAATTACTTCTTTAGTAATTTTTATATGCACCGCGTCTACATTGCTAATAAAGGGATAGGATGAATTGCCGCATCCATATAGGCTCCTTTTGCCAGCAAGTCTGCCAACTTATTGCCTACTATGCCAGCATGCTCATCCCGGCACCCTTTGTAATACCACATGGTGTTTTCTTTCAGTTTCAGAGCTAAACTGTTCAGCATTGGATAAGTTATTCGCGCTTGTGGTAGGTTATAATCATCATTTGCAAGACATCATAAAGCCGATAAGGAGTCCGTGTACTATTTTTCTTTGAGGAATTCTGGGCAATAACTGTGGTATTCCAACGACAGAAAGCGGCAGCACCGGTGTACATCAAAACGACTTGAGCAGCTAGACCATAACAGCTATCGCTCAAAAAAAAAAAAGAACAAAAAGGGAAAGAAAAGTCAACAACCCATTTAAACGACTGAAATTGTGCAGACTTTCCTAGCGGATAGTGGGGATGGCTCGGGCATAGCGGAAGCTGCTTTCTACACGATTATTTCTTTTTTCTTTGCCTTGTTTTATATGCCCAGTCTCGCGATCGATAAATTATGCGGCACAAATGGAATGCGATTTCAGAAAAAGGGCAGGGGAGCTGCTAGGGCCGGCGTCTTTGTCTGGAATACGACACGGCTGCAAACTTCCGCAAGATATTTCCTGCGTTGTCCACCGCTCAGCTGAGGTGAGAGCGAAAGCATAAAGACTGCGACGCAACATGCAAGGCTGGCGTCCAGACAAAATGTTCGCGTGTTTGTCATTGAATAGGGGCCTCCAGCTCTCGCGTGAGCTTTAATTACCCTTCCGGTAGCAGGCTGTGTTTAAATGTTTGCGGCTCGGCAATGGAAAAATGTGCAGTTCGCCGACAAAGATACATTGCCAATTACCACTTCATGTTCATATGCACTTGTAACCATACGGAAATATGGCGATTCCCCGCCTTCAACTCGCCCTCGTCATTTAAGGAAAGCCCCACCTCGGACGTGATCTGCAAGTTGATTCATCGAAAGTGCGCATCGTTGTCGACGTTCGAGCTGGCACCAGCTCCATAGATAGCGACCTCTCAAGAAAATGGGTAAGTAAGAATAATATTTCGTTATCCGGCTCCGTGGCTGTTATTCTTCCTGCTACGCCTCTACTGGATATCGCACGTGCGCCAGGCAATCATGGGCTTTTCACAGGCGCGAACAGCTTCGTGAATACAGCCTCCTGTAGGTTGACTCAAGGTGTAGTTCAAACAACAGTGCACAGTTTTACCTAGGAAGAAATGAAGTGCCGCATGCCGCAAGCCCGATCTAAATAAATCCGTTGATTATATTCTACCATGAAACAGGAAAGTACGTTCACGGCTCACAGGATGAACCACTTTCCGAGTGCAGCTGCTGTATTCCCTGGTGAATAATGTATCACGCCGCGGGGACCCCTTCCTGTATCAAGTACGAGTCACGTGGAATTCTTTAATTGCGTCGCCGATCGAGTTAAGCGCTTTTCGTTGAACGCCCTGGATTACGGCCCGTTAGTATACTCGTGGTGCTTTTCACGTTGTCCCGGATGCAGCGGCCGCATTTAGACGGGCGTGAAATGCAAAAACGCCTGTGTACCATCATTTGGTGGAAGTTGAAGAACCCCAGGTGGTCAAAATTAATCTGGAGTCCTTCAACGTGGCACGTGCCTCATAATCAAATCGTGGTTCTGGAACATAAAACTCCAGAACCTAATTATTATTTTTTTTTTACTTTGAGCTGCTTCTACACAGAATAATGCGCACATCTTCCCGTTTGCGAGATATTACCAAGCAGTTCTGAATGTATGAATGAATAGAATTTATTGATAGGAAAGACAGAGAGGTCGACCTGAGCTAGTGCGCTCTAGTCTGCTACTCTGCACTGGGGAAGAGGGAAGGGGAGTGAAAGTATTGGGATGAATGATGATGATAAGAGAAGTGGTGAGTGCTTATGTACATCAGACAGTTGTCTCGCTAGAGCCGCTCGTCGAGCTTGGTGTCCTGCAGAAACTTCAACAATACTTTTGTTGCACGCATTGAAATTGCAGTGTCAGGCCATGGGCCGAGGATACCTTCCTTCGACAATAGTTGTCTGCCAACGCTGGCTAGGAAATTGTCTAACGTCCTTCGCTCCAGCATATATGCTGGGCAGTCGCACAGTACGTGTTGCAGTGTTTCGGGCATCTGGCAGTGTTCACAATCAGGGCCGTTCGATTGGCCGATGAGGTGTGCGTAGCGACGGGTGAAAGCAACGCCGAGCCGAATCCTGTGTAGCAATGATGTTTTGCTCCGTGTAAGCTTCGGGGGCAAACAGAATTTACCGTCTGGGTCAATCATATGTAGACGTCTGTGAATGTTTTCATAATGGGCTCTGTAAGCCTTTGTAAAGTCCTGCATGAGTGCCTTGATCATGGAGTCGGTGTCAGGTCGCGAGTAGGCAATCCGTACTTCATCAGAGGAAGAGGAGGCCGATCTTGCCTCACTGTCAGCGAGTTCATTGCCAAAAACACCACAATGGCTAGGTTCCATATGTATATATATATATATATATATATATATATATATATATATATATATATATATATATATATAGAGAGAGAGAGAGAGAGATAGAGAGAGAGAGAGAGAGAGAGAGATGGTATCAAGAAACGGCCGAACGGCCGAAACGTTGACATAAATTTGATTTCTTTAGAGTGGATTTCTTCAAGTACCTACAGAGTCACCAGGAACTCTAATCTTTCACAGTATATATAGTGATTGTAACGCTAATTGTTGGATCATGTTTAAGTAGGAAGGTCATATTTGAATAACAGGTAAAGATAAGACGCAACAAAAACGTATCCGAAGTTGAAGCTTCCACGGCAGGTCCCCGGGCTCGCTCCTCTGACCACGTTGGGTCGGCACTTGTGCTCTTTGCAGACGTGCGTACTCGTCCACTTAACAAGGACAAATGAGCAGACTGAGCACTGATATGTGCTTGGAGATGTGTTCATAGCAGCGAGAGCATAATTCAAGGTCCTTGAGCACGACTTCTTTGCTGGGATTCAGCTGTAGCCTGTTTGTGGGCGTTCCTCACTCGTGTCAGCATGCGAGTGCGGAAGTTTCCTGCGTAATTCCTGGCACTTTTATGTTATTTGCGAATTCAGCGATGCGGTACGGACGACGATTATGACTCTGTCTCGAGCGCGCCACACGAATATTCGTGCGTACTGCTAACGAGTGGCTGCGGAAACGCGGCACGATTCTACGCTCATCCTTGAACCTGTAGAGGAATACGTGCGTGCTTCAAGAACCTCCCTCTGACCTTCATAATATGCAATTTCATAAACAACATTTTTAGAAACTAATCGCCGCCTTTACTTTGCCGCGTTTTAGGCGCTTTCACTCCCGGTGCCTACGCTGTCTGGCTGTCTGGCTAAATAGAACAAGCTGGGTTGTCGTTGCTTAACTACTGTAACCATAGGCGACTGTAATCAGCACGCAGCCTGCCCTCCCCACCCCCTTTGATGGCTCCTTTAATATGTAAGCATTGTTTGCCGAGTACCCCAGCAAAATCTATCCATGATGGGAAAAATGTCAAAACTTTTGTCCCTAAAACAAATACATAATCGGCGAGGTTAAGACATTGAATCGTTATAATAGCGTAGATGTAGATTATTGGTAGCTGGGAAAGAATGAAAAGGAATGAATGAAAAAAGTCGCAATTTTGCCCGGGAGGCCAGCCATCTATTGCACTAGCAAATGCTTAGACAGCTATATGATGTAAAGATAGTAGCTTTATAGGTCGTATAAACTTGCAAACATTCGCTTACTATCTAAATTAAGAAGCCTGGTGTCAGCGCGCACAGGCAAACACGAACACATTACACTCTATGACTGCGGACACTTACTGCTAAAACGCTTGCATAAGGAAGCGCTGCAGCACCAACGACCGAAGTGACCTTTGTGCTGTATATATGTATATATCGCTGCGACGTAAATGGAGCGGCGAAAGCGCGGTGCGGAGAAAGGTATAAGCCGCCGTCGCTCCTAGATTCAGCCTCCGTTGCAGATCGCTTTCTAAGCAGGCCGCGCAATGCGGAGTCGCTGCCGAAGCACAGCGCCGCCTCTCCCCTACCTCCTATGCCCCCGGCGTCATGCGCGCGACGGAAGACGGCGCGTTTCCTCCCCGCTTTCCCTCCCTGCACGCGTGACATTGAACCGCGATCGTCGGTGCCCCTCAGGCGCGGTCGCGCAATACGCACTTGCTGCCGGAGTACAACGCCACCTTCTTTCCCTCCCCTCCCCCTGGGACTTGTCACGCGGCGGCGCGTTTCCTCCCCGCTTTCCTCCCTTGCGCGCGCGAGACTGAGCCACGATCGTCGGCCCCCCTCGCGCGCTTTCATTCGCACCTAAAGCATGCGGCGCGTGGCGACGGTGTTATCGGCCTTGTACTATATACCAAACATCGCGGTGACGGTTACGGCAACGACGACAGCAGGGGTCCTATAACGTAAAACTATTCCAATCTCTTGACGCCAAATTTGCGTAACGACCGACGCAAGCATCGGGCGGTCACGCGCAGGGTTGTCTGAACAGACCAATTAAACTCTCTCCTCATTCATAGGAGGTCACTTTTGTTTGCTTGAAAAACGAATAACATTGCCTACACTGAGCGGCTTGTCTTATCTAATTGGCTCAAAATAGCCGAGGAGCACGCTCAAGTAGAGAGGGATTCGATGGGGCCGAGCCACTGCACTGAAAATCAATAATGACCACCCCCAGGTCGGCCGCCAGATGTCGAAAGTTGGATCTTGGGGCCCCACCACCGGACATTGCTGGACTTCCTCCGTGAATCCGGAGTGTATCTACATGTTTAAATATTTCTTTATGCCAAAAGGCACGCTGTCGCAATAAAAAAAAATAACCGGATGAGGAGGGTGGTGCCGGTGCCCGCGCTTGGTCCGCTTTCCCTTACTTAGCTTGCGGTCGCTGGTCTAAACTCGCGGTGGCATTCAACGTAAGCCTAAGAATGACGCCTAAACGGATCCCCGGCAAAAAAGAGTTGGCAGAACGAGGTTGTAAACGTTCCGAAAGTGTTCGAAAACGTTACACGGCCACGCAAAAAGTTTTGTTACACGCAAAAAACTCATGCTTTCCGGCAGGTGCGATGAGCCAGTTCCTGAGCGATCGCCGGCAGCCATCTTTTATTCATTTCGGAACGGGGAAGCCTGCGACTATTCAGAAGAAAATTCAGTTTTGTTCGGCATATTAACGCATCTTTACCATGTACACGTCACTTTGACGCGGTAAATTTTTCGTGGTTTTGTGAAGTTGCGTGAAAGGCAAGTGAAGTGGGTGCAGCCCGAAAGCTTTTGACCAATAGCCGAAGGCTCATGGCGAAAAGGCGTCGAATGAGAAATAACTATTTTTGTTTTGTTCAGTCAAATCGTGCATAATCAGTGTGTACACGTCATGTCAGGTGGGTAGCTATCACGGTTTTCGTGACGTCGCGTGACAGACAGGTGAAGTGGGGGTGGTCGAAAAAAGTTTTTGACAAATCGCGAAGGGCTGATTGCAGAATTGGATTAGAAAAGTTTTGAATAGTTTTACTTTATAGCGCCCCAGAAATGCGCCTGGAGTGTCCATATATTTGGTTTCGAAATATAATTAAAAGACAATAAAAAATAAAAGAGGAACACCGTTCTCGTCAAGTCCGCTTGAAAGCTTACTTTCCTTGAACGCTTACTTTCTCCCATTACTAGTGTGCGTGCAAAGAAGCCTGCTTTGAGATTGCGGAAAATAAAAAAAACGATAGAATAGATGATTGGTAGATGGCATAATAGTGTAATAGTAGATTATTGGCAGCCTTAAAAAGAAAGGAAGAAATATGGTGACGTCGCCGTCGGCGCCTCAAGGTCGCAACCAAAAAAAAAAAAAAAAAGAAAGTGAAGCAAAGCTGTGGTGGGAAAAAAAAAACGGTTGTGACGGTGTTTCGGCTCAGTTGATACGATACATCTGCAAAATAAATGCATAATTGGTCCAGTTACCCTATGTAATCATTATAATGGTGTAATAGTAGGTGACTGGTAGCGAGTGGTAGACATGAACGAGCTAGCTAAATAAGTAACCAATAGCTAAGTGGCAGCCGAGCAGAAGAATGTTTATGCATTAGTACACAACTCTCAAAATTTCTGCATCATTTTGTTCGCTGCAATATCTTTTGATTGTGATTTCGGTTTATCTTGCGTTTATAGTATACAAACGTATCAATGCACCTTTGGAAACAAATCGCTCAGTGGTCACAATGTCGCTTCAATGTGCTTCTCACTCACGCTGCTTTGCGTTCCTGGGGCGTCTTCTTAATATTATCATTCTTTTTCTTCTTCATTAGATCGAGGTACGAAACATGAAAATGTTGAGCACAGAAACGCTTGGCTATCTCATATCTTAGCTAGGAAAAAAAACAGAAAGAAAAGAGGTAATCAAATTACAAAACACTGGCGCAGGAAATCCGTTTATCAGGAAAAGAAAAAAAACGGAAAAAAGAAAATATACAGGGATCCCACGCACTGTTGGAACCTCGCGAACAACAGCCTGCTTACAATAAGCTGCACTTAATTTATTTTTACAAAATCTCGTTTGAGATGCCCCTCGAAGCAAACTACAGGAAGTGAGATTCAGGTTCGCGCGTGAAATGCCCGTGATTTACCGGCGCACGCGCGACGTCCAGTAATAGTACAAGAAAAAGTCGCAGTTTCGCCCGAAACGCAAAGCATCGATTGCGATAGCAAATTAGTGGACTATCCATTGCGCACTATACATTAGTGGAATACATATTGCACCATACGAAGTAAGGATAGTAGTTTTATCGGCCGTACAAGCTTGTAAACAAAGGCATACTGACTAAATAATATGCATGGTGTCACGCGCGCACAAGCAAACATGAGCACATCTCACTCGGTGACCACGGAATCGCTGTCAAAAGGCTGGCGTGAGGAAACGCCGCAGTGCAAAGTGAGCGCTGAGAAAACACAGCACGCACAAAGCTACGAGCCGCCGACGCACCTAGACTCTGCCCACAACGCAGATCGCGCAGCCGCGACATGTGCAGTTGCAGCCGGAGTAGAAAGCCGCTACACTTCCCTCCCCCTGTTGCTTCGCAATGTTGGGTGCCTCGCGCGCGACGGAAGGCGGCGCGCTTTCTCCTCGTATTCGTCTCTTTCGCGCGGACGAGATTGAGCCGCGATCATCAGCTTCCCTCGCACGCTTTCACTCTCACATAGAGCGCAGGGCGTGCAGCGACGGTGTTATAGCACTTGGACTTTATACAGAACGTCACGGCGACGGCGACACCGACGGTAGAAATGCGCTTGAAGATTCCTTATAATTGAGATTGCAATAACATTAGCCACGGCGCAAGCTAACAAGACATCACTCTTACTAACCATGCGAACTCTTCGAAGAACACCAAACGATGCTGGTTTGGTGTTCACCGCTTGCGATTTTTCGAAGAGTTATCAGGTTGGGCAAAATATTTGTGTCAACAAACAGTTCTGTTTGACGCGAGCCCGTATGTGACGACAGAAGCAAGACGACGACGATGGTTGCATGGCAGTGACAGAATTACCACAGAAAGGACTGGGAAATGCGGCCCGATACCGAGGGTTATGTAGCCTAACACACCGTCTCCAAGCGTTGGCTGCCACGAGGCAAGAACGAGAGAAACAGACACATTCCTGCTCGTGACGTAAGATCCTGGTTAAAGCCCGGTTAATAAGGAAATGCAAGGTTGTATCTTTAAAAAAGTGTACTCTCTCTAACGTATCGGAAGCTATAGAACACTGGTTTATTATTTGCAAGGACGCCATCTTATTTTGGGATTTTCCAAAGAACTCTTCGAAAATACCTTGATGCAAATCCTCGTATAATACGATATCTCATGCAATCTAAATGCGGTGATGTGCCTTTTAACTTACAGACCTATAAAGTTTATGGGAAACTCGCCTGTCAGATCGGAATACTGAATCAAATGTACCTTCGCAGTCAGGTTACAACATATAATTTTATAGCTGAAAGTCTTTTATGATTAAGGAAACTACCCACCTGACTAGTACCAACTGTTGATGAAGTGTATCTGTTTGCCTCTTGATGAAGTGTTTCTTTTGTGCTTGTAGACCCGACTATGTCTGTTTTGACCGCAGTGTGTATACCTTATGCAAATACGTTCCTATAGTTGTAACAAATACTAACAATACCATCGAAGAAAAAGTGATCGGGGCGATCGCTTTCGTGGCCTAACGGTAGACCATCAAACTGCTGTGCTCGGTGTCAGAGGTCCATCCCGCCATCGGACACTTCTGAATTTTCTTTTTGCGAAACGAGGTCAGAGAGAGAGAGAGAGAGATAGAGATAAAAAAGAAGGCAGGGATGTCAACTAGTCAGGAGTCCGTTTGGCTACCCTACGCTGGAAAGGTTGAACCGCGATCACCTTCTCACCTTCTCTTCACCTTCTCCTGGAAAGGGAGAAGGTGAAGAGAGAGAGAGAGAGACGTGCACGGACAGCACTACGGAGTCAATGGTGCTCCCACAAGTTAGACGTTCTCAGAAACCGCAAAAGTGCCTTCACTGCTTCTGAGCCGATGATGGGTGGGGACGGTGCTCCATTATTGTCTTTTCACTGAGAAGGCGATCTAGCTTCATGAATGCGTTGAACATAGATTTTCTTCTTTACTTCAAATTGAGGACACTAGCACAATAGGTGGCAAATGTTTTCCTCGCAGCCGCAGGTATCACATGCAGGACTGTCAGCCGTTCCAGTTAGTGCTGAATAACCTTTCGTGAAGGCAACTTCCAACCACAACCGACAAATAAACGAGGCACAACATAAACTACGCCTACCTACCTACCGCAATGAGCCTCGGTTGAGCCAAAGAATGCTTCGCATTGAAAAATGTCAGCTTCGCCCGAAGTGCGAAGCATTGACAGCTATAGCAGTGTTTTAGCGGTGCGCTCGAGTTCGTTAACTGGTGCTCTAACGATAAGCGAGGCGACATGTTGGCGCGACGCAGCACCCGAGGTGACTACTGCTGTGCAGCGTTAACGCCACCGTGGCAACTACTCGGAGTCTCACAACGCTGGCGTAATGAGCATTCGTATAGGCACGTCTACGCGTTCGTACGAAGGCTCACGGCGCTGGTGCCACGAGGAACGCCGCCAGCGGCGGTGATGCTGCACGAGCCGCATTCGACAGAAAGCTTCCGGGCCGTTCGTAGCTTCAGATTTACTATCCGCTCAGGCCACTGCATGAACCATGGTCTGACATGCACATATAGTCCCAACGCAGGAACTCTGTAGCGTTTGTTCGCACAACCCTCATGTCAGCAGCGGAAGGCAGAAAGCTGCCCTCGTTTCTACAGCAAAACTAACTGCGCGTCTCACGCGTCTCTCAAGTCCTTTGAAGCATCCACGCGCGGGTCGCGTATACACTACAAACCATGACATCACGATGGTGTCGCTGCCTCCGACGCAAACATGCCTCGAGTATCCGTATACAGCTGTCATTGCAATAAAACAAGGTTAGAAGAAGAACCATTTTCGGTCGATCGTTTTCGGGGATATCACTTTCAGCGCTCGGCTATCGGCTAAGCCAAGCTGTCAGCTGTCATTGCAATACAGCTATCATTGCAATAAAACAAGGTTAGAAGAAGAACCATTTTCGGTCGATCGCTTTCGGGGATATCACTTTCAGCGCTCGGCTATCGGCTAAGCCAAGCGAAAGAATAGAGGCCACTTTAGCGAGTCATGCCAGGGGGTGCTTCGTCACGCAAACATTAAAGTATCCCAATAATGAACAAGCGACCAATGCAACCCCATGAAACAGTCCCCGATAACTATTAGGTATCAGAAGAGGAGCGCAACGTATACCACACACACAGACGAAGCAGGCAGGTTGAGTGTATCATCAACTGGCTACACAAGAAGAACTCCTACGATTCCCCAATACGTTTTCCTTACTCAGCTAATTCCATGAAGCGTCTCACTCCCGATATTGCGCTGCTCGTAAAGCAATAATAGACAGTCAAGATTAACGCTCCATTCCAACATCACTCAAAGACATATTATCCAGCGTTTTGAGCTTACACGTCGTCAATTAATTAGGAAGACGAGAACAAAGACCGCTGTCTCTGCATAAGATTACATGCGTGGTAGCAGAGTGCAATTTTGCCGCTTTGTCTTGAATAACGAAGTTGGCAGTACTGAGGCCACGGTTTTTGGTTCACTCGGCTGGAACAGTATGCGATGGTCCTTTAATTTTGTAAATGTTGCCCTACACATACTTCTGTATTGGTAATCTATTCATGCCAGGGTAACTTCCTGTATTCCACGTAAGGTTTGCATCAAGATGTTCATGAAATGTCCACCAAGAAATGTGGTCAATACTTCTTCTCCATTGCACTGAATGGGTGTAATGATTTTGACTTCGCCTGAACTTGCCGCTATCGGGCATTGGCTCAAGAAATTCTAGTATTCCAAGTGCGGTAAGTCCTACGGTACATAACTATATGTGAAAGAAAATGTGACCATATCCACTCAAGCAAAAAAAAAAAAACGCAGTCGCTTAGTGCAAGTAGGAAACCGGAGTTTGTTTCATCCTTCTGCTGATGTACGTGAGATACTAACTTTACGCTTTTAATATTTGTCTGGGTAAGAATTTCCCTGTCTTCTATTGACACTTCCGCTATTTGTGCACTTTTGTTCCCTGTTACGGTAGCCTACTCTTTAGACTCATAAACAACACCATTCACGGACTTTATTTACAGTTGACTGAAAACGGCAGCTTTCACGGAAACCAAAGGGTTGCACACGGGGTGGGTGCGACATGAATGGAGGCCCACGCGTAAAATGAGATGGCACGTCTCCTCCCGCTGGCGGGCGCGATGCCCGCACCGAAGAAAAATGCTGCGGCGAAGAAAGCTCGCGTGTCCACCAGCCTTTACACAAAGACGGGCTTTGCCACAAATTGCCTCCCTATTCACAAAGGCACGCACCCGTTGCCTAGGCAATGTTGTGTTGTTGATTTCTTGACAACGGCGCGCTCTGTTCGTTCTCCTCAACCTCCGTGTTTGCGTTCGCCTGCGTGAGGACGCCTCGCTGTATGAGCTTGTGTAAGCATGCGCGAGTTTGTGTGTATCGGTGTCGCTTTTTGGTGGCGTCAGAGCGTTGCCTCGTGTGCGCCTCGCGAAGAAAGTACAGCGGACAAGGAAATAATCATTGAGGCAGATCAACAAGCTGTCGTGTGTGATCAGGCTAAAAAATTTTCCACATGAACGATGATGATGATGATGATGATGATGATGATGATGATGATGATGATGATTTACTGGCACCCCCTTTGAAACGGGGCAATGACAAACAGCCACCAAGCCTGTTTGACATAATCAGGGGTGTTGTACATAATTTTCACCCTACCTTTCTCGTATACATCGTATTTTTTCCCCTCAAAACTTCTCTATCTACCTTGTATCGCCACCTAGGCTTGTAACGGAGCCGGCCATATGAATTTCTTCTCTGCCTTTTTTTCGCCAGTACTCTAAACCAATTTTGCTTATCTCGACTGCTGACCGGTTGATGGTCCATTCCACTTTCAATCGAAGCGCTTCTGGAAGGCAGTGCTGTAGTTTACTCTGGATCTCAGTGCGTGAATTACTTCGAATTTCATTAATATCTGTTCTTTATGTAGAGCTATTAGTTTGTAAACTACGTGATTGTATTTTTTTCATAGTTTCAGATTTTTGAAAATTCTTTTAACAAAATTCAGGCCCTAAATCTAAGTTCCGCTTCGAACAGTCACTAGAATTTAACTTTCTCTCTCAAATGCAACAAATTTCGTTAAAATCAGTCTTGGGGTTACCTCAGAAAAGCGTTCCTGCGTTTTACTTGCATGTGAATAGACCACGTCGGAGTTGGGCCCAAGCTAAAGCTTCCTCTTAAGCAATCAGCTCGAGGCTCAAATAGCAAGGCACTGCCCTGTGTTATTGAACACATTTTCCTTTCTAATTTCTTTCTTCTCATTCTTGAAAATCTTCATGATCTTTTCTGTTTCCATTCTATGCATCCAATTCATTGTCTTTGTTTCTCTCTCTTTCTTTCTTTTTGATGACTCCTGGTTGTATATTTAGGCTTTCAATTACCCTGTACTTAGTGGCCAACTTTCTTGACCTCTTCCACGATTCTGTGTCCAGGCTTTTCAGGTACAGATATTTGTGAACTTTAGCCGCCCATTAATTTGGGTCCATGTTCTTGAGTCCTCTTTCAAAACTAATGTTGCTCTGTGCTTTTCTGACTTCAAAAGAAGCCCAACCCATGTCGCCCTGTACAGCCTCAATTGTGGTTTTACCGTGGGCTCCCGAATCTAACTGACCTATCAATCTTTGGTTAACTTCCAGTCCCGACAGGATGGCGCTTGCGAATGTTAGCTCTGGCACCATTACTCTTTTCCAGATTCCACGAAACACCTTATATTTATTGCGGCGCCAAAGTGCTCTGTGTTTCATTATTGCTGCATTCCGCTTCCCCTTTATTTTCGGATTACCTTGGTGGGTGTTAGAGAAAGTCTTCCCTTCCTTTATGTATACGCTGATGTATTTAAACAAAACAAAATGAATAACCAAAATGAATAATCAGCGCCTCCAGCAGCCGCGAGCTTGAAGCAGGCGCTGAGCGATCGTTTATCGTTATAATGAAGCGGCAACAAGCTGGGAAGTTCATTGTGTGCTGCTAACCACCTAGAATGTATAAGGTGGTGCTGCCATTGTGCCAGCCCGTATTACGAATAAAAAGAAGAGGATCAACAGACCCGTTGTCAGTAAAATGCTTACATATCTACAAGAACTCAGAACCGGGCATTGAGCTTGCGAGCTGCCTTTAAAATATTGAATGCAGCAAGCTGCCGCAATGGAAAAAAGAAGCATTTTGAAGTAGCTTTCTGACTAGTTCTTTTTCTTTTCTTTCTTTCATTTTATAATCAAGTCACTCTCGTTACAAAACAAACACTCACAAATCAGTTTCTTTTAGAAAAGAAAGCTAGGTTGAATTTATCACCCTAAAACTTCGAAGTAGATGGAGGTGCGAAGCCATCGATTGTACCAAGCCCACCTCACTGCACAGATACGAACAGAAACAAACTAATTTTTTAAATGAAGCTATGAAAAGCGAAAAAATAAAATGGCGAGCTATTGAACGGGTGAAAAATCACCCTTTTCGTTTCAGTTTTCTTCAACTTAGACCCGCAAGAGCAGCGACGGCTGATCTGGCGGGCACGCGGAGTGGTGCGAGCCAATGGGGCCCTGAAATAAGGGCTCCACCGCACGAGGAAGTCTCCCCATCTCATTGCAAATAAATGTTTCTCTCTCTCTCTCTCTCTCCTCGCCTTACACGCCTTATGTCTTTCTTTACAATGCCCATGAAATGCATTAGTATGCTTGGCACGTGAAAAAATAAACTGTTGCTGTCATATCCCATTTGCGGTCTGGTGAATGTTTCCGCGCTCTGGAGATTTATGCTTTTTGTTGAAAAGTACAAAAGAAAATTTCATTTTTCTTCACTTTTTTACTAATTTCGCACTGTAGCGCAGAAAAAAACACCTCCTTTCATTGGTAACTTCACAGCAGCGCCGAAGTCAGGCGAGTTTCCAAATGCTAAAGTGGAGAACACTCATTTTGTATGATTTCTTGATAATGCTGCTAATAGAAGAAACGCGCGTCGTACTCACGTACGCACTGCACTTTTTATCGCAAACACGACAAACACGTTGATGCATAAAAATACATTAAAGCGAGGGTTGGAAGGAATGTTAAGAGAGATGGTTAAATAGTTACTGGGAAACCGAGAACCTCGTTCTTGCAGCGGTCAGAGCCTTCTTGCTAAGTGAGAAAAGAGGCAAAAATATTTCAAATGGACTTGAACTTGTCGCCCAATCTTCTCATAACTCCACGAGTCCTGGAAAGTGTCGTCATGAGAGTAGGTAATGGTATACTGATAAACATTCTAAAAGAACCGAACACTCAGCTTAGTGAGCTTTGAAAGCATTTTATCAAAGAAGAAAACTGGGTAAGCAGGCGAGAATACCTTGAATTTCGTCACCTTGTTTCGGCATTACAGCTCTGGGGCATAATAAAAAAAAAAAAAGCTCACTCTCTCTTTTCCTGTCAAATTGAAGTAAATCCAGTCTTTAGAGAGACAATTTAGGTGTTGCTTTTTAGTGGTTCTTGAAATACTGACTTCAATATCTTGAAGCTACGCTAGGCTTCAGACGGCCTAACTTGAGGTAAAGCACAAACGAGCACACAGGGCTACAGAAGGAGATGAAGACACTGCGTGCTCTATGCGCTTTACCTCAAGTTATGCAGCCCCAACTGGCCCACCAGTCTGTTGTTTTCTTAAAAAAGGCCATCACGTATGAGAATTATTATTGATAGCACATTAATTCACTTGGGTCAATGGAGGAAAAATGACGATGGAAGCTTGCTACAAGCCGTAGAACAAATTAGTGATGAGAAAGCGAACTGTGCGCTGTCTGGATAAGAGATGTCATGCCCGAAATAAACGCATATCGCCAAGCGGGATCAAACGCGCCTTCACATTGATGTCGCAGTCGTCCGACGCAATATTGGTCGCGAAGCGGCACAAAGCGATCAGTAAACGGCCTTTGTTAATTCCACCTAGCCATGATTGTCGATGAGAAATAGAACCACGCTGTGTTTCCCCAACTAACGAACATAATAAACTCCCCCCCCCCCCCCCCCTCATCCTGACCCACATGCAGCTGTCCAAACTAATGCAAAAAGATTGGCACCAGGGGTTAGAGATGATGTCGAGTCCCGCTTCGCCTGGATCGTTAAAGCGGTGGCGCTGCTACAACGAGCGAGTTGCATTCCGGGGCCGGATTCCTTTGTGCCCGGAACTCTCTGGCACGTCTCATTATTGTGTTCGCCACCTCGTATTGCAGGGCATGAAATATGCGCTCCGGAATGCGGCCTTGCTGCAGTCAGTGTTGCGGGCGTCACAGCAGGCGCGGGTGGGTCAGCTAGGGAGAGAACAATGCTTTTGCAAATCGCCTTCCTAAAGAACAACAGAAAAAAAACGAGAAAAGAATCGTCAAGTCCAGCCCTGGCTGGATCCGCCCATGACTGCGCGTGGACGACGCGTGGTGACCCGATTTGAGGGGGCTTACTCGGAACTAGCGGTTCACGCTTAGGCCGCCCGCTGCCGTTTTAGTATATTTAAACATAGACCAGTGATCGCCTTAAGAGCGTCGTCTCTGCTACGAAACGGCCGACTTTTGGAGGCGCTGTAGTAATACGCACCCTGTTTCCCACATCAAGCAGGGCATATTAGAGTTTCGCGGAGGAAAACTTTCGTCCCGCGAACTTGGATAAATTCGCAGCATGTCTCGTGTCTCTTGCTCAGAGCGAGCGCAGTGCGTGACTATGAATGTACGTGCGCATATAGTTACATTCATAATATTGTGCAAGTGCTTATTACTCTGTGGCCTGAATAATCATTCAACTCTTTCTTTAGGTAACCTCCGTTTTCAACGGTTCTCTGCACTGCGATTGTACAATAATGCGTTGCTTTATGTACGCTTTTCTGACAACTGATATTAAACTAAATATAACATCCGTTGTTTTGCACGTAGTATTGCGGCTTAAGCACAATATGGCAAGCGCGTTGAGCTATATATTCATATTACTTGCAGCAAGGCAAAAGAGAAGGAGCTGAACAAATAAAATAAAATAACTTGGATTAAAGTATAGACTAGGAGCGCATGCACAGGCGACGCTCTGTTGTATTTTGTGCCGCAGGCGGGAGCCTGTCAATTTGTTCCTTGTGTGCCAACCTAGACCACATACTGTTACCGACCAGTGTACCTTGCCTTGGCCAATCCTACTGTGGAGATCAGACACGTACCTTACGAATCTCTCTCTCTCTCTCTCTCTCTCTCTCTCTCTCTCTCTCTCTCTGTGATTTCACTGTGATGTTCTTTCACCATGCTTACGCATTACCTGTTGCGCTCCTCCGCGCAACTAACGTTCCGTGCAGTGAAGCTGCCAACTGCAAACGCTCTAAGCGTAGACGTCGTTTACTTCTACTTACAGGAGCCTAAGTGCGTTTAAGATTTTCCTGAATTATCCCTGGAGTAGCACTTTGATTTCACAACTAGTGTTTGAACGGAATTACACAAAATAGATATATTCGATTGCACTAGGATGAATTCTGCTACTTCTTTCCGCCGATTCTTTCAACATTTGAGTATATACGGTGATCTGCTGTCTGTGTTTACCGAAACGAATGTTTGCGGTACACACGGCGTGTGTTGTTTCTCAAAGAAAAAGTGCAAGTTGTACCGCTTACACGTCAATGCGCCAGGCGCTAGAGAAAAAATATTAACTAAATTTTGGAGTTTTGCGTCCAAGACCCACGATATGAATATGAGGCACGCCGCGTCGGGGGACTCCAGATTAATCTCGACCGCTTGAGGTTCTGTAACTCAAGTCAAAGTACTCGAGCGTTTGTTGCATTTCGCCTTCATCGAAATGCAGCTGCCGTGGCCGGAATCGAAGCCGCAACCTGTTGTAGCTGATTGGCGCAATGCTGTAGCCACTTTGCTACTTTGCCGGGTTGGGCCAGTTGTTGCAAGCCCTTTTTTGGGAAGGGGGGGTGGGGGGTTAGAAGGCATCCTCTAATTCACACACAAAACGAACACACGTACAGTCTTCACGCTACTGCACCTATTTAATTGCGCTCAGTCTAGCTCACGTGGGGGAAGCCGCGGGGGCAACAAATGGGACGAGACGTCCCAAGTGGCGGGGACGCGCACGGAGCACTCTGACGGCGTTCTCGTGCGAAACTGCGGCCGAGAGAACGGCAGCTATTGCCCGCCGGTTGGACCTCCCGCGGCGTCTTCTGCTTCCATGTGGTGTTCCATTACCGTCGTTGTTTCGTCAGAGGCGCTTTATGCTGGAACGAATGCTGGGAGCGGTGATGCGAACGAATGAGGAGAGGAGCTGCGACGTTTAAGTGGAAATACCCGGGTTGCATGTTGCATAGAATTTATGAACCGGGGCCACGCCATGTAAGCATTCTTTTCGTACGTTTCTATTCATTTCTTTTCATCCGTCACCTCCGGAATGAGAAGCTTCAGCGATAGTGGGAGCATGGTTTCGTGTGCGCTATATATATATATATATATTCTTGCATTTACGGGCCCTAATCACGAACTTGCTACTCTAGTAAATTGTCTTCCGTTCCATATTTTCGAGTAAACGGCTCAAATGCAGCAGGTATTGCGATGGTGAGGATTTATTAGCCTGCGCAAGGCTGTCATCTTTCACTGCAGTCTTGAGTCAGCGCCTGGACGTGCTAAAGTCACCTGGCACGTGTGGGCTGCTTTCATTACATGGCGGTCGTTTTTGACTTTAACTAATCAGGAAGATGACGACACTATATATGATGCATTAAAAAAAATCAACGCGTTCGTAGCTTCCTTCATATTCTTGGTTTCTTCAGCTTTCCTTGCTTTGGCATAATCTCTATCTCTGCGTACCAATCTGGTACACGAGAATAGAATGCGAGAGATGACAACCCTACTTGCATCTTTAGGAGGGATTTCAGTGTATATTCAAACAAATACGATCAGGGCCGGAACGATGAAATACGTAATGAAGGAACAACTTCATCACGATGAGAGATTTTTGATAACAAAAAGGAAAGCTACATTGCATCCTTGAGACCAGTGCAAGTAGTACGATCTTCCAGCACGTACATAAATTCACAGATGGGGAGGCCCTCATTTTATTACTAAACCCTGTACTTATACCTAGCTTAGGTACTTGAGTCCATAATTTTTAATTTTTATTTAGCCTTCTAAGTACCCATAAGTTCTTCTAAGGTATTTAGCCTTCTAAGTTACGATATACTCTATTTATTCACAATCAAAACGTGGGCGCACACATGGAGCAGCACATATGGTATAAAGGTCTGTCCCATTACGGCCACCGACAATGACCGCACGTGATGTCACTCTACTAACCAGTTAAATCTAACCTGCCGAGGATGACGAGGCCGCCTTTGACAAATATAGGTTCCAATATAGAAACGTTGGCCAGTCTTTCTGAGGCACCTTATCCCTGTTTATAAACTTTATACCGCCTATTTATGCACAGGTAGACGAGATGCAAAACAAGAGCGCGAGAAACGTATAACGTTTATTTATTTATTTATATATATATATATATATATATATATATATATATATATATATATATATATATATATATATATATATATTCCACTATTCAAATCTAGTTTCTCTAAACTTCTAACCTTACGGAAAACCGCCTGCTTCTTGGCCAATCCCCTATAGTGGGTACGCGCCACTGTCTGGGACACAAGACAAGACAAGACAAGACGAAGACGCTAGCACCCGAATAACGCGTAAAAGATTCCTTCTGTTTTGACATCAGCTTGCCATCTGCTCAGCTTGCATTTTTTATGTACAATTCCATATGCCACGAGTTTCTTGACCAGTCCTCCGCAATGGTTATTGCCCCAAACCTGCGCCCCGAAACAAAACGAGGGTGTGTCGAACTATAGCGCTTCTGTGCTTCAGACTGACACCGGGATCGGCGAGCTCAAACACGACCTACATCCGTTGCAGTCTGCGCTCACCGCCGCTCCAGGTAAGCAAGGATCGTCGTACCGACTGCAATCTGCAGAGCAGGCGGTGCCACCAAACAGCTCGTTTGCGATGGAAATGGCGCTCAAATAGGAGGAGCTGCGAGGCAAAGGTCTTGCTGCGGAGCGTCTGTCAATGCGACCTGACAGCCGTTTGCGATTTGCCTCGGTAACGGACGCCTTCGTGCATTCGGGCATCGGACGCCTCCACTGCCGTTACTATTCCCACAGGTTGCCTGCCACGGCGCTCCACTCGGCGTTCGCGGTTTGTTTAGTTTCGTTGTATTCTCACACGTCGGCTACTGCGCTATTTGGTGCGTCAAGACTAATTGCGTGGGTGCCCCATACGGGCCGCAGCGCGCAATGGGGGGCATTAAACCACGGTTTCCATGGAAACGAACCTGTACGAGGCCGTTAGGCCACGTGTGCGCCGCGGTTGGCCGTCGCTCCACGTCTGGGAGGAAGAGCGAGATGACGACACAACAAAAAAGAAAGCGAAAAAAAAAAGGTGTAGTAACTGGCACTGGAGTGATACGAAACCCGATAACGAGCATAAGTAGACGCTCGGGTGAAAACTAGAGCTGTGCGAAGTTCATTTTCCGAACGAACGCGTGCTCGCGTTTGGAGGGAAGACAATGCACCATCTTCTTACCTTGCAAAGATTACAGTGTGTTCCCTTTGTTTCGAGCCTGCGCCGGCGGTAAGGTCATTGCCGTTTTGGGGTTTGAAGACGCGTTTTCGACAAGATTGTGAATGAGACGCGAGGAGAATGCTACCTACCCAGCGAACGACAACGGCTTACCTCGCCCTACCCATCAGAGCGAATTCGGGCGCCTTGCAGATCGTCTGCATAATGCTGGTTTCTCGGAGCGTGTTTTGTCGGCGCAGGTCCACCGTTGTGGGTCCTATGTTATTCTTTATTTTCAGTCTCCATTGTACTAGCGTTCGGTGACGTCACCGACAACATTTGTCGCCGATTCCCTCTTTTATTTTTTTTTCTGCTCGTAACTTTTCCCGGCACGGATAACGCCACGTGTTTATTTTTCGCTTTTTCTTCAATGCTTATAGCGCTGTTTGCGACACAGCACAGTGAACACGTCGTCGAGAAGTGCGGATTTGGCAACACGGTGGACGGAGCGAGGACAAATATATATGCAGATTTTCTAGAATTGAGTGCCTCGAAACAATCATAGTGGACACAAGTATAAGCTGCGATTACCATATACTTTTTGATAGTAGTGTCTTGCGAATAAGAACTTGGCGTACATTGCCGTGTTTTGCTTTAAGTGCATAGTAGCTTGGAAATAGCGTGACCTTTCTGTCAACCTTTGACATTCTTCGCAGGCCATGCAGTTTTGTTTATAGGCTCAGAAATCGATTCTGGTGAATGTGTGCCAAATAGGACGAGGTGACGCTGCATAAAGCTGTAGTTGCTACTTCCGCATTCGCGCTACGAATCGCCTGTCTACAGAAACACGCCCTGGAGGTATTTTTACAACGAAGCTCTCTATGGCTAGGATACGAGGATTTCTCCGAGATGTAAGGTCGACAGAAAACTACAATTATCTATGGCTCATGCCCCCAAATGTAATAGCTTATACCTCTGTAAGGTAGAGGCTACAAACACGCAGCAAAGTGAAGCAAACAGTTTATACGTTCTTTTTAATCACGCATACAACCTACATAACAGCATAGATTCAGTAAAAACAAGCTCAAAACAAGCATTTGCACCACATAATTGACGATAAGGTGCTCTTGTGCCTACATGCAATGGGAAGCACATAGCGCTCCCCGCATACGTTTCCTAGTAAAGACTACTGTTGCACAAGCTGCCGCGGCGACGGCAGCTTGACTGTAGCATACGAAGCAGGGAGTGACGTAAGCACACTTTTGTACGTAAAACAAGAACCCGCCTGGCAAGAGATTTGTGTCGTGACAGTACTGGAAGGCCACGAATAGCGATGACTTCTGAGGAGCAGCGCGCATAGGAGGCACCGCGAATGTCTCTTCTCTCTGTTCTACTCTCCGCAGGTGCACGAAGTAGCGGCGCAAGCCAAGTGGTCAAACTTCATGTGAGTGTCGCCATCTGAATAATTTGAACCTACGTCGCAATAGGTACTCGTTCTAGCTATCTTTTACAGCTTCGCTGTCCAACCACCTCCACATCGTGAATTGGAGACCATTTCTTTCTGCTTTTGGCGTTCAAATCTTTGCCCTGCGCTTCAGTATTATTACGCGCACATTGTTTTGTATTTCGACGGTGACCGCTTTCCGCCCGCGTCACAACAACGGGACGTTATCTGTGCCCTATCTGCTTTTCTGGCTAGACCGACGTAATATTTGAAAGTTGGTTGAATAGTTACTCTTACAAAAACGAAAACAAGTAGAAAATGTTGCTGCGCCTGAAAAGAACTCTTGTTCAGACTCTTAATTAGTCATACGAAACTTATAACACTAGAGCTACACAGCCTATCGATCCCCCAAGATCAAGCTACATAATGTGAGAGAAAAGCGTCATGGCATACGTGCAAGACAACATAAAAATTAACCACACTTGTACCTTAATGTACTCACTGTAATACTGGAAAGCGAAACACTGAACAGTAAGAATAGCATTGTGCTTCGTCCTCCGTATACAAATTCAATTCAACACACAGCTCACGGAAACAATAATGAAACTCCTAACAACGGGGTAAATCCAAACAACATAAATTCAATGCTCACATCAAATAGATGACGGCAATCTTCAAGAAAATCCTTTAGGTATATTCTATGGGAGGTTATGTTTCTTTCATTCGGGTGTCTCTTTTCCGCCACTTATACCACCTGACTGCCTGAGTTTCCATTTATTGCGCTATCTCTATATTTTCTGTTCTATAAGAAGGCGTTCTTGAATTGAATTTTGTGGTTTTACGTGTCAAAACCAAGATTTGATCATGAGGCATGCCGTAGAGGCAGCCTCCGGATTAATTTTGACCGCCAGGGTATCTTTAACGTGACCCCAACGCGTGGGACACGGGCGTTCTCGCATTTCGGCTCCATCGAAATGCGGCCGGCGCGGCCGGGATTTTATCCCGCGACCTCGTGATTGACAGCGCAACACCACGGGCGCTTAGCAAAAGGCATTCTTAACGATTATTTGGACAAGTTGCTGAGTTAGATTATATACCGAATTGGGACGTCGTTAAGTTAAATGACCGTGTGCATAGGTGATTATTGTTTCTGGATTTTTCTTTTTTCTTTTTTTCTTTTTCTGTGTGGATGCCTCATAAATGTTAAAATCGGGTGAGTTTATTATGCAGAAAATGTAGCGTTTCTTAGTTACTACGTGTTGCATTAAGCTATAGTAGTGTATCTAGCTTACCATGAACAATGCGTGGTTAATGTATAAATTACGCGATTGTTGTTCAATATACGATGCCGGTGCATCCAAGCGCCAAATTATTGTTCAAGACTTCAAGATTGATTGATTGTTTGATTGAATGATTGATTGATTGAATTCATTCATTCATTCATTCATTCATTCATTCATTCATTGGGCTTAATGTCCAAAGTCGCACCGGTGGAGCGCTCCCGGAACTGGTATTCTCGAATTCACAGAGACCGAACAGCAACAAAGCATTTTTGCATTTCGCCCCATCGGAATGCGGCCGCCGGAAGCTTAACCATCAATTCGAGCTAAAGGTAATACCCAAAATGCTCCCATGCATCGTGGCCTTGGTCTTGTTAAGGAAAAAGTTACTCGCCATCCCGACCCTGCGAAAGTGGATGTCCAGCGAAGCGGTTGCAAAACCGACACTACAGTTGCTAAGAAGGGCGGACATTGCTTCTTTGATGGGTCGGATGCTTGTTTTTAGCTTGTTCTTTATTGAAACATATGCTGTTCTGTGTATTGTATGGGTGATTTTAATGAATGTATGCACTGTTCACTTCACTTTGCTGTGCGCTCGTAGGGTCTCCCTTCAGGAGACATGAGCCATTGCATATTTCGCTTGGTTACGGGAGTATCAATTATTGCTGATGATGACAAACGCTAGTTTCCAGCTTGTTCTGTATTGAAACGTACGCTGTTCTATACGTTGTATGCGTGATTCCAATGAATTGCTGAGTGCTTGTAGCCTCTCAATAACGAGGGGGATCAGCCATAGCATTTTTGTTTGCTTAGCGGAGTATGAGCTATTGCTGATAATGATAATTTTTGTTCACAGATGGACGCGAAAAATGCTGACCACAGAGAGGCTAACAGCTTCGCTGTAAAAGATTGCATGTCAATCTCGTGGTAGCACAAATGTGTTTCAGACTTGTAAATGCGCAGCAAGGTGGTCACTACAGGGTATATTTCGCACAGCTTGGACCAAACATTAAAGATATGCAAATCCTACGTAGCAAGACAAAACCAAGACAATATTGCTTGCCGTCGCTTGAAGATAGATTATTTTTTTGTATTCCGCCTAATTAGATATTTAGTCCTAATCAGCTTCAGAATTAATATAATTAGATGAAAGGTGCCTATGAGAAA
Source organism: Dermacentor andersoni (assembly GCF_023375885.2). NCBI lineage: Eukaryota > Metazoa > Arthropoda > Arachnida > Ixodida > Ixodidae > Dermacentor > Dermacentor andersoni. Next base: position 29,838,279 of record NC_092817.1, read on the forward strand.
ATTGTAGAGCAACCTGAGGAACCCCTGACACAGCTTTCTGTTGCTCAATACGTGCTAGAGAAAAGTGTTTTTTCTGAACGCGAAAGATGCCCGCGAATACATGCAAAATTGCCGCGCATTTGGCCGTTCGAGGCATTTTGCGTGTATTCGCAGGTTTCTTTCACGCTCGAAAAAACACTTTTCGTTTCTAACCGGCCGAGGATGACGAGGCCACCTTTGACGAAGGTAGGTACTCCTATCGGAATAATGGCCAGCCTTTCTGGGGCACCTTATCCTGTTTATAACCTTTATACCATCTGAATATTCACTGTATCATGCTTGTCGCGTTTGGCTGCCAATTACATGAAAATAAATAGGAAATGTTGCGAATCACCCGACTCCATGACTATAGGGTCTGTAACCTTTACAACCAAGAAATAAAAAAGAACACGACCTTTTCGCCGAACCTAGCTCATCTTGCGCACACCATATAGCTACGTTTCCTACGAGAAGCAATAACTTGGAAACTGCAATATACAAAACAACATATGGCCAACAATGTTACCCAGGCGACTTAATACGGCACACAAATACAAGTTTCTCTTAGAGCGTGACTTTTACAGAATTACGCACTAACTTCAAGCCTATTTAATAACGTAGTTATCTTTTTTCATTTAATCTGACGGTGCATGTGAATTTTTTAGAGCCATAGCTCTGCTACTCCAGGTACAAACCCAGAAAACGCCACATTATGTCAGGCTGACCTTCAAACTCAGCCAAGGTCAAACTGAGACTTTGCCTGCCACTACTGGCGGCTCCTTCGTACGCCGCGTGTGGAAAGCGATCTGCGACGGGGACAAAGTGCGCCGAGTGCTGGTAGTTTCGTATGCGATGTGCTTTCGGCGCTTAGTTCGCGTTGAAGCGAGACGCCGCATGAAGGTCGGTGCGCTCGCGTCTGCTACCACATTTCCTCACTCCAGCGTTCTGACAGCGAGTTTACATGTGCGCGCGTGATAAACATGCTTGCTAATTTAGTTAGCAAGCAAATGTCTACAAGTTTATACAGCCCATAAAGCTACTATCCTTACTTCGCGTAACTGTGTAATAATTTACTTTCGAAATCGATGCTTCGCCTTTCGGGCGAAAGTGCGACTTTCTTTTGTTGTCTTTTCGTGGCTGAGAATATGAGTTTTTTTCGTCATAGACTGTCGGTGAATTATTCATTGTGTAACTTAGCTTTATTAATATGTTCTGTATGCTTCCTGCTGTTCATGTGTACATGGTTTTAAGTTGATGTGCAGCTGTTATTTATGGGGGCGTGTGGTTTCGTCAAGCTGTCGCTCTAGGCAGGTTTTTACGTTAGTCTACAGCGTCATATATGTTGCTTTGAATGCAACATACATTTACTGTTATTATTATCATTATTGTTATTGCTTTTTTCAGGACGGAAGGCACAAAATTTAAACAAGGACTAAGAAGTTTACTGTGCACAGAGTGTTGCAATATACGGAGCTATCCAAATTTTCCTCACGCCTGAGTGCGGCATTGTGCTGCGCTTTAACGCACAGTGCATAGCAACGTAAAGCGCACCAAAATAGGAACAAAAGAACAGAATCTCTTTAGTCAGGCAACCTTATCCTTCACGGTGATCGACGGGGTTTCTGTTTGTCGAGACAGCTTTTTATACAAGGCAATTTTTTCCTTTTCTTTAGCTTCATTTCTGTGTTATTTTTTTCGTCTTCTAAATCCACAAATGTGCCTCGTAATAGTTAGTCGAGCTCGCGTGAGAATGAGATTATTTGTGACTCTCCCGGACGCCCTCTCAGAAAGTAACTTTTTCCTCCTGTATCCAAGTGTTGATTTAAATGTGTCTCAGAAGCAAATGCACACATGAAGTTGAATGGGCCCACACCGACGTGTACATGGGGGAACAGCGCAAGATTAAAGTGTAAAACATTCAGCAGGCACTTGGGTTCAAAACCTTTATGTTTAAACAATCTTTCTTTCTTTTTCTTTCTTTCTTTCTTTCTTTCTTTGTTTATTTATTTATTTATTTATTTATTTTTTCCTTTAATTCGTTAAACTTGCCATTTTAGCTCCGCAAGGCTACATTCACGAGGTAAAAAGTAAGTGAGATTTTTGTTTTAGGTAGGAGGTCTATGAAAGTGTTTTTGCGACAATAATACACGAAATCAAACAGGAACTGCTCACTCGGGCAAAAACTTTGTGAGAGCTTCACAAATTTTTGTATCGGATATTTCGTAGATCTTTAACTCTTTATAAATTTGTAGGTTATGACGTAAGCGATAAAAATAAATCTGCAAGCGCGCATTCTTTTGAAACCTATGCATAATGTTTAGCTGCCTGCTTTAAATTTCAGTACTCCTTCCTTGCTTGCACGTTCGTCTGACTTTATGGCGATCAAGAATACTTTTATATATCTTGCTTTATGCTGGCTTTTATACTGATACCTTCCCCATAACTCAAATGGCATTTTTGTTACCTTGTTATGGTGCATAATAAATGCTAGCTTTCCGCTTCTAAATGCTCCGTACAGTACCGCTGAAAACCTCGTACTACTTCTTGTCCAAGAAGCTTTAAAAAAGGCAGTAGCCCTCACTGCCTAAAAGCTTCCAGAGGCTGCGATGCAAGGATCTTTGCAAAATGCATAAACAGCTAGATTGATCGCTTTCATAAGTATGTCTTCCCAGGGAATAGTCGTGTGCGCTCGGGAATCTCCGCTGCCTTAGTTCGAACAGAAATGGAAAAATTATTCAGGTGCTTTGCCTTCACGTTTATGATTCTGTATAAGAAATGCTAAATAAGCTAGACATAACCTATGATTTTGAGTTGATATGCAGGTACCATGCTCCTTCACTCTGCTTAGCATAACATCAAAGAGTGCGAAGCGTATACTGAGATCATATCTTTTAGGCGCCAGAGGAAGCTCCAATTCGTGAGAATCTTCAAGAAGGCACAGTCTTTGGTGACAGACAAGCATTATTCGTGAGGTTGTGCTCCATTTTGGAACCTACAAAGGTGGCATTACTGCATTACTATATAGTAATGCATTACTGCATTACTATAAAACATTCCATCGTGATTCGAATCATAGTTTATACAAAAGCGACCACATTGTCCGGGCGTATCATTACGCTTTTACATCCAAGATCGCGCCACTGTCATGCGACTCCTCAAATGATCAATAGCATGTCGTGTCTGACGCCGTATATTTTTACAGTGATAATTTTGGCGTGTCTTGCTTACCCACTACTGTGGTAGGCTTTAAGCAAACTTATGGTTGAATAGCCGACAAACTTATAGGTAACGTGAGCTTCAGAACAGGAACGAGATATTAGAGGTGCAGGTCAAATTTTGTGAGCGGGATCAAAGTAACAGATTTTGCATATCCAAGGCAAAATTTTAAATCTATATGAAGACTTGGTGAATCAGTAAAAAATGACGTACAACTAAATGTGATGCGTAAATTTGTACTGCTTTTCAACCTATTTAACGAGTAATCTCATGCAATGTTTATGCGAATGCACAGCACAAGTCACATCTTCATCTCGTGTAATTAATATGTCCGCTGCACGCTTCTCAAGCTATGCCGAAATGTAGACACCGATCGAGGATGATGTACAGCGTGATAAGTCCACGCCGCGGTGTCACGAAAACGAAGGCGATGTATGGATGCTTTTTGACGAAAGACGGGTAATGACACGTGTACGCACAAAGAAGGACTACATAACATTAGCAGTAGTAGTATTAGCCGCTTAAACATATGTAATCACCACAAACAGAGAAGGAGAAGTGGCCGGCCAACAATTGTCTCCTAAAAGAAACACCATGGCCACCTGCTTGAAGAGGAGACAAAAAAAGAAAGGACAAGGAAGGCGATAAATAAAGAGAAAAGAAGGATAGGTAGACACATATATCCAAATACATCTAAGGCTTTGATACCCGTTGTGCTGCAGTGGCACATACTCATTTTGGGAGATTAACCAATAACGTGCACATACCCAGTCGCAAATACCCCATAGCTCAAGAACGATGTGTCCCAACGATAAAAATAAAAAAAATGATTATGATGAGCTGTTCTATTAAGAGGTCTGTGTGCTTTATATATACTTACGAGCGGACTCTATGTGTACAGGCTTTTATATGGCGTGACATAGGGTGTGAATAGGAGTGAGAGTGAGTAAAGACTTTATTTGAAAACAAGGTATTGATGGATGACCTTGTTAGGCAGCCACGAGCCCCTGGGCCCGGGCGGCTTCTTCAGCTCTCTTGATGACCTTGGCCTGCAGGTCAGGGTCGGAGCTGAGCAACACGTCCTCCCACTGCTCAGTATTACTTATTTCGTGATTTGTGTGATTTTCGGCTGGGCACGACCACATAATATGGAACAGATCCGCTTTTTTCTTACAATGCTTACATGTATGAGGGTATTGGTCCGGGTAGTAGTAGTGATAGGCTACGGGGTTGGGGTAGGTGTTCGTCTGAAGTCGTCTCCAAGCTATTTCTTGTCGCTTGTTAAGCGATTTGTGTGCTGGCGGGTACACTGCCCTGGCTAACCTGCAGTGCTGAGTTATTTCCTGGTAACTGACCATGCGATCCCTCTCTGATCCTAGCGTGAGCCGTCCGGGTGCTCGGTTGGCGAGTCTCAGAGTTTTACTAACAGTCACTACTTTCTCGGCCAGAATTAAACCAAGCTACATAGCAAGACCTACAAACAAACCGGGGGATCAATCCCAACAATAAGCTCACAGTGAAATGCAGTTCATTAATGTTCAATAAAGGTAAGACTTTCCTTCTCCATGACAATGCATATGAATATGTTTAATATAGGGAGCTTCCAAGTATAACGAATTGTTATATTATGGTGTTACTTCTATTTCAACGGCAGGTGGCAAAACAAGACCAAAATAAGACGCCTTCCTAGACCGCAATCTTGGCCCAGTGGCCCGGGCGGTCCCCAGAGCATGGCTGTATGGACCCCATCATTACTCGCTGCCGTGATGTGCACTCAGTGAACACGTGAGAACAGTGTCGAGAGGGGACACATAGCACGTGATGTCTAGCGTACTGTGTTGTGGCTGCGCTGTTCCGTGGTTCTTATCTGTGCTCAGCAGTGTTGTGCCCAGTCTTCGTGCTTGTGCCACCCAAAAATCTGTTCCACGGCGCAAGCATCTGCTGCTGCGACAGCGTTCCAGAAGTGCCGTCCGCTTAACGTTTTCATAAAGAGCCATCCATCATACCACCGCCATTATGCCCGGCTTCAACCCATCAACGATTTTCTTTGTAAATGTATCACTCTACCTCATCACATAGAGTTTTTCATCTCCTGCCTTTGCCTTTTCATCACGCCCACTCTTCTCCCACGTCATCGAGTTGTTTCTGGATTCGGTGATATAGTAAACGGAGCCAAGTTTAGCCCGGAGGCGAGTATTTTAGTACGCGCGTTTACAACAACACCCCGGGTATGCATTTCAAATGAAGTGCTGCAGTAAACTCCACAACGTTGAATGACCGGCCTTGTCATCCACCAAAGGCTGTACAAGTTTTACTGCAGTTCTTGAGATCCATAGGCCTGTGCGAACGCCTCTAATGGGAACCTCTCTCGTGCGTTATATATATATATATATATATATATATATATATATATATATATATATATATATATAGTCCCCAAGCTAAACTTCTCGGTTCAATTTGGGAATTGTGCCTGGGGCGTTTAGCACATCAAGTTTCTCGAGCAAAGTTAGCTTGGAGGGGATGGGTCACGAACTTGACCAAGGAGGGGGAGGGGGAGGGGGGGGGGAGGTGGCATGCAGGGCAGGACGGATACTAACATAAATTTCGTATGGGGAGGGGGGGGGGGGGTGGAGGAGGGCACAGGCTCAGTGTACCACTCCCTGGCGACGCCACTGCCCCTCGTCGTTCTCACCTTATCTCATATAAAGGACATAAACCAAATATAAATGCAGCAGTCGTCCGAAATATTCCAAGCCAATATTTTAATTATTTAATGGGCAGATAGGTAGTGGGAAGGTCACGCATACAAGGGCGCGCTGATTATTATACGTCAAATAAACGAGAATACGTACTTCGCAAATCACAAAGAAATTCACGGGACGACTAGAGGCAAAACCTGCGAGCTCATTACTTTAAAGGGACACTAAAGCAAAACAACGAATCAAATTCGACTGACAGAGTGTTCGTTGAAAACGTTGTTCTTAATTACATGATAATCGGTCGATTATTAGAAGCTAAAATGAAGCTCAAAGTTTCATTACTTGAATTTTACGACGTAGCTCCAACGCCGCTACGTCAGTGTGACGTCACGGATCTCAATGTGACTTTTCGTATTTGAGCCGCGTTGGCTCAGCCAAAGTCAGCAAAACTTGCCGTATTCAGTCTTTGGCTCTTTTAGGACACAATGTAGTCAATTTTTAACATTGACCGGTTAACTGAGCTAGCCTCCCAGACGTTGTCGAAATTCATGACGTCCCAGTGAGCTGATGCAGAAACGTCAAGGTGACTTCGCCACCCGTCTTTCGTGTTTTTCGTTTTTCTTGCCTCACCAAGCGAATTCTCGCGGTTGGTGTTTCTGGTACTGTGGAAGAGTAATTTACTTTTACAGAAGAAAACATTTTTCCCTTTAGTGTCCCTTTAAAGAAATTGGATTCTGCCGAACACAGCAAGGCCGCAATTTTCCGGATACTTTCACGTTCGTTATCTTAATAAAAAAGGGACGAAAATAGCAACTAGACCATTTTTTCTCAGCTATTCTTCAACGAGCCATTCGCGGCTGCTTAGTCATGAAGTCTTATATGAAGGTGCGAGAGCCCTGCATGTGACAACTGTGACTGAAAGAAAACGATCAAGCGTCTGTGTTATGCCTGCTTCCGCTACAGTGCGCGTTGAAAAGAGCTTTTGACCCTGCCACACAGACTGGACTATGTTCTCTTGTAGGAGGAAAACATCTTGGCACAGTGGCAGAGATAACTGTCTGCACGAAAGCCTTTATACATCTTGCTGCGTTTCCTGAGAACACGCGGCCTGAGCGGAAGTCTCTAAGAATTGCCGCGCGCTTCATCGCCGTTTACAGACGCAGATTCTTCTTACAATGAATCCTCTGTCTCGCATTTTCTTCTGCTGTCATTGACTTCATTTAGTACAGGTAGAGTACACTGCACAGGGTAGTCAGCCACTTCAATTGCTCCTTCTAACTTGCCTCTTTCTTTAGAAGGTTGCTGTGCACAGGGTAGTCAGCCAGTTCAGTTGCACCAGCTGACTCCTTTACAGCTCTTTTCAGAGGGTTGTTGTGCCCCTGAAACGTACGAAATATTGGGCTTCACTGGTCGCGGACCACACAAGACAGCTCGTCGCGTGGCTTCCCTGGTGTATATAGCGCGCACATCACGGTCGAGAGCGTCGCCCTGCTTCGCACTTAAATGGCTTCTACTGACGACGCGTACAGAAACAGCTCATGCAGTCACAGAGGCACTGTTACGGCTGCGGCCCATTCATGCAGCTCGGGGAATTAGTCATGGGTTTCAGTGCCTCATATGCAGTAAGGATGGGTCATTGGGCAGAGATCAGGCAGCGTCGAATGGCCGTATCGCGTTTGTGGGGTTTCTGCGCAGCCTTACATTATTTGCCGGCATGTATGCTTTCGAAAGTGCCAAGGAAAGCAACGAGTCGATGATTTCTAAATTAGAAAGCATATCAGGAAAAAATAGAACATACAATGGCCGTCATTAGTTCAATTCACGTCAGACGAATTTATCTCCGATTTCTTATTATTACAATTATTACTATTATTCGGACCTCTGATGCACTGTGTTAGTAAAGAACTCTAAATAAAACGGCTCAATTATTTAAAAAAAAACAATTAATTATGCCGATCCAACGCGCCTCGTGGAATTTATGTGAAGCGAAGCTTTTGGAAAGCGTTTAATCGAGTGTTAAAAATTTGCCAATTTCATTCCTGTGTCTTTGGTGTAAGGAGAACTGACAATTTATTTACAACAAAACTTGTAACGTATTCTGTGCTGTGTATTTTGTTCTGAACTACCTGTTTGTGGTACTTCTACGTTTATGCTGCACAATGTACTCATTTTTATATTTTTTTTATTGAAATGAATATTAGGAGAGGTTGGCGCCTTTATGGCGGCACGGGCTACTCCTTGTCAATTGGCAAAGGAAACAAATTTGTGTAAAAAGGGAGAACAGTGACACAAAATATGACACTCCGTAGAATACCGGATGAATAAAAAATATACAGTCCAACAGTACATGAATCGCAAAGCTTTGTGCATGAGTTCAATACATATACGCATATATAAAGTAGGTATATTGAACAGCCAAAACACGCAACACATATAATACACTGCAAGTACAGAACAGAATTATACATATTGCGTAAAAATTGCGATCGCCACATAAATCAATCTTGAACCCAGAACAACATTTATGTTACATTTAGCGTATTAGGATCATCTGAAACTTAATATTTTCCGGAAATGTTGGTGTCCTCTAAAAACTTTTTCAAAGCAAGGAGTGCTCTTTTCCGAAGGCCCGCAGTTGGCCATGGGCCAAGTATCTTCTTTAGGGTAAATGGTCTTCTGTCTAATAGCAACAAATTTGCTTGCAGTACCCTTCTTTGTGGATTGTATTTCGTGCACTCGAGGAGATGATGCACATCTTCGTCTGGATGGCCACAAGAACACTGGGGACTAGAGACACGTTTTATCCTGTACAAGAAGTGTTTCGTAAATGCAGTAGCAAGGCGCAGGCGGTGTACCAATGTTTCAAATTTTCTGTTGTCTCTTAGATTTTCCGGTATTGATAGGTTTATACATGGGTCTATAAAGTATAACTCCGAGTTCTTAGTTTGCTGATCAAACTAGGTAGTTTTGCTAAGATGACAGGAAATCTGTCTCAGGATCAGACGGACTTCACTACGCAAAAGGGAAAGGTTGGTTGTCTCTGCGTTATTGTGCGCCCGATTCGCAGCGGCGTCCGCTGCAGTATTACCACGAATATTGCAGCGCCCAGGAATCCACTGAAATGCAATTACGTGGTTCATTGCGCTTGCTTCTGTAAGTTCTTTGAACGTCTCATACAATAGCAAAGTGTTCAAAGAATTTTTGTTATTGCTCTGTAGTAATGTGAGAGCGGCTTGCGAATCGCTAGTGATAACCCATTTTTGTGAATGCTTTTCTGATGTTAGGAAACGCAAAGCACACAGAATTGCAAACAGTTCTGCCACGGTGGAAGATGTCTCTAGGGATAATTTAAATGTTTGCTCTAGCGCTAAATGTGGAAAGACGAATGCTGAAGTAGAGGAATTTTTATGACAAGAACCATTTGTATAAACGTGGATGTACTGGGGATATAATGAGTAAATTTGGAAGAGTGCCAGTTGTTGTGCGGCTACCATGAACAAGTCTCTCTCAGATGTAATCCCGTCGACCGATAATTCTATTTTAGGACATGTTCACATCTAGGGAGGGTTACTAACACCCACTTTGCATAATTCAAATCTTGGTAATAATGCTCTATGTTCTCGAACAACATCATGAATTTTGCTTTTGTTTCTTTCGGTAAGCGCGAGGCTTAATGGATGAATCTCGTGTTGGGTTAAGATGCGATAAATATGTCGGCTTGTTTCAACCATTCGTATGACTGGAAATGGTGGGTGACGAGGTTCAGCAATTACTAAAGAACTCGAGGCAGCCTGCGGAACCCTAAGACACACGTAACCCCCTTGCTAGTAAACGTTGAAGACGTTCCTCAGAAGTTTGCGATAGACCATGGAGAATAGGTGCCGTGCAAGTAATTTTTTTTTTTTGTTTTATGAGTGCGTTATGAACCTGTAATAGTGAAGAGACTGATCCCCCACTCGTTGTGCCAGCGAGTCGCCGAAGTACGTTTATTACAGCATTGGTATGTTTTTCAATTGCACGGATGTGTGTTGCCCATGTCCGCTGGCGGTCAAGAATAACTCCAAGAAATTTACGCTCTTTCACGAACGTCAAAGTGTGCCCATTAAGCATAAGTTGGAAATTATTCAGCTGTCGTCTACTGAAAGGAAGTATGGCAGTCTTTGCGTATGAAAGACTTATGTCTCTTTCGCTTAAACAGGTGTCGATACTATCAAAACTCTCTTGCAGCGTTGTTTGAATGTGTTGTATACGAAATCCAGAGGCTTATATGCAGATGTCATCTGCGTACAGAGAATACTGTAGACCAGATGGGAGTTTTTGTAGTAACGTTGCCATGACACAGTTTAATAAAACTGACTGAGAACACTGCCCTGCGGAACGCCCTGCGTGATGCTGCGATAATTACTCGCGCCTTCGATTGTTTCCGTAAATATTTTTCTTTCAAGAAATTTTATACCCATCACAGTGCTCGACCGTGTAGGCCAAGCTCTAACATACCAGCAAGGACGTGTATGTGACTTACAGTGTCGAATGCACTTTGAATGTCTAAGAATACTGCTGCTGTCACATTTCCCCAGATTCGTTCATTCTCGACGCATGTGGCTATGTCTAATACTGCATCCATTGTACACCGTCTTTGTCAAAAACCGGTCATGTAGTTGGATTACACATTTGTGTGTTTACACCACCATTGCAGTCGACTGTCTACCATCTTCTCCATTAGTTTGAAAAACAGCTTGTGAGTTTGACGGGTCGGTAGGGGTAAACACAAAGGGGAGACTTTCCTGGTTTCAGTACTGGAATTACCCGAGCTGATTTCCATGAATCTAGAAGAGTCTCTCTTATCCAGATATCATTAAATATCTCCAAAAGAGCCATTCTTCCTGCTGGACCTAGGTTCTTCAACATCACATACGTAACACCATCTGGGCGTGCGGTTGTCTTTGTACGGCATGGCGAAAGAACACATTTCAATTCATTTAAACTAAACTCACAGTCAAGTTGAGGATGCTGTGACATAAAGCACGCACGAACCTTCTGTTCTGCTAGTGTTGTTGAACTTGTAAATTGTAGGCAAGCAAACGGAATTCCTGGTCTGGATATAAGTTGACAGAATTCGTCAGCAGAAAATCTTTCCGGTGGGCTTCGAGCTGCGGCAAGGGCTCAGAAAGGATGGCTCTGGGTAACTGGACTACTAAAAGATAGGACAACTGACCATATTCTGGGAACTGCAGTAAACGGAGACAACGACGCGCAGTATTCTGGCCATCTTCTCGTACCTAATTTTTGTAAGCGTCTGCGCGAAGTTGGCTGAACTTTCTGTGCCATGTTGTAGTCATCCAGCTTTCCACTTTGGCAGTAAGTACGTTCTGCGCGTCTTCTAATTGCTCTTAGACATTCATATTCTCCGTCAACTGCAGCGTATTAATTTGGAACAATGACTTGGTTTGTGCAGATATTGTAAAACTCACACAATATATTTTCAAAACTTTGAAAGTTCGGATTTTCGCCCAATGAGTTACTTAAATAGTGACGAAAACTTTGCCAATTAGTATATATTGAGTAGCGCCGGGTCCCTTCACTCCGTATGAGATAATGTTTTACTAGGAGCGGAAAATGATCACTACCGTATGTTTCTGTGTCCGTTGACCATTCAACGCCATCAATAAGGTCTTGTGACCAGAGCGTAACATCTATATAGGTTGAGTAAGGAAAGCCCCGCAAGAACGTTGGAGAGCTGTCATTTAACAAAATCAGATTATTTTTTTCTGCGGCAGACTCTATAATTCTTCCGCGGGAATCGTTATATTCACTGCCCGAAATGACGTTGTGTGCGTTGAAGTCCTCACAAACCAGCACATGTGAGTTTGCGATACCAAGCACATTCACCAAGCTGTCTACTGATATTTTGACGAACGCCGACGTACGTAAAGGACTCCGCTGATTTTGTCGACAAGGTCAGGAACGTGACTTTAGACAGCGAAGACGTCATGGTTTCCTTTGACGCTAAGTCTATGTTCACACGAATACCTGTGGATTATGCTGTTGACTGCTGTCGAACAGCATTGTAAAACGACACATCTCTGCCTTTGCGCACCCTATTCGAAGTCGACGACGTGTGCCGCCTCTTGGATTTTTGATTACGCAACACATATTTTCCATTTAATGTATCATTTTACAGGCAGGTGTTTGGGACGGCAATGGGAGCATCGGTGTCAGTGTCTCGTGCCAATATTGCCTTGGAAGCCGTCGAAGATAAAGCCCTCACGACGTTCCAGCCCGCCCAAAAATTGTTCCTGTGGTATGTCGACGACTGTTTTTCCATTATCCGACGCGAAGACGTCGTACCTTTTCTGCGGCACCTGCACTCTTTCCAAAGCATAATAGAATTCACCGTTGAAGAAGAAGTTAATGGTCGCTTGGTCTTCCTTGACGTTGAAGTCATGCGCACTGCATCCGGCCTGTCCACAAGTGTTTATCGAATGCCTGCCCACACAGGGAAATATCTGCACTTTTATTCGGCCCATTCACTTGGAGAAAAACGATCTGTTGCCTCGATATTGTTCACCCGTGCATTCCGATTGTGCTCAACTACTGACGCACGCAGAGCTGAGTTGAAGAGAGTGGCGCAAGATTTGGTCAGCAATGGCTACTCCGGCCAGTTTATAAAGACTGAAGAAAAGCGTGCAGCTGAACCCCCTCTAAGGCCGATGAGAACGATAAAATGGGCGTCTCTCCCCTGTACACGAGGCGTGAGCGAGTCAATATCAAGAATCTTCAAAGATTATGATGTACAAATATGCCACGTCCCTTCAAGCAAGCTAAAACAACAACTCGTCCGCGTCAAAGACCGCCTCGAAAAAGAAAAATTTCCGGGCGTCATCTACAAAATTCCTTGCCAGGACTGCCAGGCGTGCTACGTAGGCGAGACGGGGAACTTTGAAGGAAGGCTACAGGAGCACCGCGATGATGTAGCCAAAGGACACACGGTTTCTAGCGCCCTGGCAGAGCATCACGAAAAGACTGGACACAGTATTAACTGGCATTCGGCTTCTATCATCGAAAAAGAGAAAAAATTATCATCCCGATTGCTCCTTGAATCATTCTGCATACAATCTACTACTAACGCGATAAACCGGACACCGGGACCCCTCCCTGAGTTGTACGCAAGCGCATTACGTCTTCCGACGCATATATAAGAAAGACCATCATGCATTCGTTCATTGTGAACAAGGCAACCGTATTGGGCGCCGAAACGTCAATCTGTGTCTTGATTTTTTTTTCCGCTGGTGAGTGTACGTTTATTCAGCCATGTTCTTTCCTCGCCAGACGAGTTTTCGTCAAACCCTAGCCTTCATATTTTGCTAGAATGTACTCATAGATTTATTTCATCCCACTAGTATATGTTGTGGCTTGTAGGGTACAGACCCCCGTTGCAATTGCTACGAACGGGTGGATGTCTGATTTCCCTTTATTCGGACCCCCGTAAGGTAACTGCCGATGGCGAGTAAAACGTGATTGTATTTGATTTCAAGATGAAAGCGGCAAATGCCTGTTTTTTTTTTCTCGAGTGTAGGAGACAAACGTATCCAACAGTGAAATGCTGAGAAAGGGCGTGCAAAAATAAGCACGGCGTTTCATTGCTTGTTTGCATGCCGGGTTCGGCATGCGTGTATTGCGGCCGAGCATCCAGTTCATGACATGTACTTCAATAGATTTATTCAACGTGCTTTCATCTGCAAAAAGGAGATGCAGGGAAGAGGGTAAGCGTTGTTATTTTTGTCATCGAGAAGCCTCACGATAATATCGTCGACGATTTCCCGGTAGTTGTGGTCCGGCGTTCAATTATTTTCATTAATTATGGAGGGGTCCTAATTTTTTGCCTCCTTTTTATCAGTGGCGTGGCTGGGAGCTGAGAATTTTCAGAGTGTGCATACTGATGAGGAAATGCAAACAGTCATCTACGTCAGAGAGAACTGTCGCTGATTTCCTTAAAGAATCGCTTCGCACACGGCTTCGTCCTTAGAACAGTGCCACAGTAATGACTCACTTTAGGAAACATATGTAGGAGATGCCTAAAATTTCAGGCATGAAGAATTCTTCAATTGATTGTGCGTCGAATATTATGATGACATTGCTTCAATGACATTTACCTAATCACAAAAAGCTGGAGCACGTTGCGTAACCAGCGTTGTCCACGACAAACTCATTGTCAGCCAAATCCAACGAGAAAGGCCAGCACTGTCAGTTGGATGGAGTGACAGTCCGATAGAAAGTCGAGGCACTATTTTTCACGTGAGCGAATCCGCATCCATTCTTTGCTCCGAACGCGCCCACGAACATCGGAGTGCCTGAAGCCACTCGGCTTCCTTTGATTGGTAAAAAAGAAACTAAGAAGACGTGATGGAGCCATGCGTCTTCTTCTCGTGTCACGCTAGTTCGCCGAATACCAACGCTACAGAGGATACAGTGAGCGCTAAGAAACAACGTGACAAGGCTCAGCCGGTAACTCGAATAAAGAACCGAGAAGAACGAACCAGAACCTCGAGCGTAGTCATGGCTGACAATGGGGAGAGACGCATCGTCGCCTTGGCTTTTATCAGCCGTTCCTTTGTACCTCGCGCATCTGGTGGGTGCTAGCGGAAGAAAAAAAAGAAGGATCGAAGTAGACGCGAAGCGCATCTTCTTGATACGCTGCTCGAGAAATTCGACCAGCGCAACAAAGAAAACGGATTTCTACAGAGCGCAGAAGTTTTGTATGAGAGTTCTGGGAATGATAGTTGAGTAGGATGTGGGTTGTGGATAACACGGCATGGCGTCTTTGGACATGACGCTTCGTCAAAATAAAAGATGTCAGACAAAAACATTGCAACAAGGCTTTGCTGAATTTCAACTGACCCTGTATGTATATCTCGTTTCAACACGAAGAACACACGGCAGACTGATACCTCAGTAACACCTTGTTGTGTGACGCACGTGGATGGATGGAAGGTGTAAGCGTCCGCTCTAAAAAAGGGCGGTGAGTGGCGCCACCAAGCACTTTATTTTTGCTAATATCCTACTCATCCTTTTTTCTCCCCCATCCTTTCTTTTATATCATTTTTTTTAGCGAACAAGAAGTTCCCAGCGTCAAACTTGCTTAACCATTAGGGGGAACTTTGTTTTGGTCGCCTCCGTTGTTTGTGGTCTACCTACTTATCTCCCGTCAAACCTACAACCACCTTTTACTAATCACCGTTGCGATCATGTTTACTTTCCCACAATATCCTTGAGCTCAAGGGCTTCAAGGAGGCCAGCGTAGCCCCAGCGGACGGCTGGGTATATATCTTCACATTCTGATACTAAAGCTTGTTCGATTGTTACTCCTCTAGCTTTATCGCAACAAGCACATGCTTCTTTTTCCTTTGTGTGCCTCGCTTTATAGGCTACCTTCAATGGGCAGGCGGCGCAGCAATCAGCTCAGCCGTCAGCGCCACCGTGTCAGTTCCGCGAAACACCGAGGCGGCCATTGCTACGGAGGAATGCTTTTGCAGCACTCGTTTGAAACGTGTTGGTCGTTCTGAAATATGGTTTTAAGGCAGTTGAAGACATCGATGCCCATTTGGACCACCGACGCTTGAGAAAGAACATTAAATTTACCACTACAACCATGTATATCGTGTCGAAGAAGTAGACAGCACGGACATCACAGCCAGATGCTCAATTTAAATTATGGTGTTTTAGGTGCCAAAACCACGATCTGATTAGGCGGCACGCCGTGGTGGGGACTCCGGAATAATTTGGACCACCTGGGGCTCTTTGACGTGGACCTCAATCTATTTACGCAAGTGTTGTGGTATTTCGACCCCATCGAAATTCGGTCGTCGTGGCCGGGATTTGATACCGCGACCTCGCGCTCAGCAACCCAACACCATGGCAGCTAAGCAACCACCGAACGTCGCGAAGTGTTTGTCACAACAAAGCAAGCATGCTTACGGAGTCAAAGTAAGTTAAAAAATCATTATTTTATGCCACTCAAGTGAGCAAATATGGCCGCTGACGTTTTTCAACTGTCATATAGCTTCATTACTTGGAGCGTGCCTTGCACCTCACAATTGTAGAGGTTCTGGCGAAATGGCAGGTAAATGCTTTTTTCTCCGTTGACAAAGCGCACCGAGCATCCTCTAGTATTGCCGTTCGGGCTCGAATGTGAGGGGTCATCACCGCTGAAACATAATAGAGAGCAATCTGCTGAGACGAAAAAACGTCAAGGTTGAAGAAATGTGCGCTAGGGTGCGCGAGAGGAATATTAATTTGCGAACACTCGTCATGTGCTGCGGTGCACTCCAAGCTTAGTTCTGTTCTTCAAAGCGTGAGAAAAGATAGGCATGAATGAGCCCGGTTCCAACAGTCGCGGCTTGATCTGGGCGCAGAAAGAAGCTGCGCGTTGGCTTATTAATGCACAGCACAAAGCACGGTGTGCACAAAGCTCCAGCACGGAGTGCTTACGAAGCTAGATTTGACACGTAACAACGACTGCGCGTATGTTTTGGAGCGAGACGAGCTAAACGACTATTCAAACCAATTTACAAGAGCGGGAATCAGTTCGTGCGTTTTTATGCAGTTGCCGCCTTATCGTACGTTTTTTACAGATGCTGCCTGCTGGTTCTTTCTTTTTTCTTTTTGCATTTACTTCTTAGTTAGTTTAACAGATATTTGCAAGAGTGACACGAGCCGCGACAATCCAGTTCAGCCGCCTGGTTGCTTCCCACGGTTTTGAAGGGAAGCGGTACAACTTGATGCCGAGATCCACTTCGCGGTTGAAAGTCCTTAACGAAGCAGCAAAATGTACAGCCAAACTTCATTGCAGGGTGCCTATAACGACGCGTTCTAAGACATCCTGATCTCTCTTCGAAGAGCAAACATTGCCTACCGAACACATCGTCGTCTTGTGAGGAAAGTAAAACTGCAAAATTAGTTCTGTGGCTTGCGATATCGGGGAGCGCGCCCTGCTTTGATCGACCTCTCAAGTGTGCGAAACGTTCAGGCGTGCTTTCCCATGACGAGATGGTTTGCCTCGTCCCAGAAAAGGCTGTTGGGATGAGCATGGACTTCGAGCTCTCAGATGTGGGAAAGATTCAAGCAGGCATTCCCATGTCGAGATGATTTGCCTCGTCCCAGAAAAGGCTGTTAAGATCAGCCTGGACTTCGACGTCTATAGTGTGGGAAAGATTCAAGCGGGCGTTCCCCATGTCGAGATCATTTCCCTCATCCTCGAAAAAGCCTCACCTCTCTACGTGCTGAGCAAGCACAAAGGTTAGGGCCCAATGGAGAAGACACGAAGAGGAAGAGCTCATCGACTTCACAACCTAACAAAGGCACTGACACTTATACAAGTGCCCCAAGTTTTCCAAGAAGACATCGCCGACCACAATACCGCGAGGGGTTATTTAATGCCATCCTGGCCCCCGTGTTAGGCAGCACCGCTCGAGGCTCGGATAGAGTCACAAGCATGTACCAATGAACGGAATATATTCTTTGCTATTTGTTTTCATCACCACCATGCCCGCCTTTGTCGTCGTTTTCTGATTCTTGCGGTGAAAACCCACCTCATTCGGTCGAGATAGTATCAGCTGGGTGGCAGCGGTGGGATACTCCACGCTTCGTTCTGGCTTCAGCAGAATGGTAAGCGCTTGACTTTGTTTGATAAGTTGCCAGGTTTTAGCTCGTGTGCTTTCTAAAACGGCAAATTAGTTTCTGTACGTGCAGGCTCCTCTTGAAAGCTTCCTCACGTCACAGCAGAGTAAGAAAGTTCTCGGTCGGGATTGACCATAGATTTGAGCAAACGGAGAAAGACAGAGTTGTCATTACTTTGTGAAGAGCCGGGAATTGAAGTCGAAAGAAGTAAGATAAAGCCGCAGCTTATTAAGGTGATCGAGAAGTGCGGGGCTCTTGAGGACGAAATTTCGGAAGCACGGGAAGAGACAGAGAAACAAGCTGAGAAAGCTGAGCAGAACGATGCAGAAAGGGAAACTGCAGAAAGAAAGGAACGAGAGGAACAAGAGCTCACGAACTAAAGATAACAGAACTAGACGTGCAGTGGGATCTGGCCAGGCAATCAGCAAATAACCTCTCAATAAATGAAACACGTTCAGGTGATGCAGGAGTGAGAAGAAGGGATCTCATGCCGTCGTGCTGAGGGAATGATGACATTGAACTGCTTCTCGTTACTTTTGAACGAACCTGCGAGAAAAATGGGTTTGCAATAGGAAGTTGGCCACGACAAATTTTGACCGTTCTGCCTGGCGGAGCAACCGAAATAATAGCAAGGCTAACGAGAGATGACCCAGATGACTATCAGAAAATAAAAGCTGCGTTGCTAAGCAAATATCAGCTCTGAGCAGACGCTTTCCGCTATCGTTTTCGCGAGGCAACTAGAACACCGGGCGAGTTTTTTCAAGATTTCACTTACAAGCTGAAAGCCAATTTAATTGAGTGGCTAAAAACGGAAGATGCGTTCAGTTATCATGACAAGTTTGTGGAGCTAATCGGCAAGAAGCAGTTCTATGGCTCCTTGAGCGAAGAAATGCGTCTGTGGATTCAAGATCGATCGAGTGAAAAGAGCTTAGAACGTGCTGCAGTGCCAGCAGATGAATTCGCTGCACGTCGTGAATCCGAGAAAACGCTTGTCAGGCCATTCGCGAAACTCAGCAAAGAGGAAAACAGGTGTCCCTTTCACAACGAGAAAGCTGGAGGTGGGACCAAAGACGTGCCAACCGGTAATTAAAGCCGGAATAACGCCGCAGCGAAAGAAAAAAAAATAGCAAGAACATTCGAGGTTACAAAACCGGTCGTCGGTTTCCGTTTCGAGGAGCCTGGCCACCTTGCGTTCGGCTGTCGGAAGCCTAGAATTGTTTTCTCTTTCGTGAATGGCGACGACAACTTGGCGCTCTTACAACCCTACCTTCGCGACGTTGTCATGAAAGGAGTGCCATGTAAAGTACTTACGGACTTAGCTTCGACAATGGACATTGCCCACTCCGCGTACGTGAAACCTAGGGATTTCACTGGGGAATGTGCGTGGATCCGGCAGGTAGTTGGAGGAGAATAGTATTTGCCTGCCCATAGCCAGCGGGAAGATTGAGGGGACGTTCAGACTATTGCTCACTGGAGCCGCAGTATCGCAAAATCTGTCCAAACATTATCTCTACTTATTTTCACATCGCGCAGAGATGCTGTTGAAGAAGAAGGGCCCGAGTTTTGGCCACTATACGGTCCAAGTTCTCACGCGTTCCAAAGCTCGGGAGATCGCGGCGAATAAAACACGGCAACGAAGCCAGAAATATGCCTCATGACTAGACACTCAGGAAACGCAGCCCATAGCTACTAGAAGCGGTGACAAAGACGCTAGTGAGGAGGCACCGAGGTCAGGGGGAATGCCACAGCAAGGACTGGCCGAGAAATTAGAGAATTTGGTGCTGCTACATTCGGAAGGCTTTTTAGACCTACTGAGGGTTGTTAAAGAGGGACTCGCGGCAGAACAAGAGAGCGATGTATCTCTCGACAAGCTGAAAGAACTAGAAAAAAGGGGGATAGCCAGAAAGAACATCCCTTTTTAACGCCGCGGTGGTCTTTTGTGACGATAGTACACAAACACTGAGGGGGTACAGTATGATCAGCTCGTTGTTCCATCATAATAGAGAGCTCAAAACCTCAACCTGTGCCATGCAACGGCTGGGCAAGTCATTTATTCATAAAAAAACTAAAGACAAGTTACTGTGAGAATTTTATTGGTCGGGATGCTTCAAAGATGTAGAGCATTGTGTCCAGACATGTGAGGCTTCTCAGGAAGTGGGGAAGCCACACAAAACGAGAAAAGCTCCTATGAAGTTTGTTCCTGTAATCACTGAACCCTTCAAACGCTTAGTGGTTGATGTGGTGGGACCCCTTCCTGTGACTATAGTTCAGGGTACAAATAGATTCTGACAATGATTTGCCCCGCAACCAAGTTTCCGGAGGCCGTCCTCTAAAACAAATCAATTCAGTCGAGGTAGTTGAAGCCTTACTCTCAGTGTTCTCACGATTAGGTTTGCCATCTGAGCTGCAAAGCGATCAGGACCGCGTATTCAGCAACGCCCTTACTACCACGTTCCTCGAAAGGTGCGGCTCCGCAGAGCAATAGTGTAGAAGCATGGTACTCCATGCTGAAAAGAGTACTACGGGCTTTGTGTTACGAGCAAAGAAAGGATTGGGAGGCTTGCTTAGCGGCCACTATGTTTGCCTTGCGGTTGGTCGGCACGAAGCCACAGCGATCAGAGAGAGAGAGGGAGAGAGAGAGAGACAAAAGGGAAGGAAAGACAGGGAGGTTAGCCAGTGTAAATACCGGCTGGCTACCCTGTGCTGGGGAAAGAGCTCGTTTATGGGATGTCACTTCGACCTTCGCTTCAAATGGTGCGCGAGGCATGGGAAGGGCGTGGAGATGCTCCTACAGTTGTTGAGTACGTATTAGAAATGCTATAGGGGTTATAATCTTGTCAAGCGCTGGTGGGAACAAACATGAAATCCGTCCAGAGGAAGGTAATGTTTACTACGAGAGGAACGCTCGGAAGTGAACTGACTGTAGAAGATAAGGTGATTTTGCTAATGGCATCTAGAAGAAACAAGCTGGCGATCTTTGGGAAGGACCTGCGGAAGTCATAGAGAAGCTCTCAGACACCAACTATGTAATCAAATTGCCGGGCAGACGTAAAGAGCTGAGGATCCACCCCACAAACCTAATGAAGCCGTATCGAGAGCGCGAAGCCAGAGTTCACCTCGCACTACTAAATACGCCCGAAGAAGTGGAAACAGAATTTGCTTATCTGAATCCGCCAATGGAACTTCCACTTTCTAAAGTTTACGCGGACACAGGCGCCTACCCAAATTTAGATCCATGCCAGCGAAGCGAACTGTGAAAGCGCGTGGGTGGCTTTGAAGACTATTTTCTGGATCGGCCAAGTAGAACGAGCTTGATAGAGCATGATATTAAGCTGGTATCGGACACGCCCATTCAGTGCAGACCCTACCGGGTTTCACTTAGGCAGTGAAACCCGGTATTTTGGGAACCGAGATACAGAGGATGTTAGAGCTGGAGTTAATTGTTCCTTCAGAGAGAGAGTGCACGTCCCCGTTAATTCTGTTGGAGGCTCCGGAGAAAAGCCCCAGGCCTTGTGTCGATTACCGCACGCTAAACGCCATAACCAAGGATCAGAATTGCCCCATTCCTAATCTGAAAGAGCGGGTAGAGAACATCAGCAGTGCTGAATATGTATCTACGCTTGACTTAAAGAGGAGTTACTGGCAGGTACTATAGACAGAGCAAGCTAGCCATTTTGCCGTCTTTACATCCCCTCTAGGTACTCTTCGCCCTCTTGTCCTCACCTTCAGATCAAAAAACGCTCGGTTCTGTTTCTCACGACTTATGTACCGGGTTCTGAAACGAATGCAGGACTACGCGCTTCCCTACTTAGATGACATCCCAGTCTTCTTTCATACTTGGGAGTATCACGCTGTGCCGCTTACGCTTGGGCGTCGCATTCACCAATGCAAATACGTTTTTAATTGGAATGGCTGATAGTGCCGAGTGCAATGCCTGCGGTGTCGAGGAAACTATAGAACATCTACTGTGCTTACTTCCCATCTTTTGAAAATGAGAGGCATGACCTCTGCACAGCTCCCAATCAGTTAGATAGAAAACCGTTCACCTTGAACAAGATCTTGGGACCATGGCCTTGCATATCGCAGCTACAAAAATATACAATAACGCTGCTGCGATATTTGAAAGCTACTGGATTGAGTCACTGTCTGTGATCCGAACTGTGTGACCGAATGATATCCCCAGTGGGCTTTCTCTTCTTTTAATCTTTCCGTCCCCTGTTCCTTTTCCCCAGAGTATGGTAGCCAACTGGGCTCAGTCCTGGTTAACCTCCCTACCTTTAATTTATCATTTGTTCTCTAGCTCTCTGAGAGTATCATTTGCAGCACCTTAAGAAGGTGCCGGATAGTTTGCGTGTGGCCAGTTTGTCCCTGAAGGGCGAAAAATGTCAACTTTGAAAAGCCGAAGTTAGCTACTTAGGCCACAAGGTTAGGCGTGGCTACAGATTCCCCCTTGAGATAAAATTTGCCGCCTTATCCGATTACCCAAGACCAGTGACGAAAACAGATTTCCATTCCTTTTTGGGACTGACTGGTTATTATCAACATTACATCCATAACTTTTCAGAAATCGCGAGTGCGAGTCCTCCCACGGACAGTTTACGGAAGGATGAACCAGTGAAAATTGTGCGGAGCCAGCAAAAAGGCAAATCGTTTCTCAAGTCAAAGGCTGCTTTAGCCGATAAACCGGTTTTGAGAGCTCCTGTTTATGATCTTCCTTTCATTCTGCAGTGTGATGTAAATGATCGAGGCATGGGTGCGGTGCTCAGTCAGAAAAATGAAAATGGGGAGGAACGCCCGGTAGTGTTCTTAAGCCGGAAGCTGACTGTCCGCGAACAGACCTATAGTACTTTAGAAAAACGCTTGCCTGGTATCGGCAATAGACAAGCTCCAATGTTATCTGGCCGGATCACAGTTCCCAGTAGAGACTGACCATTGTCCTATGAAGTGGCTTAGAATTATGTCCTCCAGGAACGGCAGACTGCTTCGCTGGATCCTTAGTCTGCAAGAGCATAGCTTTGACGTCAGGTACAGGAAGGGACGCGACAATACCAACGCGGACGGCCTCAGCCTTAGCTTCCCTTCGTGAAGCCCAATGTTGTAAAGGGCCCCATTTCGTTCTTTTTTTTTTAACTTCGAAAGCGTTTTGTTTGTTTGATTTGAATTTATAATTAACGACGTTATTGCTGCGTTTCAATGCGCTCCCAGTCTCATTAACCATGGCTTTCTAAAGAAAAACGTTAGGAATTAGGTTGGTCAATATACAAATGAAGTCTAGTTTTCTCCTTTTGCTGATTCTAGAGAACCTCGAACGAGGGCTGCAGGTAGATTCTCTTTAGGGTTTTATGTTAAGAGCGTTTGAACCTGGCAGTTTTCATGGTTAGTTGAGTACGCTCTATTTGCTGTGCCCTGGGCTTAGCATTGTTTATTTCCTGAACGTGTCACCTGGCATGCCTTCGAACGATCGGCGAAACGAAGCAGATGCATTGGGTTTGCCGGTCTCTTCGAGGTGCTTGCATACTGCAACCCCTTCGAGACCTCCTGTGGCGGTGGACGGGCTATGATCGACTGCTATGACTGTTATGACAAGCACCTCGAGAGCTTTCTCGTCAAACTTGCGCAGGCGGTGGCAAGGAGTCGAGTAGAGTACTCGACTGCTCACGAATGTATGCGCCAGCCGCAAGACGTCTTTGTACCGTAACTTCCCGCGCTTGTTGAAAACCCGGCGGACCATACGGCCCACCTGGTCCCCCACCTTGCGCAGTTTGTCTAGTGCTGTATCGACCCATCGATGCTTGTGGATAAAGAGACCAATCACTCTTGTCTCATCTTGTCGGGTATTTGGCCACTGGCCAGGGATAATTCCATTTTGGTGGTGCCCTTAGGCTACGGGTTACTGTGCACACATTCGGATTTGGACTGGGAGTATTGACGGCCGTATTTTGAGGTATCTCCATCGAAGTTATGAATAGCTTGTTGGAGATGTTTTTGCGCCTCGGCGAGGGTTTGAGTCCGGTCAATTAAGGCGTGGAAGAGGCGCCACATGCTCCGGCTACACATTTGTCTCGGAGTGCATGTTCTTTGGGAGAGGAGGAATCAGGAAAGTATCGCGAATGTCCAGAGGTATGGGGAGCTTGACTCCAGCCTGCGTGAGGTAAAGGATGCTCAGCTCCCTGAGGACTTTGCGTCCTGTCGCGGTGTGGGAGAGGCGTTCATAGTGAGCTAGGCGCTGAGCCTCGATAAGCTTGTTCACAGTGTTATGGAGCCCCAACTCAGCCAGCTTTACATCTGCGGTATTGGGTGGAACGTCGAGTGCTTGTTTGTATGCCTTCTTGATGATCATATCTAGCTTGTGTTTCTCAACATGTGAGAGGCATAGGAAGGGCGCAACATATACGATGCGGCTGATGATGAAGGCCTGGACTAGCCGAAGAATGCTGTCCTTTTTCATACAAGTATGCCGGGTAGCGATACGTTAGATAAATCAGACTGCTTGTGCAGCATATAACCAGTGCAAACGCGCGATACCAAAGAGCGGCGCAGCGCAGATGCAGTCATGAACGTCAAGAACTTATGAACCGCATTCTGGCATCATTCTTAAAAAAATGAGGCATGGCAACTTTGACCATTCATTGGAATCTGGAAAGCTTCTAAGAATTCTCGCGCAGTTTCATCCGTGCAATCGTCCAAGATCCTCACATCAGAAAACTGCGGTTCACAGAGGCAAGATCGGCAATGCGGTGAAAGATGCGTGCTCAAATCCAACTGTTCGCATACTCCCTCCTTCAGTCGTGGACGCAGCGGCCAGTTTTGGATTTGAATGCGCATCTTTAAGCGCGTTGCCGACCTTGCCTCTGTGAACCGCGGTTTCTAACTGTGATTTCAAGTCTAACACAGCATTTAAAAGCACGAGCTGTCACGAGGGAACAACACGAAACGTCAGCATGTGACGCACTCGCCAAACATCCCAAAGAGCTGCTCGGCTTTGGCAGGAGATAAGTGTGTGTAATTAAAATGAGGGGGGAGGGGGGGGGGGGGCAAAAAAGAAAAGAACATGACGTAGTAGTCGCAGCATTGGGATGTTGTGCTGGAATGCAGAGGTTTGTCCCCCTGTCAATCATAAATTTCTTTCTATTACAGATCTCCGAAATGAGGCGAGACGAGAATCCACCCCCTTACTGCAAGGTGCCTGGAATGAGGCCTAAAGGTTGAGTCACATAGAAAAATAATAGATAAAAAAAGTTCTTTCGCGCTTACTTTTTCAAACAACGTGCTTCAAGACTGCACCCCTTGTATTCTTTTACTTTGACCATGGAGGAAATGCTTGGATTCTACTCGCTACCACCAATATTAATATAACTGCAAGAACCTCACATCGCCGCTATCACGCCCTGCGACACCGCGACGTTGAAGCAAAGCTAAGTGAAGGCGTGAGCTCTGCGCGGTGAGGTTATGCCCGCTCGGCTGGAGAGGGCGCGGCGGGAAGGAAGCAGGCTGAGTGAAAGCTTCGTTCCGGGAGCGCCAGCCGTCTCCTAACATGATCGCAACACCCTCCCTTCACCTTTCCTGCTTCGTCAGGCTTCGTGCTTGGTTGACCTTACATTTCACGGGCGCCTCGCCTAGTGTACGTGCCCGCCCTATTCGCTCGTGAGAGCTCTGTAAAGTGCGGCTCCACGCCGGAGGCAAATGTACCGTGCTCCCATGTGAGACCTGACCGACGAAAAAAAAAAGGCGAAGAAGAAAAGAGAGGAAAGGACAGGCAACTCAACAAGAAAGGTGCCTGCTGGCAACCGCGGAAGCCAGGAAAATGCAAATGGATGTCTCCTCACGACTGGTCGTTTACCTCACCTTTTCTTTCTGAGGTTTCCTTTTTTCGTTTCTAGCGTATCTAGTTTCATTTTTAGTCATTTTCTGAAGCAGTAAATGATAAAGGAATTTAATAAGCAAAAAGCGCTCCAAGCACTCACTGAAACAAGCCACCCAACTTTCTGTAGAAGTAAAAGCTAATGGCGTTCATGCTTAAAGTTCGTTGTATTTTCTGATTTCCCTTTCCTTCTTAAAATGTCGGTCTGTGAACGCTAACGTAGTGAGTAGGTTGTTATATACTCACACAAAGTATAGGCTGCGTCTTTTTATTGCGATAGCAATTATATAGAAACCCCAGGCGCATTCCTGTCTTCGGCATCGGCGTCGCCGTGAGGTTGCGTGTAAAGTCCAAGGACGATAAACCCGTCGCTGCGTGGCGTATGCTGCATGTGCGACTGAAAGCAGGCGGGGGTAGGCCTACGATCGCGGCTCAATCTCGCGCAGGCATCGGACGAAAGCGAGGAGGAGGCGCGCCGCCGTCGTCAGAGGAGCGAGCCCGGAGACCTGCCGTGGAAGCTTCAACTTCTGATGTCTTTGCTGCGCCTTCTATTTATCTTTTATGCATATATGACTTTCCTGCTTAAACATGCAAAATTAGCGTTACAATCACTATATATATATATATATATATATATGTATATATATATATATATATATATATATATATATATATATATATATACATTGATAAGCTACGTGACTACGCTTATCGCTGCATGTCGCACTAATTATAAGAATATTTCGAAAAGCGTGACAGGAACTAACAAAGAAGAAGGAAGAAACTGTTAATAAACGTAGCCTAGGAGATAAAAATAAACTGAATCAGGTAACAAGCAAAGGATGGGGTTGAACCGGATCCGTTGAATGAATACAACGAAGCCGCTTATTTCGCCCGCTGCGCTCTGAAGCAGGTACCTGATGCATTATTTTTTTTATTTAGAAGAATACTGCCAGCCTGAGCGCCAGGCTTTAGGCAGGGGTAGGCGCACAAAGCAAACGTGACGTTACAGCATTTCATACATTGGATCGTAACAAACATATCACTAATCAATTCACCATGAGGACAAACCTTGAATTATAGTCTTGAATAGAAATATATTGAATTAGTCAAATTCTGTTTTCTTACAGTATGCATGGCGAAGGAAAAGGAAATGTATTTCCCCCCAAAAAAATTTAACTTTGTTTTGTATTACAGTGCCCAGTTTCGGAAGAAAGACGCAGTTTCGCCCGAAAGGCGAAGCATCGATTGCGATAGCAAATTAGCAGACAGCCACACGAGGTAAGGATGGTAGTTTTATCGTGCCGTATCAACTTGTAAACATTCGCTTGCTAACTAAATTAACAAGCATGGTGTCAGCGCGAACGGACTCTGCCCCTAACGCAAACTGCTCTCGAGATCCGGCCACATGCGCAGTTGCAGCGAGAAAGAACCACGCCCCCGTCCCTCTCCTCACCCCAGCGCCTCGCAACGCTGGGTGCCTCGCGCGCGAGAGAAGACGGCCCACTTACTCGTCGCCTTCGTCCCTCTCGGTTGAGCCGCGATCGTCGGCTCCCCTCGCACGCTTTCGCTCGCACATGCAAAGTAAGGGCGCGCGGCAATGGTGTTACCGCCCGTGGTCTTCATACAGAACGTCACGCCGACGCCGACGCCAACTCAGACCACAGAAATGCGCTTGAAGTGGCCATGTAATTTATATCGCAATAAATCTACGTTCCGTGGCGATTCAGCGGTAAATGCGAGAGCAAAGTGTTAGCATTACTTCTAGCGTCTTTGAAGTCCCGGATCCGCGATTGAAACTGCGTTCGCCACCTTGAAAGGTGCAGTTCTGGAGCTGGAGTTCTGGAACGCACGGCCTACCTCTTCGAGGAGCGAAGCGAAGGAGCAGACCACCTTCAGGTGCACTATCTGTCTTTCTATCTCTCTCTCATATATATATGAGAGAGAGATAGAGAGTTTATTCTTAACAAAAGGTTCTTTTATGCTCTGAAGCACAAAGGTAGCTGGAACGCCAATGCATTTATCCGCAAAGTTGGTGAAATAATATCTTGAAACGTGTCGTCCTGAGAATTCGTACTAAGTGGATCCTCCTTGCGAACTTCCTGCCTAGAATTTGTAAATTGGAATATGGGCCATAATGGAATTAGTTAGAAACCTAATTACTCAATTTTTATTATTTAGGTGATTGTGCACTTCAATTTTTTGTGCAAGTAATGTCCGCCTTTAAGAGTAGACCAGCTCACGAACTAGCAACGTGCCATCTGCTACAGGCAACCTCTGAACATTTTTTAATGTGGTCGTTGCAAGACCCTGTATAAAGAGGGTGCCCCAGCTAACGTTAGCGAAGCTGTTCAACGAAAAGAAAGATTAAAAATACGCGGTAGAAAATAACATTATAAAACAGTGTTCGATCGTGAGAGAGAGAGAGAAGGGAAGACGGAAAGGCAGGGAGGTTAACCAGACTGAGTCCAGTTTGCTACCCTACACGTGGGGAGGGGAATGGGGAGTGAAAGAGGGAGAGAGAGAACAGGTGTAGGATGTCTATAGTCGGGCACTCAAGCCTGTTGCCCTCAGGTAGCGAAAAAGCGCTCGAACTGCTTTCTGGGCCAATGAACTGTGAGGCCAGGCTCCCAAGATCTTCGCTTCCGTAAATGGTCTGTCATCGTGAGAGAGTAGTCAGAGGTCTAACGAACTAACACCGTAGGGCTTCAGAGTCTTTATGGAACCGTGTTTTTCTTAAATCATTGTTATTTTCAATGAACATCTTGTCTAACGTTAGCTGGCACACACGGTATATATATATATATATATATATATATATATATATATATATATATATATATGCAATTATGGAGAGCTTTTGCAGATATATATATCCTTCACTATCACGCGTAGTGCGACGTACTAACGTATCAGCCCTCCGTAACCTACTGAGAAAAGGTCAGCTTCGCGGCTGATTGGTGCGAGTGCTCAACGCCTGACCAGATGCTTCGTTCCCCCCACCGCCTGTTCGCGTTCCTCAGCCACGGCCGACGAATTCGAGTCCCGAGCCACTCAGTTCATCCATTTCGCGGATGCGTTCGCTCCGCACGTGCATTGATTTATGCGTCGGATCGCCGTGCGCGCGCCAACTTTCCGCGGCCGCGCGCAGGGACATTGACTCCGCCTTCGTCGGAGCCAACTGGAGCACGGCGAAAACGGAAAAGCTGTCCCGACATGGTCCGTGCCATCCGTCTCACGGCTCGGCGCTCTGGCAGATGAATGAACCGAACGGAAGACTGGGCCTCCCCTTTTAAAGCCCGCGAGTTCGATCGCGACGTCCGATGCAGCCGCGGCGGAAGAGCTCGCGTGGCTTGTGAAATATTTATGGCCCAGATGGCCGCAGCGACACACGCGGCGTCGGTTCAGCAAGACAGCCAAAGTTTAAAGATTCGGTCGAGTGCTCTCGGTTTCTTTTTCTTTTGATGTAGCTTATCATGAAAATCATTGTAATAAAGGAAAAGCGCGAAGAAAGTCATGCAGCTTTATTTGGGGGTCAATGGTTAGAGCTAGGACTAGTATCGTGTACTCATAATGCATGTGGGCAATACTTCGTAAGACAGAGAATCAGTTCGTTCACGCACTGAGGTATATCAGCACGCACGCATTTACGCACTGTCAGTATTCCTGCTCCCTATCTGTATACTCCTTTTTCTCTCTCCTTCTACAGTGCAGAGAGAGACAGAGAGAAGAATATTTAATGAGAGGAAAAGTGGAGAGGTTCACAGGAAGAGCGTATTTCTGGCCTCCTATTCCACACTGGGGCAAAGGGGAAGAGGGAAAACAAGAAAGTATTAGGGCATAAGTAGTGATGATGGAAAAATAGCACGTGATAAGCACCTGCATTCCGACCAGACCCATTAGCTCATCTGAATCAATGTCCCTGACACTGATCAAGAAAGCACATACTACGGTATGAAAGGGCATACTATACCCCACATACTAGCACATACAGCTTTCAACTTTGAACTTTATTTCGCATTTTCCTTTGTACAGCAAAAGAAAATGCACGGGCAGGAACTAAAAGCTGCACAATCACAGCTTGACGAGGTTCCTGTCCTCTATCTTTGACGAACACTTGCAGCATAGTCACAAAGAGAATCTGTTACATATGTACAAAACAATTTCATATTGTACAGACATTGATATTCACATCAGAACATCTATAACATCTATATACATATATTCACATGTGTATCTAGACCAACCCAGCATCTATACATATTTGCATCTGTACATTTAGGCATACATCCGTATCCAGAAAAAAAGGGAGGGAAAAAGATCACGCACAAATGATAAGCAACACCTGAAAAAATACACTTTAAAAATACCAACTAATTGCTTTGTTATCAATAGTCAGCTCTAATTCCTGCTTATTATGAGATTCCGGCAGTACAAGTTTATTTACTTCATGCCAAACGACATCGCTCCTAGTTCCCGCTCTATTAAAAACGTTTTCAAAATGTCTGTTCTTGGCATTTCTCAATAATTTATTTAAAGAGTTTCTGTATTTTTTAAAGGGAGTCAAGTCCGCAGGATCCCGAGTCTTAAGAAACTTTGCGTACAAAGAATATTTCTCGCGGATCATTCTGAGGCATTCATCAGTAAGCCATGGTTTCCTAATCTTTCTCGATTTCTTAATTTTTTTTGTAGGGGAAACAAACTTCGTAAACTTTTAAAATTGTATGGATAAATATATTATACGCTTCATTTGCATCTGTGCAGTGAAGTACAGAGCTGAAGTTTTTTTCTTTTATTTCCGTGCGAAACTTTTCTAGAGTTTCCTGATTAATTGCTTGAATCTGAAGTGGCTCAGAACGAAGACACTTCCAAAATGCGCGATTAACCTTACATATCATGTACACGGGCGAGTGATCCTTCAATTACACCAGACTGCACATAGACGTCCGAGCTATTTGTGATAAACAAATCAAGCAAGCTTTCGGAATTGGTACAAATTCGTGTGGGTGCGGTAATTACATTTCTACAGCAGAAAGAATCAAGAATAATCTGCAATCTTCGCGACTTCGGCGTATTTACTAGAAGATTAATATTGAAATCCCCGCCTATGACAAGTTGCAAGTGATTTGTGCTGATAAAGCACAACAATCTTTCAAGAAACACAAAAAAATTCTCAATGTCGCCGCTAGGGGGAAGATACACAACAGTGAAAACACATTTTTGCGATTCTAGACTTAACACTTCGTAATCTGTTGTCAATGCAGAGTAAGCTGGAAGCATGCACATGAAATTTGATCAGATACAAGCTGTAATACACCCCCGCCACACCTATCAGAACGGTTCAAATAAAAGGTTTGGAAACCAGACATTCGAAACACTTCTTGGTCTGATCTATACCATGTTTCCGTTATCATTACGGACGGACGGAAAAAACTTTAATGGAAAAAGGACCTGCGAGGTTGCCAGCCCGGGCTCAGGCCACCCGGGCATTGTGTGCGGTGAGGCATAGCCTTTCCACCGCTGCCCGGGCCCGCTGGATAGCCCATAATTGGTCGTTTAGTTCTGAGCTAGTCAGAGCGCTTAGCCATCGCTCCTCGAGAAGGTCCGGTTCTATCTTGTCCTCTACGTATACTGAACTGATCTGTGTGCACTTCCACAAGATGTGTGCCATGTCTGCGTGTTCGTGTTTGCAGAGCTTGCAGCTAGCGTCTGGATATTGTGTTGAATTTATTCTGTTTAAGTGTACTGGGTTTCGGAACGTTCTGGTTTGCAATCTTCTCCAATCTGTTTCTTGAGACCTGTCGAGTTGTTTGTGGGGTTGTGGGTATGCTTCTCTTTGTTTCGTGTAGTGTGTCAGTATGTCGTGGTACGTGACCAGTCTGTCCCTGTCGTCTTTTATCGCTTCTTCGTCGTCGTCGCCTCCTCCGTCTTCTCCATCGCCTCCGCCGCAGTCCTTCCCCCTTCCCCGGGGGTTGCGGGGTGTTGGGCCTTCACTGGCCGTGCCGCGGTGGGTTAGTTTTCGCGCGACTCGGTGGGCCTTCTCGTTGAGGTTGGGAGGGGCACTCATGGTAACTTCTCCCATATGTGCCGGGATCCATTTGAGGTATTTGGGTGTAATTGTGCCGTTCCTAAAGTCTTCTGCTCTGTGGTTCAGGATTTTGGCCGCCTCGGTGGAGACCCAGCCCTTTGTGAAATTCCTAATAGCCGTCTTGGAGTCGCTGATTATTGTTCTGTATTGTTGCCGACCGCTGATTATAGCCAATGCGATTGCCGTTTCTTCCGCTGCCTCCGACGATCTAGTCCTTACGGAGCCCGCAGTCACGGTCTTCCCTTTCGTGCATACGACCGCCATTGCGAAGAGGGAGTTACCTTTGTCAGCGCCGACACCACCATTGTCGTCCCTGTTTCGGGGGTACCGCGCGGCGTCTACGAAGAGCACCCCCTCCCGCGCGCCGTGGTTTTTGAGAATCGTTTTCGTGCGGCATTTCCTTCTCTCGACATTGTGCACGGGGTGCATGTTCTTCGGGATATTTTCCGTGTTAATTGCGGCTCGGACGTCTGGGTGAATCTGCATCTTGGGGCCGTTCATTCCGTGGTAGTTTATGCCGATCTTTTCCATGATTTCTCTGCCCGCCTTGGTTCCGGAGAGTCTTTCGAGTTGCGCTATTCTCTGTGCTTCTGCGATCTCCTCCAGCGTGTTATGCACGCCGAGTTGTAGTAACCTTTCGTTTCTTGTGTATTGGGGGAGACCCAGAGCTGTTCTGTACGCTTTTCTAATGAGCGCGTCGATCCTGTCTTTCTCGGCCTTGTTCCAGTGGACGAATGCCGCCACGTACGCGACGTGGCTGATCGCGAAGGCCTGAACGAGCCGTACGACGTTTCTTTCTTTAATGCCCCTCCTGTTGTTGGAGACTCTCTGTATTAGCCGAATGGCCGCCGTGACTTTCTTTTCCAGGCGTGTTATAGTTTCCGTGTTTGTTCCCCTGGCTTCGATCCAGAGACCCAGGACTCTAATCTTTTGGACCATGGGTATCTCCGTGCCTTTCCTCGTGGTTAATCTGATTCCCCTTTTGTGTAGTTCCGCTACGTCTCTGGGCGGTTTGCCGAACCTCCTGGGGCGGTAGAGCAGCAATTCCGATTTTTCCGGCGAGCATTCAAGTCCGGTGCCCTCTAGATGATTTTCGATTGCCTCCACCGCCCCTTGAAGCCTGTTCTCCATATCGCCCTCGCTTGCGTCTTTCGTGGTCCAAATCGTAATGCCGTCTGCATAAACGGTGTGATTAATGCCTTCTATTCGGTCCAGTTTTTCCGATAGTCCGATCATGACGAGGTTGAAGAGCATCGGTGACACGACGGACCCTTGCGGCGTGCCAGCGCTGCCCATGTCCACCTGGATACTCTCCTCCTCGTCCAGTCTGATTCTGGCTGTTCTTCCCGTAAGGAAATTTCGGATAAAATTATACGTTCGTTCGCCCAGGCCGAGTTGCACGATTCTGTCGAGTATGGCCGTGTGCTTGACCCTGTCGAAGGCCTTCTTTAGATCAAGTCCAAGTATTGCCCTCAAGCCCCGCCCCGTGGTATCTATGACTTGCTCCTTTAGTTGTATCATGGCGTCTTGTGTAGAGAGCCCTCTTCTGAAGCCAATCGTGTTGCTGTGGTACAGGTCGTTTGACTCCAGGTAGCCGTTAACTCTACTCAGGCAAGCGTGCTCCATCACTTTACCAACGCAGGAAGTGAGAGAGATCGGCCGCATGTTCTGTATTTCTAAGGGTTTACCCGGCTTCGGGATGAGGATCACGTCGGACCTCTTCCATTCGTCGGGTATCCTGCCGTTCCGCCAGCACTCGTTGATGTAGTCTGTCAAGCGGCTCGTTGCCTGGTCGTCCAGATTCCGGAGCATCTTGTTGGTCACTTTGTCGGGGCCCGGAGCCGACTTGGTCTTGATGGTCTGCAGGACCGCCTTGATTTCTTGCTGGGAGAAATCTCTGTCGAGGTCTTCGTTGGGAGAGCCCGAGTAGTTCCGGTGTTCAACGGCTGGAGGTCTCTCAAGGTAGAGCTTGACGATTTCATCACCCATTTCACGGATGTTTCCTTTGTACTTGTGTCTTACATTGTCATTACATTGTCAAATTGAAACGAGAAGTCACCGAGAAGCGCGATCAACTCGTCATGCTTGTGCCTAGCTGATTGTGCGTTACAGTGAAGAAATGAAATATAATCGCGCGAATTCGGCTTTATGACGTCTCTTGGTGAAACCATTCCCATGGCGCAAATAAGATATGAAACAAATCAATGAAATCTTTATGTACACGCGTCTACTCGCACATCTTTTGCACATCTGCCTCACTACCAATTCGAATAACATTAGATGTTTCCGTTTTCCGTGCTAAGATTTTACCGCCCTTCACCCAAACAAAACGCCAGTTCAGTTCCCGTTTGCGGTGGCCATGCCCAGAAGCTTCTTTAGCTGCGGACAAAGATGCTCATTTATAAATATTGCTTGCCGCTTGTCAAATCCTAGGTCACTGGAATTAATTCTAGCCTTTCGTGCTTTCTCAAGCACTTTTTCACGCTTTGCACGGTGGTTGAAAACAACCACAATGCTCTGCTCCGTGTCCGCCCTTCATGACGCGACTCGACGGCAAATCTCAATGTCTTCCTTCTTAATCGGTTCCCCCAGTTGCGTCGCCTACTTTGCCTAGCACATTAACTGGATTTTCAGCTTTCTCGTGCGGAATTCCTTTAATTTCGATGTTCTTGCTCCGAGAGTATTGGTGTTGAACAGTGACCTTGAGCGATGTTTCATGCAATTGTTTTTTTAGTGCTTCGACTTCCTGCGTAAGTGATAGTTGCGATGTTTTGAGAGCTACATTTTCCGCTTTCACTTCAGCGCAGTCCTGCCTGAGTGTTTCGAACTCTTTGTTGATAAACTCAAGACAATTTTCAAGCTCCTTTATTTCCTTGCGCAGTTCACGCGCTAAATTTGACACTTCGGTTGACATCATGAAATGCAGTCAAAGACAATAGTGGTTTGGCAACAGAGGCAGCAAGCTAACAAATAGATAACTTTCACTATAAGGTAAAGTCTCAAACCTGGAAAATCAAGCAGGGAAATGTGAGACGTCCTTCCTTCGCGCTGCCTCTGTGGCCAAATAAATACTATACATCTATGTTATACAAGACGTCCCAAATATAATGCACCAAGACTTAAATATATTCAAATGCCACGTAGCTGCACACAACCACGATAATGTTGTTGGCCGTCGCTTGGAGATATCCATATTATCTTTATCATACCGCCTAATTACATGATTAGTCATAACTAATTATTCAGCTTCTCAAATAACATAATTAGATGAAAAGATGAGAATCGTCAATCAAAAAATTGTCCAGCAACATGAAAAACTCGCGATGCAGCTTTCTGTTGCTCAATACGTGCTACATAAAAGTGTTTTTCCGAGCGTGAAAGACGCCCGCGAATACACCCAAAATTGCCGCGAGACTGGCCGCTCGAGGCACGTTGCGTGCATTCGCGTCATCTTTCAAGCTCGGAAAAACATATTTACGTAGCACGTATCGAGTAACAGAAGCTGTATCGGGAGCTTTTCATGTTGTTCTACAATTTTCTCGTTCACATTTTTAATCTATATATATTATTTGAGACGTTGACTAATTAATTAAGACTAATTATGTAATTAGGCGCAATGCAAAAACATTATCTGAGTGTCTCCCAGCGACGATAGATGAGATTACCTGGGTTCTGTGCCGCCACATAGCATTTGCATATGTTTAAATCTTGGTGCATGATGATTGGGACACCCTGTATACGCTATCTATACAAAAAACGCTGTATGAATACTCATAAGTAGATAAAAG
Source organism: Dermacentor andersoni (assembly GCF_023375885.2). Taxonomy (NCBI): domain Eukaryota; kingdom Metazoa; phylum Arthropoda; class Arachnida; order Ixodida; family Ixodidae; genus Dermacentor; species Dermacentor andersoni. The sequence goes on from NC_092817.1 coordinate 29,873,628, forward strand.
CATGGGCTTACATGAACTATCTACATGCATCATGACTACAAATTATGCAGCTCATAGCAACCAATGGCAGACATCTCATTTATTAAGTCACCATTACCTGACCAGACTGGCTTGACTAAGAACGACTAATCCTACTTTTACTGTTCGTAGCCTATTAACGTCAGCGAACTCACCGCTAATTTCCTTCTTTCCTTCCCTCCTCTCTCTCCCTGTCACCTTTGCTTTCCCCTTCCCCACTCCCCCGGTGTAGGGTAGCCAACCGGACGTTATCCTGCTTAGCCTCCCTGCCTGCGGCTTTTCTCTTTCCTTCTCAGTAGCCTATTACAGGCATCTTCCCTGGTTCCTGGAAAAGTTTCTTCCGAAAGAGGCCGGGAGTTTAGAGAAGGCACTATCGCTAGAAGTGGGTTCTGCGCAGTCGCTTACTGTGAGCACACACAGAACGCATCTTTAATAGCCTCAGCTGTAGTACAGATGTAACAGACGTAGAGTGCAGGTTAGCAAATCGGTAAGGTGGACGATCTTCGACCACTTTCTCTCTCTGGACTTAATCGAGCAGCTGGAAACAAGTGAAAGGCAGGGATGCTTAACACAGTAAGTTAAAGGTGCCAAAGGTGTACTGAAGATTCGAGATACTTGTGCGTGTTGAAAAAAAATGAGCCTTTAAAAAAGAATGTTAAGATTAACATGTCCACACACATGCCAGTAATCCTGCAAGAACTATCGTGGCCTTTTCGCACGATCCCGCGCTTCAACGCGCCTCAGTGGTTTTAAGTTTGTTCTTTAAATCCGTTCAATATATATGCTATAGGTCTAGAGCGCAGACTTCATGCTTTACATGAACCGATGAATTACTCATAAAAGAATGTACATGTGCCATAGACAACATCGTGGTTAAGGAAAGCGACGAAACCTTGAAACTCTGCTTCGACGTGTGTTCCAATCTTAGTGCGCGAGAGCCCTTTTTTACGTTTCTGCGCGATGACGGGCGAGTACCTTCGATCTCGTGTCCAGAACCGCTGATCACTAGCCGGCTCGGCGCTGAATAAAGAAACTTTGACGGATTAACCTCTAGGAGTGCTGCGCTTCGCAAAACTCTACACGGTATGTGATTGATTCACTGCGGTGCATTCAAAACAACAGAAAAATTTGTGATAGATTCAATATAATATGTACAAGACTGCACCTTTCTTTTCTGAATACTTCTACACAGCCCTCTTCGCCATAGTTCGTGCTTTGAGCCTCCCTTTATTTCGTTCGTCTGACGGCATCAGCAATCTTCCGCATGAACGACGCCGGGAGATTTGCATAGCTAATAGCCTCGTCTGTAGGCTTTCCCGCACAATGCGCCGTAGTTCGAAAAGAACATCGCTAATCTCCTAAGGTAAATTAAATTCTGGGCATAAAACACGGGGCAGCTTGTTAGCAAGGACAGCAAATATAGCACAGCCTCTTTCCCTTATTGTTTCGCCTCTCGCGTATCTCTAATGGTGATTTTCCAGTGTTCTCCATTCCTGAGCCTGGAGAAGCAGGTTAATCGGTGGTTATTTCCCTAGTGCGAGGTAATGTGAAATGGAATGGCAAAGGTAACTTTCAGTCGTCGTTCTATGGCGCGTCTCCCCTATTGTAGTCGCATTACTTCCTACCGGGTGTTCAATTCTTCTGATTAAATTAATAGTACTCAAGGTGGTCGTGCTGTGCGTTTTCATTTCGTAAGACGTGTTGCGTGGTAAGGGTCTGCCAGTTCAGATGCACTTAAGCCTATTTTACGGACCCTAATAGAGTTCCTGGTAATCCTAGCGTAAACCTCCCCAAAAAGAAAATTTGGTGGTCGGCCCGGCTCTGATGTCGTTACCCTGTCATAAACACACTTGCTGTGACTGCTGCACGTCGGATGGATGCGCTGTAAAGATGAAAATTGAGTGAGTGCGCCCTACTGAACAATGTCATTAGTAAATATACCTTTATGGCGTTATCGCATGCGTCGGCGCTCCACTGATTCGCGATCTCGTATAGGTATCCTTAGTCATTTAAACTCTACGTCAGCAAATAAATAGAGCATTTGCTTTCAGCTTTCGTCTATAGCCGCTGAGCAATCCTACAAGACTGCCTTTTAGACAACCAATATGTTTTACCCTAAATTACTTTTTCTCCCCTCGGTTTCTCTTGTTTTTTCTTATTTTGTTGGCTCATTTCTTCGTTCGTGCTGTCGTTTGTTTCTCTGTGTGTTTGCTTGCCTGATTCATTCTTTCTTTTTTTTCTATCTCTATTTTTGTGTGAACGGGTACGTGTGTCTGTTTCCTGTCTTAGTTCTTCGCTCTCATTTCTTCAACCGACCATACTCGCTCACTGACTGAGCATCAGTGCGCCCACGCAAATACTGATCGAAAAAAAAATAAGAACTCGGTTTTTCTTTCGCTCGTGCACTCAGTCACAGTTGATTCAGTCACAGAACCACCCGCTCAATATTTCGCACACTACTCAAACAGTTTGCTATACGTATGATGTCTGCAGCTCGTGCACGCACGAAAATTCGCTCGCTTTAACACGCCCTCATTTGGTCGACGGCCTTCGTAGGACGACGCCCGCGGAGCGCGGCTGTCACGGGGTGAGAGACTGTGCTCGTTTTTCGATTGCAGCAAACCTACGGACATATGACACCGGCCGAAGGCAAAATTCGATTAGGCGCAGCGCTTGACTGCACGCTACGATCAGATCGCACGTATACGAAAGGTGAAAGTTCACCGCATCGCTCGCCCTGCTGATTTCGAAAAGCTTCGCTCAGCTGGAATACCTCATGGCCCTCTCGAACCTCCTGCGTGTTTGATAGACGTGCGCGCAAAAAGCCCATTCGCGCCATCATCGGTTGCCGCTGGACGACACACACAAAGGGAAGCCGTTCACCGCCTACGGCCTCGCCAGACACGCCGGTTCCTTGGCCTCTTCGTCGCCGACGCGTGGGGATCAATGGACGACGTCTGCCCAACGCAGCTCGGCTTTATGGAGTTTCAATAAAGAACTGTAGCGCAGTGGGGAGTAAGAAGTCAGCTATCGAAAGCAGTGGCACAAAAAAAAGAAAAAAGAAACAACCGCGCGCAGTGACACTGAGAACAGAGCACGACATTCTCCTTCATCAAATTGAGACCAAGTCAACTAATTCTAATACTATGAAAACACTAACATTAAGCCACACTGAGTTAGTTTAGCGAAGTGTTTGTCCAAGATTTTATTTACCTAATTATAGTTCCCAGCAGAGCTGCAAAAAATTTTACGACGCCACGAGGAGCAAGCCTGTTGACTTGGGAAAAGTCTTTGGTTCCTGCGCCCTCTTTTATGGCTTACCAAAACTATGCTCACGGCAAGGTTGAAGTTTATAGTATATCAAGTATTGCTACCTTGTGGCAGTAAGTCGGTGGCAGAGGAATAAGACGAAGTTTTGGCCACGTGGTTGGTGGCGCAACCCGCCACCCCGTTTCAAAGGGGAGGCTCATAGCATCCATCCATCTTCCACCCAACCATCCGCGGCAGCGGGGGCACGGGGTAAAGAAAAAGTAAAGAACCAGAAAGCATTCGCGCATAACGTTCTCCGCAAGCGTTTCGCGGTAAAGATCACGGTTGCATAAGCTGCAGTTGCCGGGAAGCGGCAGCTGTGTGGCCGTTGCATAGCTGCGAGTGGCTTAGATCTCGCGGTGTGCGGGACTTGAGAACGCTATTTGTCCTCCTTATTACTGAGACCCTATATTATTTGAGCTGCAGGCTAAACACGACGCGATAGAAATTCTTATCAACTTGCCTAACATCAACGAAGCCCACATATATATTGGCACCGTCAGCGCAGTTAAACATCTCAAACAAGCAACGAAAACATTGCGCGATACACGAAATCCACAATTCTACACGCGTTAACGTTACTGTCCACTGGGTGCAGGCACATGGTCATGAACACAGCAATGACCTTGTGGATCGCATTATTCACTCTTCCTCGACACCCGCAACTCCGTCTTTTTTCCCTTCCCTCTGACCTCCGCTTTGTTTTCATTGGCAGAAAATCCATCCTTCGGCGTGACACGCGTGCTCTCATCCCCCGCGTGTCTGCACCCTTCCCCACAATGCTTCTCGGGTGGAGAAAGTCTCTATGCGGAGACTTCGGGCCGGGCGATCCTTTCACCAGCCGTCACTTGGGCTTGAAGTCAACCATGCGAAGACATTGTCCAGTGTTCTAAGCGCTCTGCTCCTGCGTCTGCAGCGGCTGCCCGCTATCTACTCTGGTCCTTGGCAAAGACAATTCGCGAAAGGATTATGGACAACACCCTTTATAAGTCGCTGTTGCGGTATCTCTATGAAACGGGTATGCATGCCTATACTTAAGTTAATCATGACGTTAAGTGGCGTGACAACCCAAGCGAAAAACAAGCTGGGTGGCCGGTATATGTATATAGTATAGCGGCCGCGCGTCGCGGCGCAGCCAGTCGCTGTGGTGATGTCGGTGAGTTCTCTCGTACGCTCTGACGGACGAACCTTCGACATCGACTCCTCAAGCAGTAGCTACTCCCGGCTCCTTTGGACGCCCACGTAAGTAGGCGAACAAGGCCGAGACAGGCGATGCGATAAATTATACAAGATAACCTAAAAACGATACCATTACGTATCGTAAAACGAGTCATCATCGGGAAGACTTCGCAATGCTTTCGCATTCATCCACGTGGCAATGCCTAACTGCCCTTGAATATATCTTTCCGGCTTCCAATCGCCCCCAGAAATCACCTATAAGAGAATCGTACTATAACAATCACGTGTTGGCCGCCGCAATTAGGCCAGTGTTACGGCATCACGAACAGGTGTGACTCTTCATTGTAGTTGAGAGTGTAAAAGAAGCTCACATGACAAAGCGTACGAATCTGGGCCCGAATTCACAAATATTTTAGTTCGTAAGTGCTATTTGCTATTTCCAGGCCGCCTTCGATGATATGTCCGGCACCAGGATTCGCTGGAGTTCGCGTTTACAAACAATTCTAGCGCAACAGCATATTGCGAATCCGGGTCCTGATGAGAAATGGACACGGTAGACAAACGAAAAACAACTCGTACATAAACAAACAAATTTCTTATCTGCATGTGGATTCCTGATTGTCATCTCATTGTCCTAATTTGTTTAGACAGCTTTTCTATGTCGTACCTAAGGAGCGGACATTGTAGTACTCTTTAAACTTAATTTCTTCTGCCGGCACGGCATAAGAGGAATTGCACATTGCTGACACGAATGGAGGAGAGAAATGTTCCGATCTGCGGAGCCAAAAGGAGCGCCTGTACGTCACTGCACAAATCATTTCTTGTCGGCATCGTTCTCTCACTCAAACTTTGAATATCACTGCAAACTTCTTTGTATGTGCGAAATCTCTTGATTTGTTCTTTATTCATTGCAAGGAAAGATAAAAAGCGTTCCAAGCCGCCATCGCCACTCCATCTCCATTATTCAAAGGCGACCGTTTCCGACGTCAGAGTTATCGCAGCACCGTCCCTGCCAGAACTTTCTCGCAAAACATATCATAGCACAAAGCTCGAAAATAGAATGCGCAATCGTGGAACCAACAGACAAGTAGAAGCAAAAGATCCCGCTCAGGCATCTGCGGTGGACGTCTATTATAAATCTATTCGCACCGATCAATGGCTCCTGTGGTGCTTCGGACGCCGGAGGATTCTTCCTGAAGGAGCGGCCGTCTACTGCGGTCGGTCGGTGGTCCCCTGGGTAGAACGAGCGAAGTGCGGCTGGCCAGGAATTTTAATCGATGCCGACGTGTCAGCGGCTCAGTATTGATAAGCGGGGCTCTATAGTGTGTGCGGTGCGCTTGATAGAAACTTATGGAATCGCTACGAACGGCGCCATAGATGAAAATGTGCAAGTGTTTCCACTTTGCTCGTTTTGTCCCGCCGCGCCCTTCCCCTTCTGCAGTCCTATTTTCCTTTTTTTTTATTCTTCTTGCTTCTGCACACCTTTAGTCGCCGCCAGCCGCGCAGTTCTGCTTCACATGCGGATACTTGAACTCAATTCTACAGACACCGTAGACTGCAGCTCAGTAAAAAACTGTGCAGCATTTCGAACCTGGAGCTGGTGAGGCCGACGTCAGGCAGTCAAGAATTCGGGCCAGACGTGTAATAATTGATCGGCAATAGTGTCCGATCTGTCCTCTGATCGATCTGTCCGATCCCATCAGTACACCGAAGTGTGTTTTCTGTCACTGTCATATAAAGGAAGGCGCACAGAACATATGCCAGCCATGCGTGCAGCATGACCACTGCATGCCGCGAAATGAATGCGCCTAAGCCACTTGTTAGAGATATGTTGGAAGTGCATCGCAGGTTGAAAGAAAGAGAAATTCACGAACGCAACTTGAAATGCAGGAAGGTAATTGCCACTTAACGCAGCCAAAGCGCTGTCCAACCATGAGCCAAGCTTTCACATAAATTAATTTGCGAACCTAACACCCAAGTGACGTTAAGGAAAGCGTGTGCAGTCAGCTCTATACTTTAACGAGGCGACGTTAGTGCTCGTTGCGAGTGGGCCCGAACTCACTGAATCAATGTTCGTAGTTGTAGTGGTAAGCTGCCGTACTATGTTTCTCGAGGAAAAATGCATTCAACAGGCACAGCACAAATTCCGCAGCGCCGAGTAAGTGACTGGGCACTTAGCAGCTCCACTGCCACACGCCCCTTCGCACGACCTACCAACCAATATTCAAACTTGGCCCTCACGAGAGCACCAATGAGATTGCTTAGTGAATGCAGTAACTTTGCATCACTGCAAGGCTGGTCACCAGCCCGACTGCTTCGGGCAGAACGATAGCCTGCCGTGTACGGCAGCACGCACGAAAACTACGCCGACACCGACAGCGAGACAGCAGGCCGTGGACACGAGCACGACCTCGATTGCCCAGGCTTGACACTGCCGGGAACTTCGAGTTGCAGGAGCACAGCTACCATTGGAGCCAACACATGACATAAGTATCAACCGTTACTGAATTCCGTAGCAGAGCAGCAGCAGGTCGGTCGTATAGCCTGGTGCCCATGGATTGTGCAGCTCTCTAGGCGTGACAAGAGTGTTCGCTAATGACACCAGCCGCGGCGGCTCAGCGGCTATGGTAGGGTGCTGCTAAGCTTGAGGGCGCGGAATAAAATCCCGGCCGCGGCGGATGCATTTATATGGCGGCAAAATGCAAAGACGACCGTGTACAGTGCATTCTGCGCGCGTTATGGAACCCTAGCTGGTCAAAATTAATCGGGAGTTCCCCATCGGAGCGTGCCTCATAGTTGCATCGTGGTTTTGGTGCGTAAAACCCCAAATTTTTTTGTGCTGTAACGTTTTCTACTACTGAGCGCTCAAGACGCGTAGGAAACGCAAAGCTTCATTGCGCAGTGACGACCACTCGTCAAATAAACGAGCACGATAGTAAACGAATCTAAACGAAGCCAGCGGTAAGTCAAAGCTAGGATAAGTAATAGGGGTAGAAAATTTGTACCGATAACCACTGACGACGATGGTCAATGTAAATGAATAGCCCGAACGAGCCAAAGGACGAGCGAGCGAGCAAATGAACGAACGAGTTAAGTAGCAAATGTTTTCCTTGCAGTCCGTTCACAGACCAGCGACTATAACCACGAAAACGGGTGAAATCGGCAAAGAAAACTATCCGCTTTGAAAAGCTAAGCCTCTCCACTTCAGCATCCCCGGAATGCGCACTTCCACAAATAAAGACAACTCGGACTTTTATTAAAGATGAAATCACTCGTGCGCATCTTTCTAATGTTTACTCCAACAACTACCGTGCGAAACTGCCTCAAGAATTTATGCAGATAATGAGTAATACGTCACCTATGGCCACAATGCATCGCATTATGAGCGAAACTGCAATTTTTTTTTTTTTGAGGAAAGGTCAGGCACCCTATCTCCAGGCTACATGTGGTGCAAACCACGGAGAAAGAAGAATTTGAGGAACGTGTTAGGGCCGCGACAGCGCGCACAGCCGGCCCGACAATGTCACTATAGGGCGAGGAGGAAATGATGGCAACACGCCCGACGCGTCATCTGTCGTGCTGCGGCGAAAGCTGCGTTGACATGTTCTATGGTCGTGACGCACAAAAATCGCAATATTGTCTTACGTATTGCCTCTTCGGAGAGCGCGAAGCAGGCGTTTTGCCTTCTCGGATAGCCGACTGACCGCAGAGGGCGCGTGGGCGCCGTGCCTGACGCCCCCACTTTATTGGGACGCCCGAGGGAGCGCTGTATCGCGTCCTCAATAACTCTTGCTTCGTGGTGCAAACCATCGCGTTGATTATCGAGCTTCCCATTCCCCAACACAGTGAGACGAAAAACGGGGTGTTCACGGTGTAGTATTCAGTGTTTCAACGCGCAGTTCTGCATTTTTCGCTGAAGTCTTACGCTTATATCGCAGCGGATGAGACTGGACGAAGAACGCGTATTTCAATTATTTTCTCTTTGTAACCAAACCGCGGCAGCGGAAACCTTGGAAATCCTTCAAGGGGGCCCCTGGAAAGAAAGATGTTGCGACAAAGGACAGGGAACTCAACCGCAGCAGCAAACCCGCTAAGAGACAAATGTCGACAAATAAAGCTAGACGAACAGCGAGAGCATCGTTACGAAAAAAGAGAAAAGGAGTCTCGTATACAACTACGTTCAGAGCTCTTCACAATAATTTGTGAAGACAGCTGTTGCCATTCAGTGTCCCGAATAGAGATTAAAAAAAAGGAAAGGAACCGTTCGCTCGTCAGCTCGTTTGCGCCGTTTTTTCTCTGACGAAGCATTCAAGCATTTTTTTGCGAAAGACGAGAACGTCTGAATGAGAGGCGCTTCCGCCCAACAAAAAAGGTGTGCAATAGTTTCTTAACGCACCGGCTTTCTACGGCACCGGCGCCACAAGTCTGAGAAATCTTAGCATCCGCCTCAATGATTCGTTAGCATACTGCCTAACAAAACACACAGAAACGAATGCCAGGTGTCACAACGGAATGGGACGCTCTTCCCATATATTGCTTTTTCTTTTGTTTATATCCCGCAAAGTGAGTCGGTTTGAATGAAGTCCGTTAAGCGGAGCATATTTTGACGGCGTAAAGTGCTTTTTTTTAGGGATCACTTGAATTAAGTTACTTTCGTTGCGGCTTCTACCGGGGAAAACGCACCACCAACCTACTATAACGCATGAATATACAGGGGAAAACAAGGGGTCAATAAATATTTGCAACTCTCTTAAGCCAAATGCGTTAAAGCTTCGCTACACATTAAATAGAATATGGCCTACATTGGCACCAAAAATAAACTTCGTGTAACGTTGAGCTCTCACGCGACAATGGTAAACATAGCGTAAAGTGGCCGTATAACGCTTTCGAACACTTTATAAAGGAATTATTTACAATGTCCGTATTTGATCCACACGCATTTAACTTCGGATACTGGTTCTCCATAGTGATCCCCTTATTTTATTATTTTTTATCTCGGTGTCATTAATATTCATGCCAGTGCAGCAAGAGAAATCGTGGGACGCTCGTAAAACACACTCATAAGGCTTCGCAGCGCTTGCGTACTTAACTTATTCCATAGGCTGCAAATAAGCCCGCGACTTGGAACGTTGTCGACACATTGCCCATAACGGCCATTTATATGCAGTCTTAGAAGAGAGAGATGAAGATGACATAGTGGTAATGAATGAAATCGTAACTAGGCTGGCTTCAGAAGCAGCAATTGAAGTGGGAGGTAAGGCACCAAGGCAACCACTGGTAAGCTCTCACAAGTAACAAAGGGCATAATAAAGAAACAATAAAGAATGAAAATGTCCAACTCAAGAGATTAGATTGAATTCGCGGAATTGTCAAAACTGATCAACAAGGAGAAAATAAAGGATATTCGAAACTATAACGTGTGAAAGACTGAGGAAGCAGTAAGAAAATGAACACAGCATGAAATCAGTGAGAAGGTAACTTGGCATAAGACAAACCAAGATGTATGCACTGAAACATAACCAAGGTGATATCATCAGCAATCTTGAAGATATAGTAAAAGCAGTGGAAAAATTCTGTACCGACCTGTTCAGTACCAAGAGCAACCACGAAACCTCCATTCTAAGCAGTAATGAACACGTTATAGAGGCTGCTTCTATAACTAGCGATGAAGTTAGAAGGACCTTGCAAGACATGAAACGGGGAAAAGCGGCAGGAGAAGATGAAAGAACTATCTCTTTAATCAAAAGTGGAGGAGACATGATGCTTGAGAAAGTTGCCGCCCGTTATACAAGCTGTCTATCGATTTCAAGGGCCCCAGAGAAGTGGAAGAATGCCAACATTATACTAATCCACAAAAAGGGAGACGTTAAAGAATTGAAAAATTATAGGCCTTTTAGCTTACTTCCAGTATTATATAAAATATTCACCAAGATAATTTCCAACAGAATAAGGGCAACATTGGGCTTCAGTTACCAAAGGAACAGGCTGGCTTCAGGAAGGGATACCCAACAATGGATCACATCCGTGTCATCAATCAGATAATCGAGAAATTGGCAGCGTACAATCAGCCTGTATATATGGCTTTCATCAACTACGAAAAGACATTTGATTCAATGGAGATGCCAGTAGTCATAGAGGCAATAGGTTATCAAGGAGTACAGGACGCTTACGTAAATATGTTGAAAAATATCTACAGAGATTCCACAGCTACCTTAATTCCGCCCAGGAAAAGTAGGAAGATACCTGTAAAAAAAGGGGTAGGACAAGGAGACACAATCTCTCCAATGCTATTCACTGCGTGCTTGGAAGAAGTATTCAAGCCATTAAACTGGGAAGGCTCAGGAGTGAAGATCAACGGCTAATATCTAAGCAACGTTCGGTTTGCCGATGACATTGTCCTGTTCAGCAATCCTGGGGACGAGTTAAAAAAAATAATTCAGGATCTTAACAGAGAGAGGGAAATAGTAGGGTTGAAGATTAATATGCAGAAGACAAAGATAATGATGAATAACCGGGCAAGGAAGCAAGAGCTCAGGATCGCCAGTCAGCCTCTAGAGTCTTTGGAGGAGTACGTTTACCTAGGTCAATTATTCACAGGAAACCCTGATCTTAAGAAGGAAATTCATAGAAGAATAAAAATGGGTTGGATCGCATACGGCAGACATTGACAGCTCCTGACTGGCAGCTTACCATTATCATTGAAAATAAAGGTGTACAATAAGTGTATTTTACCGGTACTAACATATGGGCCAGAAGCTTGGAGGTTGACAAAGAAGCTTGAGAACAAATTAAGGACCACGCAAAGAGCGATGGAACGAAGAATATTAGGCGTAAAGTTAAAAGACAAAAAGACAGCGATGTGGATCAGAGAGCCAACGGAGATAACCGATATACTAATTGACATCAAGAGAAAAAAAAAAGATGGAGCTTGGCAGGTCTTGTAATGCATAGGTTAGATAACCGATGGACCGTTAGGGTTACAGAATGGGAGGAAAGAGAAGGGAAGCGCAGTCGAGGATGGCAGAAGACTAGGCGGGGTGATGAAATTAGGAAATTCGCAGGCGCTGGTTAGAAACCCTTTGGCGCATGACAGCGGTAATTTGAGAACGCAGGGAGAGAGATAAAATAGGCTGATGATTATGATGACGATGATGATTTTCACCAGATGAAAGTCTCGTTTTGTTCACCGAGGGCAGTAGGTAAACCAACTACAAACCTCGTATAAGGCATGAAAATAGTGAGAAAAGGAGCGTTCAATAAATATATTTGAAACGCTTACCAGCTAGCCAAAAACGTTGAAGTTTCGCCACATATTACACCTATCATGTGCTCCATTTTGCACCAAATTTAAACTCGTTATGACGTACAGCTCTCTCGGGACATCGGGAAACATAGCTGATGAAGGCCATATGACGCGTTCAAACACATGTGCAAGATTTTTTTCTTATTCCGTAATTACCTGAGAGTTGCGATATATAGCGCACAGATCACGCATAAAATGCTTCCCTGTGTTTCTCGTCCTCACTCCGCCTCGTCTTATGCGTTGTTCGATTCTTTTCTAGACGTACACCAAGCGGCCGAGTTTGCATCACTCCTGAAGAAGCATCCATTCTCTCAAATTTTAACTTTGTGGCACGTTGAGTTCTCTCCGTACATAGCGCGAACTGCCTACGCAGTTCATAATATACGCGCTTCTAAATCTCTGAGAAGCTTGTCTGGATGGTTTTCCACAAAGACCACAATTAATTTGCGCACTTAATTGATCAACAGTGCAATCCATTGATATCATAGCATCAAAGCCTGCAAATATAGATTCTCTACCACCTCTGGTTTTTGCAGGTCAGAAGGGAAGCTTTGTAAGCATTTCATAACACCTGAGCAAGCTAGCGCACCGCGTGACATTAGAGAAGTGGCACACACCTGAATTCACCCAAGATCGATTGCATTACCTCGACCCCTCTATGCAACTGCGGCTGTTACCAGGGCTTGCACGAAATGAGGAAACAATGCTGTGCCGCTTACGCTTGGGAGTCGCATTCAGCAATGCATATACGTTTTTGATTTAAATGGCTGATAGCGCCGACTGCAATGCCTGCGGTGTCGAGGAAACTATAGAACGTCTACTGTGCCACTAACCATCTTTTGAAAACGAAAGACGTGACCTCTGCGCAGCTCTCAATCAGCTAGATAGAACACCGTTCACCTTGAACAAGATATTGGGACCATGACCTCGCATATCGCAGCTACAGAAAGCCACAAAAGCGTTGCTGCGATTCTTGAAAGCTACCGGATTGAGTCACCGTCTGTGATCGGGACTGAGTGACCGAATGATATCCCCAAGAGACTTTCTCTTCTTTTAATCTCTGCGTCCACTTTTCCCTTTCCCCAGTGCAGGGTATCCAACCGGGCTCAGTCCTGGTTAACCTCCTTACCTTTCATTTATCATTTGCTCTCTCTCTCTCTCTCTCTCATATTACGCCTCCAAATAGGCTAAAAACGGTGGTTTAACAAGTTTTATTTAGTCCCAGATTCACCCACGAACTTGAAAAGTTTCCCTGTGTATTACCACTAGCATGGCTTCCCTCCCTGTAGAAAAGTTGATGAATGATCTATTCTTTTTTTTTTAGGACACCGTGACAATTGGCAAATATCATTTTCGAATGCTTATAGTCCCACTAACAGCTTTGCCTGAGAAAAAAAAACTTAAGAGGCAATCAATAGTTCGATCTTTCGTATTGTTAACTGCTTGCCGCTGTATAACGTTATTAGCAGATGCGTACAGTACCGTCTCTTCCTTATGGTCCAATTCGAACAGAAAAGCGACTGGGAAGTTGCGCAATTACTTCGATTCGCCAACTCTTTGCTGTTAAGCAGACACGGCATAATCATGCACTTTCTCGCAATTCATAGCGTATCACGTGCTCAAATTTTTACTAATACGGTGTCTGCAGAAAGTAATCACACAGATGTTCCATTCTTACACTTTCTGTGGAAAAAAGGAGCGTCTGCACGTAATTAATTCACCAAATTGTGGTGTACAACGTCCAAAAGCTGCAAAATGGACTACGAAGCAAGCCCTATAGTGGACGGGGGAAAGTGGCCGCAGAAGAGTCTCCAGATCAGTCTGGACAAACTGAAATTTTATAATTTGCACCAAAAGCGCGGTTTACGAGCGGTTTTACATTCCAACCCACATCGGAATGAGGTCATCGAGGCCCGAGCGAGATTCGAACCCGAAACCTCGTGTTCAGCATCACAACGTCATAACCACTGATCTATATACCATACAGCGGGTGCATCGGCAGTTGGGCGCAAACAAAACAACAGTTCTTCGGGGTAATTGTCTTAGTGGCTTCAACCCTGTCACGTTTCTTCCCGCACAGACAGAAGAAAATCTCGATACCTAGCGATTTCCAACTCGTCCCACCAGCTCCGGGCTTGGCAAAGACACTCTGCATGATTGCATCGCGATAAAGATACAAGATACTGTAGGATTAATTGTACCCAGTACGAGAATGGGCATTTATATCTTAAGATACTTCCATATATATGATTTAATTTGCCATCATAGCTGCACTATAGGGACTGCTGCAAGTTTACAATAGTTCGCTGGCAAGTTCCTCTGCTCCTTCCAACACACATCGTTTGTCTGGAATCTTTTTTACTATTAACACGTAAGAATTTTCTTCGGTGGTCTACTGTAGTACTATATTGCCATTCCTTAGCACTGTATGGGGTTAGCAGTGTTTACAACGGGATTTGTTCCAAGCCGCCTTTGTCACCGATACGAAGTACTGCCTTTGTCTTGGTCCTAAAGCGGATCGACAGCTTATATTGCTTCGAATTATATTGCGGACCTACGCTCATAATATGCAATAGTATACTTACGCTCGCAGTATGTACCACAAATACCCAAATCTTCAGCTAAATGCATTGCTGTTTCAGGTAACACGTTTCCACAATGCAATGTTGATGTCTAGGACAGCAGTGCATTACACGATACATCTTGCAATCAGTTGCCAGCCTGCTCGTCGCTTCCCCTTTCCTGTTAACTGTGTATATGTGTATATGTGTTCAAAACAAATAATAAAAAATAATAATCCGTATGTTTGTCCAAACAGGATTTACGCCCGGTTCTAAGCAAAATTATGTGATCTGAATCAACTTAGGCTCATTGATCGTTTATTAGTTTACCTAATAATGAGTATCGCATTTAGTTTGTTTCACCGCGTTTCTTAATTCTGATAGCACCGAAGAATATCGGTTTTCTCATGAAAATCAAGAAAGTCGTAGAAAGTGTAAAGTGCTGAATGTCTAAAAGGCACGATATTTTGCATTGTTCATATTTCTGGATTGCTTAAATTTAAATTTAACTAAAAATTAATATTATATTTAACTTCATCATTGCCGCTATTTTCTAGCCCTCAATGAGTGGGTGTCATCGAGGATCTTTCGGTAGGTGTGTATTTTATCCTAATATACGAGATACTTCGCATGATGTATCCCAAATACAGATACAAATGCTCATCTTGCCGCACGTATGATGATATGGATACACGATACCCAAGGAGTATTTTAAGACAGCATTTATGATGCATGTATCTTCGACGCTGCCCAGCCATGGTTTACATAACGTTGAAAAGTCTCAAGAGAGTTCAGAATACAGGGGTGAACACTACGATTTTTTAAGTGACAATCGGTTGATATCGAAGCACTTCGTCAAGCAATCTGAACACCAATAGGCTAATAAAGTCGAAGCAACAATATAACAAGCTGAACACGTATTCCACCGACGCAGTTCGCGCTTATTACGATACCAGGAATTTCATGTTTGCTTGCAACAAAAAAAAAACTATTTACGTGGTTTCGCCACGTTAGTGAAAAATTTATGTCCTTTCCAAAGTCTAAACACGTCGCTTTGTGACGCTCATAGTAGCATCGCTGCAAAATACATATCGGCACTGCACGCCGCAGCTCTTACGCATTGTGATGATCTCACTGAAATGGTCAGCCTAGAAGCAGCATTCCTTTTCATGTCCCAAAACAGATAAATCGTTTCTACGTAACCACGCTACGCTTGTCATGCACAGAGCTGTCCCGAGGCTAGAAGGCACGTGGCAAGTCTTGAGTGCCAACCAGCCGCTAGTAAGGGACGCCTGACTAATGAAAAATATCTCTTTCCAAATAAGTGCTTCGTGTGCATTCGGCGTTGAAGAAACTCGCACACTCGGCAATTGAGTGCTCCAGGGTGAGAAACAAAAGAGAAGTATTGCTTCATCCACATCGTTCCGAGTGCTCGAAGCAACTTCGCGGAACACGTCTTGAACAAAGGGCAGGAGAGGCGAGACAGACACGCCAGCTATACTAGATAAAAGACTAAGAAAGATAGCTGCGTCTGTGCTCCGATAATGGTTAAGCCACTATATAGACAGAACACCACTCCTGGCAAAGCTCCGAATGATACTCGGGCATTTACTTATCGTTAGTGCGAACGTATTGCCCCCTGCTGTCTCTATAAATCGAAGCAATGACGCAGTTGCAGGCCTCTATGGTGAAAAAAAAAAGAGGATCGATTATGTTCGGTTCAATGGCCAATTACCAGCTTACGCGGGAACGAAGAGATAGTGAGCAGATCTTCCGCTTCGTGCGGTGGCTCCCTAAATAAGAAAAAAAAAGAAGCAGGTAAAAGTTCTTGCTAAGCTTTATTGGTCTGTGAGAGTGCCTGCATCCTACATGCTTGCAGACAGCTTTGGCTAGGCTAAGGAAGAGATGCTTAGTGGCTGATACATATTTGCCTTTCACTAAGACGTTGCGAGACGTCATCGCTTAGAGAAAGCTTTAGAAATTTCGATGATGGTTAGAGAATCAGATCTCACCAATATTTATGTTGTTGCGAATACACGTGTCTACAACAAGGCGAGCGCTATTACCTATGGCGCTATTTTTGTTTTCCTGTTAGTGCAATGTAAGGATTCTCGAACAAAAATTCTATTTACTCCACTACTATGACGTCCCCATTTCATAAAAGAACTTTCTACTAAATAGCTTTGCAGGGTGTGAAAAAGAAATATAAGTAAAAGCAATGTGGCGGACGTCAAGCAAATCTAGACGCGAGCAAAGTGTGCCTCTTATTACAAAGACGTCATTGACTGCCCTGATACGTCGTTTAACTCAAGCATAGCATTCAGATTTTGTAGTTGTGGCAGCGGATTTGCTGTTTGCCTTGCGCATTTTGCATGTTTAATGAAACACTCTTTTCAGGGACAACGTTACTTGTGTGGGGGGACAAAATAAACATTTAATGCAAGAATATCAAGTGGAAGACTCTAAGCATTCCTCGAAAAGAATCTCCTGGCCCACGTTATTAAAAAAATATTTGCTAGGAAAAGGTCAGCATGTTTCTGATTCGAAGCTTAGTTAGTCCTAGCTTGAAGTGCATTATGTCACTTTGCACTTCAGATTCTGAAGAATATTTTCTTACCAGTAGTAAAATTTTCTGCCAGTAGTGAAAAATCTCGTGATGGCTTACCAACGTTTAATTTTATCCGTTCTTACCAATCCATATCTGTCAGCTTCTGCCATATCTTCCGTATTCGCTCCAAATTTCATCAATTCACTGCTGTCTGTGTATGAACAAAAAATAAAATACCGACAGAATTATAGCGATCCTGCACTCTTGAGCTCTACTTACATCCTTATAAGACGTTGACAGGTTTGCTCCTTCTATGTAATAACAAAGAAAAATAACAAAAAGTGCTATAGTATCGAATCGTACGATAATATTTGACCGCGATGAAAAAAATATTAAACATAATGGCACTCGCCGCTCTGGCATAATGTCCATGCGCTAAAAACACCGGCTTCTTTATTGTCTCGGCGGAGGTGTATCCTTAATGATTAGGACGGTGAATGTACAAACCAGTGAAGCCAAGTATTGAAATGAGACAGGAAGATGGGAAAACCGGCAGTAGTATGATAATGCGATGACGAAATAAAACAACGGGCGTGAAGCAAACTTATATCCCACAAGTTTCTCCATTGTTTACTTTGTGTTAGGTTTGCGAGCGAACTTCATCTCTCGAACACTTAAGAATGAACTTACGAATAAGCTCAGAGACTTTGAGCCAGTACGTTATAAATATTTACGGAAGCTACACAAAAGCTTATTTGGACTGCGTTGCTCCCATGCTTACAAGGTCTCTCACCCTGCTATGAAATAGAGTCCTCTACTGCGATAGCAATCATATGGTCACTCCAGGCGAAATCCAGCCGTCGCCGTTGCCGTGATGTTCCGTATAAAGCCCAGGTGCGATAAAATTGTGCCGTACGCTGTGGTTGCGATAAGGATTGTTCGAGGTTGAGCCGTGAAGGATGGTGCTTTGATGCGCGCCATTTTCCCGTGCACCGGCTGATCTAGGCCGCATGATCAAGCGTGCGCAAGGGAAGGGGGGGGGGGGGGGGCGGTAATGTCCCACCAGTTCTTTCGGCACCGCTCGTACCACTACTCACCAAGTGCCATCACATGTTCTGAAAGACGTTAAGTGTTCCGCCTTGGGCCAACTTTAGGGACGTGATGCCGGCTTAATTGTCATTTCCTTTAGTGCCATAGATGTCGTAATTTGGCTTCATCATTCTAATAAGCTGTGGCAGGCACATTGCACAGGAAGTTAGCGGAAAACAAGGAACACACGACAAGGGAAGCGCTAACTGTCAATTGAGTTTTATTGAAAGAGAAAGAAGAATTTGTGTATAGAGAGAGTTGTCTATAAGATACCACTATCGTGCGACCGCGCTTACGTTGGACAATTTGGCCGCTGCTTGACCGAGAGGCTTAGCAAGCATAGTTATGCTTTCGGCCTAGTTAATGCACTGGGTGACTTAGCTGCGAATTGCACAAGGTGTGGCTGCACACCGTCTTTTGACAGGCGGGAATTTCTGCTCAAAAACAAGAAAAAAGAGACGAAGGAGACAGGGGAAACCATTTAAATGATTGCGGCTAGTGCAGAAGCCTACATGAGCGAGACGTATCTGTCACTCTCCCATATTCAAACATATTTCTTTAGATGGCATCGCTTTCATATTAGTAAAGTGGGTCACGTGTCACATCTGAGTTTTCATGTTTTCTTCCTTTCCTTATTTTTTTTTTTCTGTGCGTCGATATTCTTGTTGCATTAAGAAAGAGAAATGGAGCTGGGAAGGCCATGTAATGCGTAGGCCGATAAGCAGTAGTCAAATTTAGTTATATAATGAGTGCCAAGACGAAGTAAGCGCAGTAAAGGGTGCCAGAGAATTGGGTAATGTGATGAAGTTACGACATTTGCACGCACAACTTGTAATCAGCTAGCGCCAGACAGGGACAGCTGAGGATCGCTGGGAGAGGCCTTCGTCCTGAAGTGGACGTAAGCAATAGGCTATCAATGACCATATTACAGCATTTACGATTGCGCAACAAAAAGCTGGAATAAGACCATATTTGTTAACAATTTTATAGGTCCAGGTGGCCTTTAAACAAGTTCTGCAGCCAAATAAAAATTTCACTTAAGGCTAGAAACATGATCACCTCTGAAAACTTGGCACGCAAGACCACTTTGAAAGAAGGAAAAATTACAAACGCCTTTCATGCGCAAGCTTCAACTGCCCTGTGTAAGCGGATACGCATACAGGCCTCAGAAAGCTCAAGAGTATGCTGAGGAAACAACAGACTATGTTCTTTCTTTTTTGCTTTATTTATGGCTTTTCTCACGCAATCTATCAATCAAAAGCAATCCCAATTTTAATGGAAGGACAGCTTTCTGTTACAGAGCAAGAAGAAGAATAATTGGAAGAAAACTAATGGAGTATGCAAGGTCTTACTGTTTTTTAGAGTTTTTATCATCGCTAGCCTCGTTATTTGTGATGACTCAGCTGAGCGCGTAGCTCCAAAAGAGGGTTTAGTTCTGAACAATTTGTAATATTTATACATTGCTTTATTTTGTAAATAGTTGGTTTTTTATTATTTCACATATAGAAATACGGGAGATTGCAGCTCTTCCTGTAATGTAAGCTGGAGCTCTAAGCCCTTGTTTTTTGTTTCTTTTAAGTCTGCCATGCATATCTGGCGTAGCGCAAATACGACCAGGAACAACAAACATAATTTTATTTCTTTAAAATGGCTGGCTTATCTTAAAATATGGTAGTCGTGTTTTATTTTGTACCCTGTTTCCACCACCGATGGGTGTGGCAGGTGCTCTGTTAAGCTCGGATAAGGCAGCGTTTCTACTGTTCACATTTTTTCACTATAAATTGTTTCTTTTGGTGAAAATAATGTTTATTTATTTATTTATTTATTTATTTATTTATTTATTTATTTTAGTTGCACGAAAACAGCCTCTTGCTTTTGTAGCACGTTGTTAAATGTGATTACCCTGATGTATATTAGTAATCAGGAAGAACGGCGCAAAGATATTGATTCGGTGAAAGGAAGTGCTCTCGTTTCATTAGTACCTCCATGCTCCCGTTTGAGTGTATTTTTTGCGGAAGAAGCAGTTACAGCACAGGAAGGTTTATAAGCGAAGCGCTCAGTTAAATAATCAGTCAGTAATTCGATACTCCCAGCAAGAGCCGATAGTCAACGTGCTAAACAAATACTAAAAAAATTAATGCAGTATTATTAGGATTATTATTATTAATAATAATATTTGTTTCGAAAACATATATACACTTGACGGGAAAGGGAAAGCGAGTAGCAGGCTCGCAAGTGCCACGGGAAGGACCACAACGCCTGCCTAATCTTCAGAAACGAGGAGGAGACAGACACATACAAATGGAATATAGAAAGAAGGGCTGAAGGGAAGAAACGAGGAAAGAAACAGCCATGCGCAAACAAGGAGCAATCTCAGTATCCTGTATCGTCGTTATCATCTCTGTATTCGTTCCAGAAGTCGCCGCATCCGTCGCACAGTTGTTCGCGTTATTCGCAGCGAGTTCCCCAGAGAGGGCAAGACAAGCTTCACGCAATACATATATGCACAAGTTACAACCATTGGCTGCCCAGATTCCTTTTTACTGGACGGGGCTTAAGTATTTGTTCTTTTTTTCTTTTGTACTCTATAAGTTCATAATCAGCCAACGTCTTACACACAACACGCCCCACCACCACTCAGATTTCTAAAGCCGTTCGTATAGAAGAGTTGTTCGTAAGAACCCGCATACCATTAATGTGAGAGCTTGCGAAACAGCAGCCGAAGACCGGTGATAAGATCTATGGTTTCAGCGACTAAAAACTTTTTATTCGCAGAAACAAAGATCGTGATAGAAGTGTATGTACTATTTGAAAACATGAGAAAGAAAGAAAGAAAGAAAGAAAGAAAGAAAGGAAGAAAGAAAGAAAGAAAGAAAGAAAGAAAGAAAGAGGAAGGAAGTAGGTAGGGATGCCGGTGTTTCTCCGCATAATAAATCATTCAACGAAAACACTGTTATAGCGAGCAGAGAGTAAACCAACTAGGTGGAAACCGCATGGTTAGCCAGCATTTTAGAAAGCGAGAAAGAATAGAAAATAAGCAGAAAATGCTTTCTAGGTATGGCGCGATACGCGAGTTGCGCGAAGCACCAGAACGGAAGCCAAGATACGTGACATCCGGCGATGAGAAACCGCGTAATTAGTGGCGGCAAGTCAGGGTATACACCCTATCCGTGAGCCGTCAGCAGTATATAGAGCGGCGCGCGTTGGGTGAATCGCCGGCTCGCTGAGTGCGTTCGCTCGACAACGCATTAGATACTGCGACCGATCGCCGAAGCTATTATGCACGCAGCCTTTCAAGTCGCATACGAAGGCCGGCGGCATGGGAGGGGCGGAGAAGAATGGCTCTTGTTTGCAGAAGCCATTCCCAGTCGCGCTAGCATTTGATGGTGTCTCGTTAGCGCGCATCCTTCGAACGTCGGTCCGGGAGGATCGTGCACTGCTCTACTCTTTGAAGGCCCACATTTGCATGTATCGTTTTTCGCAGCACAGGCCCCATGCTCAAATGAAGAGCTGGATATCGCTGAGCAAGCTTCGATATCCCCCGTGCCCCTCTCCCGTTTGATCTGCTTGTTTATGACGGGCGCTGTCTCGTATTTTGTAACGCGTCTGCTGAGCATGCACTTTGTTTCAGCGAGACAACAGCGGGCCGGCTGCCAATAAATTATCTAGTGTTCGATGCATTACCGTTGTTTAGTAGCACTACAAGAAACTTAAACAGAACGAGCCGTACGGAGAGTATAACAGAATGTGAAAAAATGGCGTGCGGTTTCTAAGCTTGAGCTAACCTTACAGCAAAAGCTATAATTTCACCTTAAGACTACACTCGAGTGTTTAAATGTACGCTGTGGAGACTGCTTCGTCTTCTTTGTTAGCGCACTTAAACATTGATGAGGAAGCGAAAAGCAGGTAGACAAACGATATAAAATTCCCCGTAATTTATTTTGTACGTTCTTTCTTTGTACTTTCTCTCTCTCACAGTAGTCTCGCACTAGTGTGTGCGGTAATTGGCGATGTGTCATGAGCCCCGTTTGAAATTAAGCAGGGCTCGAGATTGGGCTAGTTGATAGTCCATAATTAATAGGGGAACTAAAGCCTCCGGACAAGGCGGGAATGGCAGTACCGGCATGGACAAGCGACCCCATGTGTGTTTGTTCTCTCGCAGCGATTGACAAACCGCGAATCTTAGTTTACACTGCTGCTGTTTGCTTTCCCATGCTAATTTTTATTTAATCTTTTGCTATTTGGAACGAAGTCGTTGCACACATGTTTTTCTTATGTTTTTTTGCTTTTTACAGATTTGCAACGTTTATCGTTGACAGTGCAACCTTTACCGCTGACACTTAACAGCAGCGCAGGAAATGCAAGAAATCAACAAAAGGGCAGCATTAATAAGAAATAAAATTGACTGGCCATCCCGGCCCTTTGAAAGAGGATGTCCAGCAAAACTGTTGAAAACCGCTAAGTAAACTGCTGAGGGGGGTGCAACGCATTATTGCTTTAGAGTAATGGTAGTAATGGTAATTTTGACAGCACGCCGCCGCCCATAGCGGTGCTGCAACAAGATTGAAATCAGTTGCTAGGCTGGTTCTCTTATATACGAAAGGCTAGGGACGTCACGCCCAACTTCGCAAGCTGCCGTAGGCGCGGCAGCTTGTGCAACAGTAATCTTTGCCGGGAAAAGTACGCGGGGAGCGTTTGTGCTTCGCATTGTTAACAAGAGCGCCTTATCAGTAATTATGGGGTTCTGATGATTGTTTTGTGCTTGTTCTTTGTTGGAACGTATGCTGCTTCGTATGTTGTATGCGTGATTCCAAATAATGTATGCGCTATTCGCTTCACTTTGCCGACTGCGTGAAGCATCTGCCTTAAGGGGGTACGATCGAGTCACTGCTCCTGGCCCTGCACTGCCTCCGGGATCGGCCCACATTTTTGCTGGCGGACGTGGACACGAAAAATGCCGGCCAACTAGAGGCTAACAGCTCCGCTGTAAAAGCAAGTAAAGAGAAAGAAAAAAGCGACAAGAAGGGTTAGCGTGTGTAAAAACCGGCTTGTTTTCCTTTACTTAGTTAAGGGGGTAAAGAGAATTACGGATAATATACGCGGTGATGTGACCGAACTTACAAGTTGCATGCACTAAGAGAGGGTAAATGTAATCGGACGTCTTGCGGTGAAAGGAACGATGCAGAGTTTCCGCAAAAAGTTGGAATTCGAAATAACGGCTACAGAAGGACTCCGCTTAAGGCACATTCCAGAAAGGGCCTAATCGGTCGTGCATAGGAGTAAACTACACGTGCGTCACTCTTAGAGCAAACTCGCTATTTGCACTAGTGAGAGACCACCTCGTCTTTTTATCGCAGTAGGGTGAAACCATTCGATGAAAAAGTAGATTAACTTAAATTATGGGGTTTTACGTGACAAAACTACTATCTGATTATGAGGCACGCTGTAGTAGGGGACTCCGGAAATTTGGACCACCTGGGGTTATTTAACGTGCACCTAAATCTAATTACACGGGTGTTTTCGCATTTCGCCCCCATCGAAATGCGGCCGCCGTGGCCGGCATGAAAAAGTAAGCAGCCGTTACTTATTTGTATATAGAGAGTTACAAAAGCACTTAGGGATGTTTGTTTGGCAGCTTGCCTTTAAAGAGATTACAGTAGATAAGCTGGAGTGAACTTTTCCACTTAGTTGGTAACATATGATTAGTGGTTTACAGTTGCATGTCATATTCCCAATAAATGTTCTAGCCATGGCTTATTGTGATTTCAAGCCAACCCGACCCAGCAACAACAATGACGTTGACATTTTGTGGTGTCTACAGGAGTGGGGCGAGGGGGCAGGCAAAGAACGCTTTGCTATAAAATCTGGTGGACTCGGAAATGTGAACTCACTTATTGAGAAATCAGTTGCACTACCCCTGAGGCCTCCGCGTTGTGCAAAACTTCGGCAATACTTTTTTTGAGAACTTCCTTAACAATACGCAAGTACGATGACAAAGACACCACCACGCCGATTGCCGCGGCACAACAGAACACTCGGATAGACAGAGAAAAAACCGTTATCTTTTATTTAACTAGGACGCTAAACAACAGAGAACAAAGAAAGAAGGAATAGAGATGAACGAACACGACTGAATTACGGAGGAGTAAGTAGAAAACGCAAGTCTAAAGGTGGATTAGTAAGGAAGCAGATGTAGGGGGGGGGGGGGGGAGGGAGCTGCTGAATCTTACGCGCTACATTTTCACGCGGTCTAATACTCTTACTCGCGACTTCATCAATATAAACAAAGAACGTCGCTTGGTCTTGAAAACAAAAGTAAAGACATACCAATGCGTCGCCCAAAAAAGTCTGTGACTAAATGTGCCGCCTAGAGGAGCATCCCGATGCTGGATTATTTCAAAGTAATTAGGTCGATGAGCGGAGCAAAGTAGGTCACCATCCGTACTACACCCTGTACAGCTTGATACATAGCATTTGCAATATTCTTCGTGCTTTTACTCGAGATCGCCAAAGCACGTGGTGGAAATCAACAAGGTGAAGGCTAGACTCGCTAAGACCTATGCCTGGAATTGATAGGGGCCGCTATATAATTCAACGGGTTGGCTACCTTTGCAGGAATAACCGATTTGGCCGGCGCTCGCGAAAGCAAGGCATTCACCTGGTAGCACGCGCCGTCCTAATGATGGGATTAGCGTTCGCTCGGATAAACATTATGTGATGTTTCTTTTCGGAATGTTTCTCTCTCTTTCTCGCTGTTCTTTTTTTTTTCTTTCTTTTCGATTGACGTCGACCCTTATATGCATGTTCACTGATTAAATTTATTTCAAATCAAATCAAATCAAGTTTTATATTCTAGTAAAACACTGAACGGTAATTTTGGGCTAAAAGCTACACAGGTAGCTTGACTGTGACCCAACAGATTCTACAGAAACAAGAGACCCTACCAGGAACTATATATAAGAATCAATTCATGTAAACACTAAAGCAGTCTAAATAAACACAGACAGAATACATTCTAACAGATCACACTGTATACCATCAAAAATCACTATGGTCAGTAACAGTTGCATTCAAATATTCACAACGATTTACATATCGCAATTCACGTGTCATCTTTGAATCATTCTACATACGCATACACACGACACATTCAATAAATCACATTGAACACTGTCAAATATCACCATCATAGTCAAATATCATCACAGCTGAATAAAATAGGAACAACATTAGCGCTTATTTAAGTCATTTGTGTCTTTGGATTGATTTAGTTATTATTGATTTAGGTATACTACAGATTCACTTAACCCCAAACAGGAGTGGGCACAAAGAAAGAAGTAGATCAAAAGGACACATCAACAACGTTAATAAGAACCAAATACAGCAAATCAAGGCACGAAACCTTGCAATTCAAACAATACGAGAATACAAGTGCAGCTTCACCCACGATCTTCTTCAAGTCTGTAATAAAACAACACTGGGAGTATCGACATTATGGTTCGGTAATTTGTTCCAAGCGCTTATGGTTCACGGCAAAAAAAAAATGAATATTTAATTGTGTCGTTCAGAGCACTGTATTCCTGGATCATTTTCCCATTATCAAAGCACGAGCTTGCGCGCAGAGTGCGGCGGATAATGAAAAAGTGATTGCCAATTTCTAATAAATTGCTATATATTAAGCACAAGTATTTTAATCTGCATTCGGCACGTCTCGTTTTCAGTGTATCAAGACCAAGGTAATCAATAATTTTTGTTGCAGTACCAGTGCGTTTATATTTGTTGCAAATAAATCTAGCCGCGAATTTTTGAAGATTTTCTTATTTGACAACGTTTTTCTGTCTATAAGGGTCCCATAGGCACGACGCATACTCTGGACACTGCTGGGTCAACGCTTTATAAGCTGCTAGCTTCACTTTCATACGGGCTTTTGAAAACTTGAGTCGAATGAACCAGGGAGATTTAAAAGCTTTGGTGCAGATTGTATATATATGACGATCTCAACTAAGAGTGTTTGTAATAGTAACTCCGAGATAATTAACAACCGGTGATTCCTTAAGTACAACGTCATCTAGAGAATAAGAATATTGCAAAAGGGTTTTCTTCCTGCATATACGGAGGACTAAGCACTTGTCAGCGTTTGATACCATTTTGTGCACCTACTTGAAACTTCAGCGAGGGCTTTATGAAGTGTAATTTGATCACCTACAGATTTAACCGAAGTGTGAAGAACGCAGTCGTCTGCGAAAAGCTTTATCTCAACATCGCTGTGTATGACATTCACAATATCATTAACATAAATGAGGAACAAAATCGGACCTAAAACGGACCCGGGGCTTCCCTGATGTTACCTGTAGGGTGTCCGAGCAGTACATGTCAACTTAGACATACTGGTACCCGATATGTAGATAAACCCTAATGAATTGGATAAGTATATTTATTACTATGACGTAGAGTTTCTGTAATAACTTATTATGGAGCACTTTATCAAACGCTTTTACATAGTCCAAAAATATAGCATCGATCTCATCTTTGTTATTAGTCGAGAGTGAAAAATCACTGCATACACAAAGCAGCTGCATCAGAGTCGACAAACCACGCCGAAACCCATGCTGGGCATCTGATAAGTCTGTTTTTTTCTTTCAAGAAATACAGTCAAGTTTCGGCAGATTACATGTTCTAATATTATGCAGCTTGTTGAGGTCAAGGAGACCGGGCGGTAATTAGATACACACAAGCGATCAGTTGACTTGAATACGGGAATGGTACGAGCACCCCTCTAGTGTGACGGAAGAGAACACTGCGCTAGGGACGCGTCATACACGAGGAACAAGTAATGCGAAATCCACTCTGCGTAACGCCGCAAGAAAACTGTGGGAATGTTATAGCTCTAGAATGCTAGCTTAACTGAAAGTTTATACGCTTTCACTTACGCTTTTGCTAAAGCTGTGCCAAGGTATGGTATCGTCCACATGGACGAATTTCCTGTATTTGCAAGAATTGGACGACGTTCTATATGTGCCAGGTTTATGAAAAAAGGTTTTGAAAGTTGTTGATGTTAATCGCATAACCTTCAATAAACGGAAAGTGTAAATATGTTCGGCTCGAACAATATTGAGCTCTGGAAATTCGTGTCTTGTTGTGGATAGTGAAGCCATATTTCCAATAAAGCGAATAATTTCTTTTTCTACATAACAGGAAGCCTGTTATTATTTCCTTTAGTTGTATACCATTCTAAAGCACAACAAGTTGAATGCGAATCAAATGAAGAATAACAGATTTGAAGCTTAGCTGCTAGTGGGAGGAAAGTCCGGCAACGGGGCGCTATCCCGCCAAATTCAGGTTACCAAGATTGCGTCACCTGCTGCAGCTTGTCTCACCAGTAAGGTAACCAATTACATTTACATGTAAATGCTTACTGGAAAGAGTAATTGAATTACAGTGGACTTTGCCGAGCAACAAATTTCCAAATATTTCATAGATTACACGTAATTAATTAAATATCATTCGCTAGGTACAAGCCTAGTATACCGTGAGAGAAATAGTTGGAGTGTATTGTCTTAGATGGAGAATATATTGAAAGAAATATAAGCATATTCTTCCCAAATGAAAAAATAAATATCTCTTTTTTTAAACAGCCCGGCTTTTCTTTTTCTTTTTAGATTGCTCCTCGTATACCTGACATCTTTCAATACAGAGTATGTAGCTGATGTGGGGCTTTTCACTGGCGCCGGCTATTTCTTTTCGCATAAATTGTTGCACACACAAAAAAAAAATTAAGGAGAATGCAACACTTAAGAAAAAAGATAATTTATTTGAAAGAAGGCAGAGTGGTCGGCCTGAGCTAAAGCGCTCTAGCCTGCTACTCTGCACAGGGGGAGGGGGAACAGGGACATAAAGGTGTGACGAGGAATGATGATAATGATGATGATGATGATGATGACATAGAAAGAGGGATGTGCACCGGTGAAAGCAAGTTCAACATTCTGATGATAAACATTCGGAAATCTCATCCATGAAGCCACTATCAGGTTCCGTATCAAGTCTGTAGTCACCAATTCAAGTGAACTTAATCAAAGATAACGGCGCTAGGACGAAGCTGGTGTGTGGGTTTCCCCTGCGAGATCAGCACAAGCACGAAACAAAAGCTTTACAGCATGTGAAGAGCCGCGATAAGCGGCTCCAGCTCGGCGAGCGGCACTGAAGAAATAGTATTAAAAAATGACCAGTCCAAAGGAACAAAAAAAGCTTTGCACGCGTCCCTTAAACCTGTTTAGATCGTTCATCGCTGACCTCTTATATAAAGTGAGCCGGATAGCGTGTCATGTTTTACGTAAGAATCAATAGTATGAGACACCAACAGCAGCAGCCTTGCCGGCAACTTTCAGTATCTTGTCAATGGCTAGTGCGACTTTCGAAGAAAAAGCTTCTGAAGGTCACAATTCGACTACTGTCTTTTTTATTATCTTTTGCAGACATTGCTTCTCGTCATTCCTTATACCCCATTCCAAAAGCTCATGAATGCGACTTTCCCTCAGAGCGTGTTTCATATGTTGTGCCTACCTGTTCGGTAGGCGTTCGCTCAACTGGCCTTGTCCACACGTCGCCTCCTTACATCCACTCACGTGATAGCACCTGTCGCTTAGTGTTCACTTCCTGCGCGTTGCGCGTTTATACTTGATATATTTTTGAGCCTGCTTCTTATTGTGGGTCAGGTGTCGGTCGCCGAACTTGTTTTCTTTTTTTTTTTTTTTGCGACCTGGGAGGTTTGCTATTTAGGATTACGTAATCGCACAGACCAAGTGCAGGCACGGAATACTAAAGGATGTGGGCTCGAATGCATCGCAGAGCCATTTGGTTATTGCTGCCCCGTCCTCAGAATCAAGCGGCTCGGTGCGACCACTGTCGCCAGTTAGCTGCACTAACTGTACGCTCATTGAACGTTCATGCCTGAGCGATCGCGATCCTCAGCCGTGCACTAACACCTTTCCACCAAGAGAGAGAGAGAGAGCTCCTCATTCGCTGACGGCACGCCTATAGCACTCTTCGCATGATGGAAACGATGACAAATGAAATGATCGCGGTCACACGACATACACAATCAGGCAGTGTGATACAATCTCCGGGAATAAATCTTAAGAGAGGGTCTGATGACAATTTTTGTTTTACCCTGTTTGACACGACGCGATATTATTACGCGGACACCACGCAGTAAGGTGAACCTGAGACAATGTAAAAATGATGTTTTTCGTTCTGTTTTTGGTACTTCGCATGGCCAGTAAACGGCTAAGTAAGTTAAGCCTTTGATGAACGGTAAGACCATATCAGTCTAACTTTTTATGATAACTTTACTGCGCAATAAAGGTGAAATTTAAAATCTACGACGGAACTTTTCTGTGCAGCTACGTTTGTGTACCTCGCAAGCCTTTTTTTTTCGTTTGGTTGCATATTCACCAAAAAAAAAAGAATAACGGCTGCAGTGACTGCTTACTTCATTTTCGATCCCCCCCCCCCGTTATGCTTCTTTTTTACTTTCTTCAAGCCAACACAATGACTAATGAGGGCCTTTACGAGCAAAATATCATTGCCCTTGACAAATGACACGGATAACGGCGAAGCCCAATTCCTCCCAGATTTCTTACAGAGTATCTTGTTAAAACCAAAAAACGACAGAGATCCACAGGAAGCTGGAGACTGTAAGTAATGAGCATCAGTCGAAGCAGGGATGTCTTCACCCTCACGAAGGCGAGTCCTCTCGCCGAAATATTGGCTCCAGCTTGAGACATCCCTGCTTCGACAGATGCTGATCACTCGTTGAGATCAGTAACTGAGTGAAAGTATAAAAGCGCCTGCATAACGTAGGAAACACAAGCGTACTCTACCTCGTGGTCCAAATACGCGCCCTGGTTCTAAGCGTTATCCCTGATACATGTGCGATGTGCATGTTGTGGACATTAAGGCGCTCCTTTGAAATGCGAAAACGTTGCAAGAGCAGGGCCCCTACTTATGTAACGATTCATTTCGTTTGCTATAATATTTGTCCTTCGTCACTGATTTGCAAAAAAAAAAATCCTCTAATGACATGCACGAAAATTTTCGCAGACACAATTACCCAGGTATGTGCTCTGAATCCCACGCTATTAGAGCAAAAGCTCTACTGCACCATGTCTCTCAAGGTAATTCATCACGTTGCAATGACCTTGACCCGCCGGAGCACGTGTGGCAGGTGTGACGTCAGGCCACGTGATCCGCTGCGGAGCGGTGTCGCAGCTGCGCCGGCTGCTCTCGCTCAGAGCCTCGCCGCTGCGATACCACGTGACTGGGCGAGGGTTGAAGGCTAAATATAGTCCAACGTTGCGTGAGCGTGCGCACACATTACGACAGATTGGCGAGAATAACAACGTCTATGCTTCTACCGATGGTTCGACCAGTTCGACGCAATGGCGCAGCCAACGTAACCGGACGGGTCCAAGGCGCTCTGACGCGCCCGGCGTCGAGCGACGCTCGTCCGCGCGCCGATAACGTCGGAATACAAAAGCGCCTTTAACGGTTGTTTCGCCGGCACTTGGGCCCTCAGTCTCGCCATGGACGGCGCGCCGGCTGGGCAGTCTGTGCGTGCGCTTCAGCGCAAGCGACAAGCTGAATCCAACCATCCAGTAGATATAGGTAAACGGCAGGCTGCGAAATCTCAAGCGAAGGCAAAGTTACCGTCTGAAATACCGGAACAAAGAGAGGCCAGATTAGCACTTTACAGAGAAGCTTACCGAGCACGGAAGCGTGCCAAGATCGAAGCTACTGCAACCGCCGCCGTCGTTCAGCAACACGAACAACAACAAAGAGAAGGAGGTGAAGCCGTATATACAAGCGACGGCACCCACAACAAACGTTTGACCAACCGCACCCTTCGGCTGGCGGCAAGCTCGACTGCGACGGCCAGGCTTCACGGACAACTCGCTCAGCAGCGTGTGTAACGTGTGCGAAAGACTGTGGCTTAACATCAATGAAACACTGTGTGCATAGTCTTTGCAACACCTAGTCAAACAGACCTTTCGCTCGTGAGAACCAGGTTTACGAAAGTTAAACCTCAGCCATTTCTTTTTTGTTTTTTTTTTGTTTTTTTACTTTGAGCTGAGCATGTTTGCAGAAATAACGGAGCTTTTGTTTATGCCTCCCGGACCCTAACATTGATTTAATGACGTCGGTTAAGCAGATAACCACGAGAAAACAAGCTTATCGTAGCTGGAATTACTTTTATCCCGAGTACACTAGTCCTCAAGGACAAACGACATTAAACTTACACAAATCGTAAAACACTTTACCTGCCTTTCGCGAGACTCCTCGCTATTCGCAAATCGCATCTGGCATGGGCAGTAAAGTATTACAATAAAAAAGCTATTTCATTTCGTGTCAGCAATTTTATTGGTTAATACCCCATTAAAAGCAGGGTTAGTCCAGCACTCTGCGACATCTTATTGTGACTTCTCAACCGAAATCATCAAAAACAACCTTCTTTCAGGAATCATTAAAAGCTCACGTAGACGCACATTTCACATTTTTTCCCGTTTCTATTATCGTCAATCTGCGCATCGAATCAAGCGACTCGACGTTGTAACAAAAGCAGACCCCCTTAAGCATATGCATTCAGTTCGAACGGCGCCAATGTATACGTATACGGTAGTTTTAACGATCCTGAAGAATATCGGCACGCCAAGCTGCTATAGTTGCAAAATAACTCTAGCCCATGAAAAATAAAAGGAAAAAGATGAAGAAGAAGACGAAGTAGAATACTTCAGCCACTCTTTTATTGTCCCTCCTGACCCCTATTTCCTCCGTTCTTTCGAAGAAAAGGCACGTCTCTTGTTACCGTTGCCCGGCTGCATCAACGAGAGGGCGTCCAGCATCGCAGGGAAGCCGCTTAGGGCGCGGCTGTGTTGCCTGGGTACTTGAACGGATGCGCTGTGTACTCGTGCGCTTACATTGGCGAGCCGTGCGCAGACATCGTTAAAAGAAGATATTTAGCAAGACACGAACAAGAAGAACCGAAGCAGAGCGGGCGGCGTCGCATATCTCAGCGCGCCGGCACGGTTTGCTGCAGCCGAGACACTTTGTCTTCGTATTCGCAATTGAGCTCTTCAACGACGCGGACCGGAGACTGCGAAGGTCGAGCGAACGATAGCTTCGACTTGCTGCTATTTCCCGGGAGACAGTAAAACAGCGGCTCGTTTGCAGTGGATGCTGCGTCGAGTTTTCTTCCGCGCGATCAAAGTTTTATATGCTTCACGTACGCAGGAGGTTTTGAGTTTGCGTTTTTCGTTTTTGTGTGCGACGTTGGCCAGTTTCTGAGCGCCTTTGAATTTAAGTTTGTGAAATGACGATCGACGAGAACGTGCACCAGACACACGCGCCTGGCTGTCGAGGAGCGCCTGTTGCAGATGCTGCTCGTGATGATGGCTTAAAGAGCAGATCTGCGTTGTTTTCGCACATGGATATAACTTCGGAGACCTTGTTAGACGCTCTGATATTCCACAGAAACATGTGATACCTGGAGAACACAGTGGTCGACTCTGTTCGCTTTGTGTGGCGGTTTCAAGTCGACGCGTGTTTGTACGTTGCTTTTTTTTTTTTTACCATACATATACGTTAGATGTTGCTGTGCTCAATGCATACAGACTCTGTTGAATCCACAAAGAGCTGGGTAGAAAATATGCATTGATATTCCGATGTGAAACGTTACATTGATTGTTTTACGTCCCATATATGCACAGTGGTCATTGCCATTCTCTTCTTTAAAACAACTCAGTTCCCTTCCACTCTGTGAAGTAGGATGACCAGCGAAGCTGTGTATGTGGGTCCCTTAATGGCGAGCTGTATCCCGGCATTGCACTATCTTGGCGATCGGCCCACGTAGGGAGAGTGCTTAAAGCCTGCTTCACCTGCACCGCGGGTCGGCCCGGTATTGCACTATCGTCGGGATCGGACCACGTATGGGGCCCAAGTATGGGGACACACGAACACGATCCTGGGAGGAATTACCCCTTAACAGCTTCGCTGTAATTCGCTGTAAAAGTGGTTACGTCTTTATGTTTCTTAATTAATTGTTTAATTAATTATTTAATGAAGACGACGAACGCGGGAGCAGTGGCACGAGCGCTTTCGCGCGGTAGCGCCGAGGCGCGCCAACGAGCCAGCTGTGGAAGAAGACAACGCTGGAGCCAATCCTGATGATGATAGTTTTGTGTTAACACACGGACGCGATCCTTTGGGAACTAGCACTTAACAGTTCCGCTGTAAAAGCGCTGGCAATACTTAATAACGTCATGTTTCCACATAGGTCGGCAGAATAGGTGGACGCTCACGCATACTCACTCACCGATATTTTAGCAGGCTTCTTTACTCAGTGGACCTCACATGTACTCCCACTCGTCGGTACTCACTTACGTTCCTACTCACGTCCATTCACACTGACTAACATTGACTCGCGCTCACAATCTCTTCCATTCGCACTTAGCTGCACCCACTCACACTCATGGTCGCATCCACTGGCACTCACCGGCACTCGCTCTGACACGTACTCATGTCCACTCACAGTTACGGCAGTAACTCACGTTCATAGACTCACGTCGACTTAACATCACCGTCAGTCATTCTCGTGCGTACAAACTTTAATCGGCATTCACTTCTGCTCATATACTCACTCTCAATTATACTCACCCCTTTCTTTACTGATGAGGGAAGTGGGCGGAGGGGGGGGGGGTGCTCGTGAGTGAGTATGCCCATCTATGTGATTTCAACTAGCAGAACTACCTGCATCAACACTGCTTTTCCCATCCTTTTTGCATACGAATGTCAATTCCTGCTGGCGCTCCCCTTTTCTTTCTGTTTATTTTATTCTATAGCTGGGTGATAACTTGTACCTATATATTTGCAAAGCGTCTCGTGGGAGAGTTTCCTGCCTAGACAGGGTTTTGTCATTAACTATAGGATAGCGAATACCGCAGTTTTCTTTTTTTTTAATTTGAACTTTGAGATTGCAGGTGCCAAAACCACGATATGATTTGAGATGCGCCGTAGTGGGTGTCTCCAGATAAATTTTGACCACAGTGCGTTCTTTCACGTGCACCTAAAGCTAAATGCACAAGCGTTTTTGCATTCCGCTCCACCCAAATGCGGCCGCTATGGCCGGGGTCCAGCCTGCAGCCTCCAGCTCAGCAGCGCAACGCAATGGCCACAACGCTACCCCGGCTGGCAACATGAGCTGTGTCGACTGAAAGGCGCGCAGGAAGTCAGAGACATTATTGATATAAAGTATGGCCAGTCCTTTCTCCGCCTAGGCTATTTTCATGACTGAAGAGCGCGCGGAAAAAGCCATGCGTCGCGTTAATTCGCTGCATCTTTAATAACACTTGCATACGCGTGTTCGTTCTCCAAGGAGCGGAGATATAATTAACGTGCCATCCAGTTTTGATGAGGCACAATGCGACGTTCTCACTATAGCTTCCAGAGAAGCCTAAAATTGTTGCTGCATAATTCTTCATTGCATCCGACGCTAGAAATTATCCACCACTACATGTATTTACTCGTAGCAGCCGTTGCTCAGAGTTACGCATGTTCAAGTAGACAGCGCAAATCCGTCGTATGTCATCGGTGTCTAACGCAAATATAGCCCGGTGAACAAAACGCGCTGGTGATTTCTGGTGATTTCTCAACGTCCTCTTTTGAGCTGTCTGTCCATTGTGTTTATTTGCGAGGCAAAATAAGAGCAAGCACTCCACGTAGCCACAGCTAAGAGATCATGCAGCCGACGCAGACGCAACTGAGCAATGCTGAAGCAAAATACACATCTACAGCCGTCTAAGCAATTCTCATACACCAAATTTTCTTCTTGTGGCGCGTTTCTGTTTTCTTTATTTCGCTGTCAAAGCCTGCGCGACATTTTTTTTTTTTGTCACTTTTAACGACAGAAAGCTATCGCAGGCTATACACGATCACCCTAAGAGAAAAACGAGTAAGTAACTGCAGAACAACTGCTTTCTTATTACTAGAAAGAAGAGCTGGACACATGTAAGCGCCGAAACATAGAAGGTTCAATTTTTTTTTTTTATTGCTGCGGCCGACAAGAAGCGAGCAAAAGAAGAATGGCAATACGGATGCATCTCAATGAAACGAACAGCACACTCATTTTTGAAGCATGTAACAGCAGCTGAGCACTTTTGCGCCGTCTTACAGCGGCCTCGCAGCTGCCGCCAGCTATCCTCCGGGTCATGTCAAGCATGAATAACAAGCACGGCTAAATTAGAATCGATGGGACATTCGAGCCGTGCTAATGGGCTATCGATTCCGACGTCGTAACCAAGGCCCACATCGCACTCGACAGCCCTGGGACCTCCCCGAAGCCTTTCTTGCCGAGCCTCAATGGCTGTCCGTCGCAAGCAGAGCAGAACCCTCTTAATATAGCGTTGAGTGGCGCAGCGCGAGGCAGCGAGCGTCGTTAATTTCTGCCCACTGAATATACGGTTCACGTGCCCCGGCACTGATTCACCGACAGTTTATTCCTTGCGGATTCCTTTGCTTGCTCTCTTTTGAATCGAGACATCGCGCTTGAGGGTTCAAGCGGACTTCCCCTTTTTCGAAAGGCGTCCACTGCTCTTTGTGCAAGGGTGGCGCGCTATTAGCTGCTTCGTAATTGGTTTTTGTTAGCTGCATGTCATATTTTCCAGTAACGACGAATAAAAAATTGCAATATGAATAGCAGGAAAAGTTTTAAGAAATTGTGCTGAATCAACGCATATGTTTCAATGTATGCGAATCTAGGCTTTTGTGAAGCTGTTAATTGAATGCCATACAACTAGATGCGATCTGCACAATCGTCTTTATTTTCTTCTCACGCAGGGCTTATGCACCTCACAAGTAACAACTTTAATTTCGTTCTAAACTAAACCGTTCACAAGCAATGCGACGAAAATGCAAACGCCAGTTCATTAGTGTTTTAGATTAATGTCGCATATGCACGATGCCTGGGACCTCCCCAAAGGCTGGACCGGTTCAGAACAGCTGCGTGGATCTGTTTGCACTTACGATCCTGTGTGCGAGTTTTCTATCCTGTGTGGCCTTAGCGGGCATGTGTGGCCTTATCAGGCATGTATAAAGCACACATGGCTAAATACCGCACATACTAAATACTTCATATTTAAAATCAAATTGATAAGGTGGTAACGGCGTGCTCAGCGCGCAACCATATACGGGAAAACATAGCCCACCTAATCTGCGCTTGCAGACTTTTAGAAAGAACAGCCGCAATGAACATTTATCAAATTAAGACTGCCATCTCTTGAGCTAGAACACATCATTGGCCCATGGACCAGGGCTGCATGTGCATCATGCCCAACTAAGGCACTTTTAAGCTTCCTCAGACACATTGTTCTCAATGATACACATCTAGTTTGTTGAGTGTTGCGGTGTGTTTTTCGTACGGTATGTGTCTGTGATGGACACTGTGCATATAATTTCATTCTATCTATCCGCAGTAGCTCGTTATAGGCATGCCACCAGGCAAACCTCTCCAAGATTCGTTGTCTTGGAAATCTTCTTTTCACGAGCTGTTTCCAACCGGCGCTTTGCGCGGCCCCCAATTGGAAGTATATGCATTCGTTTCAGCAGTAAGGCCGGCACAGACTGCTTTATCGTGCGGTGTGGCGAAGCTTCGCCTTATGCCGCCCTACTACGCTGCAGGGTGGTTACACCGCGCTCCGCCGTGCTGCGTGCGTAATCAGGCAAACTGAACAAATAATTTGACGCCTATGATTTTGGTCTACATGATCATTTAGAAAGGTAAAAACGTGTAACTAGGATTTTATGACACTTCGCTTCGATTTACTCTTGTGAACATGAGCCGTAATGTTAGTGATTAAGAAGTTAATTTATATAACTGCGTTAAATAAATTATACATTTATTTGTTCTTGTTTTTCTTGCAGACAATGCCCTCGAGAGTAGTTATTCATTTTAGAAATGTAGCCTAATATGAGTAAATGTTGCTGACTTTTCTTTAAGTGTTCGACGTAAAAAATTGTACCCTGTAAATATACTACAATGCGCTCTTAAAGTGAATCTCCTAACGGATCATACATAACTGTTACTCAATATTGAAGCAAATATAACATGAATATATCGACTTCACTGAGAAAAGTGTCCGATGTAACGCCTTCCCAGATGTCTGTCAATAAAACACTAGCCGCCAGGTAATCGTGCAAAATGATGACCCTATTTAGGAGTGGTCCGTGCTGCGCGCAGGTATACGATGAACCACGTGCACTTTATAAATATTACAGACTGACGCGGGAACATTACGGTTTAAAACGTCCCACACACCCACGTCCATCATCACGCCCTTCATTCATTGCGTGAAACGGCGTAAGTCATTTCTACGTGACCATGGCGTAAGCCAACAACAGCAGCACTATTTATTGGTGCATCTTGTATCCCCACTCCTGCTTACAGTCTCTATATGCTGGCAATATTGCTGAAATAAAATAAATAAATGAATAAATAACCCTGTACCCTCGAAACATGGCTATGGGCCAAGAATAGAACGCGTGGAGTATCGTAATTGTTGGTGATGTTTTTTAGATTCTTTCGGATGTCTTTCTATTTGGTGTGGCTTTGCGATGAAGAGCAACCTTCGCCACCAAAAAGCTCACTCTATTAGAGAAATTTCGAAAGAATATTCTTAACTCAAGAAAAATCAATTCATTCAAAAATTTAACAAATCGCCACCTTTTTGACGCATTAAAATCTTGGATAGCGTTCGCGGTAAACAGATTTATGCGAGCAAAGAAATTCACGTTGGTGTTTCCTTCGGAAGGAGGTGTCCCGACTAGTCCTAAATGTATTAAGCAGCGTCGATTTAGCCAATGATTAGCAACGACTGGCAGTTTCATTTCAGGGCGTTGTGTCGTGGGCGCTGGCCCGGAGCGGTGCCGTGCGCGGAATGGATCACGAGCTGCGGGCTTGCGTCTTGATCCGCTTAGCTGTGCGCGTCGTCTCGTTCACCCGTCACGCGCATCGCTTTTGGGCAGTGACACAACTTTCCGAAAGGAGCCGCTCGGGTGGACCGTTTCCCTGCATGTATTACAAGGTTGGATACGACTCCCCGTCCCCACCACCTGGGCTTCGTTAACGTGCATCTAAATCTAAGTGCACAAACGTTCTTTTGCATTCCGCCCTCGTCGGAATGCGGCCGCCGTGGCTGGTATTGAACCCGCGACCTCGATCCCAGCAATACAACGCTGTAGCTATATTGACCTACTACGGCGTGCATAGAGCAAGACTATAAAGTGTCGGGAAGTGCTTTCTTCACTGACGTTTAGCGCTGGCATTGCAGGAGGCGCATTTCTTCATTCCAAAAAAAAAAAAAAAAAATACCACACGTGTCAGCACTGACTGTCGCTGTTTGCTTTATATCAGTTCTTTCCATTCCAGCAGTAAAGCAATAATTACACATTACTGAGGCAACACGATATTTTAGACTCCAACCTAAAATAACCGTAACAATTTTCTGCACCTAAAACATAAAATGGTCCATAGAATAAGAATCCTAATAAACGCGTGGTCTTACTTAATTGAGCCGTCCTACTTTACTATTATTATACTGCGCCTTCATCCGCAGCCATTTTCTTACCGTATGCGATCTTGGGGCAATACGTATCCCACACGTTTACTCCGATTATAGCATTCACAGAATCGAGAAATCCAGTTAATCACCTTCCGTCTTTTCCGCGCCAACCCCCTTGCACTACTAAGGGAGCATAAAATCTTTCCAACGAACGCTTATGGTTAACTATCATCTGATCATCACGCTATTCAAGACTATAAACAACCGCATTCCCATTATTGTATTTGACAAAGTATGACTTTAAAATTCCAATAACCCCATGTTTGTCTTGAATAACAACTTTTTGGTATCATAAGTAGGCAGTAAGCATAAAAAACACACTGCCCAATTTGCAACTGCAACATTTTCGTATAACCTGCCCTCGCTACGATGTACAACGTACATCGTAGCGAGGGCAACTTTGCACCGACTGGACTCAAGACCGTTCACCGAGTCAAGGATACTCGCACCGTGGCCACACCCGTCACTGGCACGAAAAGCGATTCGTGCACTGGTGCATTACTTGAAGTGCACCGGCCTAAGAGACCATTTATAGCGTCCCGGTGTATAGTGTCCCTCCCACACGCGCTCGGTGCTAACTCTCTCCTTTATTCCCTCTTTCTATTCCCCTTTCCCCCACTCCCTGTGTAGGGTAGCAAACCGGGTGCTCTTCTGGTTGACCTCCCTGCCTTTTCTGTCCTTGCTTTCTCTCTCTGCCTAACGCGCACATCATCTGTGTCTTCCCACGATATAGTGCCCAGAGACAAGCGATGTGCAGAGTGCTAGACCATTTGGACAATCGTTCACTATTAGAACTAAAAGCTTTAGGTGAGTGCTCCCAAAGAACATCTGCGCCGAAGGCCGTACTCGCGTTAGGTTCCTGCGGTCTACGGGTCTTCAAGATAGACTTTAAGAACGCGACCCCCTAGTGCTCTGTAGTGTACGCGGTTTGTTTGTGCACGTCTCTCTTTCTCTCTCTCTACCTCTAGCTCCTCTTCCACTCTCTTTCTCTTTTCATCCCCCTACTCCGTCCCTCCGCGCAGGGTAGCCAACCAGAACTACCTCTGGTGAACCTCTCTGCCTTTCTGTGCATCCTTTTCTTTCTCTCGTGCAGAACGGTTTAGTTCAATGTGTATCAGTCGTTACATTTAAGAGAAAAGCAAATTCTGTTTCCAAGAGAAAGTAGAACTGATACTCATCTAGTTTAGCAGTGCCATTCTGTTGTATGTGAATTATGTTTAATAGCTGTGCTTACTAGTTTTTGATAATGTACAATCACTGTTGCTTACTCACTTCTCTTCCTGCACCTCAAAGCAGGAGGTTCCCTTGCAGCCTTGCGCTATGGGGTTTCCTCCTGCCTATTCAACGCCTTGTCTACAACCTTTGTATATAATAAAGGCTCTTTTGATTTTATGGGAAAAATTCATGCACCAATATCATAGGTAATAAATATTTCTCATGTTATAGTATAAATATTTTTATTTTGTAATATATATTAACGTGGGCCTGCCTGCCTTCCTTGTAATTTTTGCACAAATAAGAAACACTCAAGCATTAGTATTTTGCATAAAGTCCTTGCCAAATAGGAAAGCTGATGTTTAAATGAAGACATTCGCAAGATTTACCAAAAAAAAAGAATTCGA
Source organism: Dermacentor andersoni (assembly GCF_023375885.2). Classification (NCBI taxonomy): domain Eukaryota; kingdom Metazoa; phylum Arthropoda; class Arachnida; order Ixodida; family Ixodidae; genus Dermacentor; species Dermacentor andersoni. Next base: position 29,913,923 of record NC_092817.1, read on the forward strand.
GAACCGCTAAGCACTTCTAATGAGTTGTGAATGCGAAAGTATTAATGCCCAATTGAACGCCGCTGAGCGGTTCTTTGAGTTTTGCGCTGCGACTAATATACCATAATGGTACGTGCTGCCCGAGCAAGCAGGCAGCAGCGGCTTGCGGTGCCAACACCGCATGCCACCGAAGGCCTGCGCGACGAGAGACCTAGGAAGAAGCAACGGCGACCAAGGCCGGCAAACGCACGCAGCAGCTAAGCCCAGTGGAGCTGAGAGAGAAGGAGATGGACCGCGCGTTGGCTTCTGAGAGCGATGGTTAGGTGACGTCGCGGCGATGCCCTCTCACTTCGGCAACACAGCAGGTGTTCTCTTTCGCCCGCTCTGCTCCGTCGCGGCGCTCTCGTGACGTGGCGTCGCACCAATGGGAATTTAGGTGCCGTTTCGCGGCTCCAGACGACAGACGCTGGCTTTTTCGCTCAATGGGCCAGTTGACGTTTTCGCATCAAAAGAAAACTTAATTAAATGATGACTTTAGTTAAAGTGAATGGAGTGTGCGTGTGTGTGAAAATTTTTATTGTCCGTAAGAGGTGACACCGGAGCACCGGTACCACTCGTAGGCGTTGTTACGGTTGGCGTGTAACACCCCGGGCAAAAAGGATGCTCAACCACCATGCCTCATTGAAACGGAGGGTGGATTCCTAATTTGTTGTGGTGCACCGCAGTACTTACAGGCCCATTCGTGTGTTTGCATGCCTAAGCGAAACGAAAAATGGATTCCTAATTTGCTATGGTTGTCTCGAGTGGATGCCGGTCTGGCGGACGCCCCGCAGTGTTCACAGGCCCCTTCGTGCGTACGCATGCATAAGCGAAATGAAGGATGGATTCCTGATTTGCTGTGGTTGTCTCGAGAGGTTGCCGGGC